>NC_049207.1:50618854-50937604 GCF_013347855.1 Anguilla anguilla | reverse complement strand
CTGATCTCAATTGACTGCTGCATCATTGGTTATGCGACAGCTAAAGCAAATTGATGGGAATTGTACTTTTACCTGTTCACTTTTGGATGAGACTAGCCACAGCTGCAGGTACTATGGCTGTGGACACAATGAACAAAAACACATTTGTATACTAATAAGGGAAAATCTGATCTTTTTAAATAATCTGGTAACAGGCTTTTCTGACTTGGTTGTAAGTGTCAGTCACTGAAACGGAAACTTTCCATGACTGAAACTTTCAAGAATTTGTTAAAGCATGACGGTAAAAGAATGAACATAGTTAAGGTTCAGGTGTAATTACTTGCCATTATGCTAGATGACCAACATTTGTGGTAGTTATTGAAGTCATACAAATTTAACACTTGAGAGTCAGCTAGCCATACCAGAACTTGGCAAGACTATGTACTTTAAGCACTACATTTAAGTATAATATATATTCTAATAAACAAACACATTGATGGCTGCAGAAATGTACATGTGAAATATGCATATATGAAATGTATTAAAACAACTTTGATCAAAAAATTTGATATAAGAGTACATATTGTCCCTTTCAGACTCATATAAACACAGTCAGAGGTGATTTAACACTAGTAACATTTTACAATGATTGAGAAAGCACTGCACATAACCTCTGACAGCGTTCCCACATTCTTTGAAAATCCTGGAAAATAACACCTTGTGAAATACTTCATTGTCCTTGAAATGCCCTTGGCAATTCCAAATCGCCATTATTGTTAACAGAGTAACAAGATGTTATCATCTGATCTTATGACATCACAATGCTTGCAGTGATTGGACAAATTGGACAGTCACAGGTTTGTTCATGAATCCCACCTCCAAAAGCGATCACTCACTGTAGACAGAGTGATGTGTCACTAACGTCCTGTCGACCTTACGATAGCAGCCCTATAGTTCGAGGTTGCCTTGGATATTAGTCCAAATCACTGAAAATGAAACACTAATCCTAAAAAAATATGACTGAAAGCCACATTTGAGAAGAAACCCTGATCTGATCATAATTCAGGCGTACTTCACATCATTAGAAGAGTATTATTCACTATTTGGAAATGCCGAATTGATCCAAGATACTGTGCGTGGAGATAATTAAGTAAAAAAAAATAAGTCTGAGAAGGGCCAGAAAAAAAGAGGCTATATTTGGAAAATGAGGAGATAATTGTTCTCTGTGCATTGTGATGAGCGGGATGACAAAGATTAACAGAAGGGGAGTGAGAACTGCGAATCCTTTTCATGCCAAGAGAGTGGAGTTGGCAACGTGTCATTTTCAAGTGTTATGGAAGGAAGCCTCTTCATCATTTAATTAGCAAATTAAAATGGCATGCTTCTCGACAGAATCCGCGAAGGTGCGGCGCGTTTATATATTTTTAGAGTTCGCAGGACCCACACTGAGCGTGGCAAGTGGCTCCGTCATTACACCGTCTAAAAAAATCAGACCGAAATCTCTACGGCAACGCTCGCCCGGTTTTATGCCACTCACCTTTTCTATTGATTTGCGTTAGCGTTGCCTTTCAAAATTGCGCCATTCGTCTGCAAATGAAACGAAATCATCTTCAGCCGAGCGGGCGTTTTTTTGAGTGGCTGTGTTGACTCGTCCGCCCCAGTGCCTTTTTCGACGCGCCGCTGGGTGAAAAGCCAGTCACCTCCTTTCACTGCTAGGCAAGCCCACTTACACTTTTATTGAGTTTGCGGGAAACATCATTTCCCTGGGCTAATTCCACTTGACACAGCTAAACACGAGGACAGCGATTTAGAATTATGAGAGGGTTTTTTCATGCAGGGATGGCCTGGCCTTGCTTCTGTGTTTTCTAGCATTTTGTCTGTGAGGAATTTTTTTAGTCATTCTCTCCCTAAACATGCCAGTGGTCTCTCTGTTACTGAGGTAGAAACCAAAATATTTGCATTTTTATTATTTATATTGAAATATTGATAGTGATTGTTATTGTTTATCAATCAGGGTTATGGACATAAATCATAGATATACATTGTATTTGATAACAAGATAACTATAACAATAATGGTACCAGCTACACCACATTAGAGCTGTCATGTCAAAAAAGAAGTGATCACTTGATCATGTCTACTGTAAGTGATATCCCACTGCAGCCAAAGTTATAATACACAATGGTCCCTATTGGACTCATACAAACTCTAGTAGGTTTGATTTATCGCTGACAGTTTTTCCTTGTAGGCTAATTTAAAGGTGTTAAGTTGGGTGTGATAATATCATGTTGGAGGCTCGCAGCTGTGTAACTGAGTAACTTGGGTATTGTGACAACAACTAATGGATAAGGTCAATACTATCCTTGTACTCACACAGTCAATATTTTTATTGGCGAGATAAAAATGTCTTGAGGCCCAGATTCAATCTGCAAGCCCGTCTAATTAAGTAATCAGGTCAACAGCTGGGACAGTAGAGGAGTTGCCTAGAAACCAGGGCTTTAGGCCTGATTCGCATCTTCGCCGTGATGAATTTAAGAATGAGGCTTCGAGCACTTCAGAGCCGTACTCAGTCAGTTAATTCTGATCGCTCTCTCCATCATCTGATGTAACGAGATACAGATGTTGAACGTGGGTAGGAAGTGCATTCAGTGAGCTTCAAAAGCACTTTTCTGCAAAGCAGCGGAGCGGATGCGCTTCCTGTATCGTCCCTCTGTACCCAGTACCTGAGAAATGCATACTTTTTTATTTTTTTATCCCTGGCTGAACATCACGCAGGTCATCGAATGGAGAAACAGAGAGGAATAAAATGATTCAATCACATGGGAAATTTGTGCATTGTGCATTTGTGAATCGTGGTGCATGCCACTGGTGGGGTGCAAATATGTTGATTATTTTTTGCAGAATATATCAAACGGAAGGGACTAAAGTGGGAAGGCTTTTTGTCCTGAATTGTCCCATTGTTATTCTCTTTTCTGAGACGAGAGAAAAAGGTTTCTGCTGTTCAGGAGCATTACTGTCCTTGAATAATGTCTTCTTTGATAACACAATTCAAGCACAGCTAGCCTTCACTGCATGATGCTGTCTCTCTCTCTCTCTCTCTCTCTCTGTCTGTCTCTCTCTCTCTCTTTCTCTCTTTCTCCCACTCTATCCAAGATACTAAATAAAATTATTTAATAAATTGGGTGAAATAAACCAAAGTGTTAGCCGAGACCACCACCTCTTCAATATGATTAATTTCATAAAGCCTTTCCCTGTGTCTGTTGTCAATTCAGCCTAACTGTGGAGGGCAATAATAATTTCTTAGAACTTCCACCCTTGTGAATCAGCATCCATTTATCTTTCTCCATCTTGACATGTTGTTCTTCATCCCTACACTTATCTCCGCTGTTTTACCGTTATCCTACCCTCCGCGGGAAGAAGAGGAGAGGTGATTTGTGAAGAGGTTATTTTTCTTTACTTGTATCTGATAAGCGTTTTGGCTCTTTTGTGTGTGTGGGGGGGGGGGGGGGGGGGGAGCGGGGGGCGTTCTTAATCAACTTGTGCTAGAATGCACAAAGCATTTCTGGGGAATGGCTGATAAGGAAGTATCTGACTAGCAGTGTTTTTACATGTAGTGCTATACAAGATAGGAACTTTTGGCCCCAGAGTGAGGTAAGCTTTCAATAAAGTAATGGCATAAATAATATATGGATATAGTCATTGCAAAAAAAATAAAATAAGAATTATTTCATTCATTCTTTCACTTCTCTTTTTTCCTTTTGGAATCGGTACTGGGCGTGTGTGTGTGTGTGTGTGTGTGTGTGAGCGAGTGTGTCTGTGTTGATCACTGCGACCTCCATCAAGTGAGGAGCGCTCAGACAAGAATCAGACACGTAAGATGTCAAGCAGCTGCTTCTCTTCACACCAGAGCACAGTCCGCCAGTCAGGCTTGCACAGACATGATTGAGTCCGGCACCACGCGCAGCTCGCGCAGGATAGCAGGATAACTGCGAGTGTCTGCGAGATGGGGGGGGTAGGCGGTGGGGGATCAGGGGGGGCTGGCGTCACTGGTGCACAGGGACACATGGCTGTCCCACCAACAGGAGCCCCTTATCTCCCCAGCCAGTGCTATGGCCAATTATGCACCACCCTGCAGGACTTCTAACATAATAAACCATAAAATATTTTCACCACATTCTCTTACAGTTACGATGTATAGTGCCCATTTTAGGATGTCTTTAGGCTGCGTCCCCTCAAACCTGAGGCATGATGACATCACCTCGAGTGCCTGTTTATTTTCGGATGGCCCAGTTTAGGATGCCAAAGGAAAGCCTTACAGCCTGAGCTATGAGGCCATTTTTTGGGAACGCAATGCACAAGGAGTAAAGCTGGATCAGACAGCGCCGCTTGAGGTTGTGTCATTTAGGTTTAAGTGCTTAGGTTATGGTACTTGATAGCTGAGAATGTCTTAAAATGGCTGCCAAAAAATAAAAAATGATGTGCATTTTGAGAATGTATAATTGGGAAATTTGATAAAATATCACAGACCCCATAGTCTTCTAACTATCGGTATGCTGAATAATGTGGGTGAAGGTTTAGAAAAAAACATTTAAATAATTTTGCATGTTTTATTTCCCCACTGCTGTTTGGAGAACAAGCAAAACCAAGCAGCTACGTCCCTTTTCTCAGACGATGCAACTTCACCAGCTAATTAGTGCACTGACAGCACCTCTTTGGCCATTTTGATGTCTTCCTGGAGGAGGCCCATAACTGCTGTAAAAACTGTAACCCAATTCACATTAATTGTGAGTAAATGACAAGTAAATGGTTTAATTTGCTGTTCAGAGATAATGATGAAAAACACTTTGGGATATCTACGGCATTATTTACGGTCATTTAACATGAAACAGCATTTCTGTTAAGAGAGGTCTGAGGCACTATTTGAAAAGCTTAATCAGAATATGTTGGACACAAATATCTTGTGTGTATATATATATGTATATGTATATATACGGAAACTAATCCAACATAATCCAATGCTGCCTCTTTTCTGAAGATATTTTGCACTGACCTGGCTTACATTTTGAAACAGCAATCCACAAAGGATGTGCATTAAGGTGATGCATTCCCAAGATAATCACTGGATACATACAGAAGCCCGTTCAGAAATAACAATAATTAGACCCGAACAACAGCATAGACAAGAACTTGAATCTGACACTTCTTGTCACCAACCTCAAATCACCAACTCCACACACTGCCACCTCCCCTAAGAAGTATTCCTATTTTCTGACATCCCTGGCAAAGTTATTTTTACCTCGTCGCTGCTTGCCAGTTACTTTCCAACTTAATAACCGCGTGTAGTGTTGAGCCCAGAGTTATTTGGAATGTACGAGCATGAGAGCTTTATGTTAATCTGAATGAAGAGTTCTGAATGTGTAGTTTGCAAGGCTAATATTATCTCCCATTATACTTATTCATTATCTCCAGTATTATTGTGTTTTTCTGAACATTCACTACAGTTGACTATAGTTCACTATAGTTAGAAACTGAGCTGAGGACCTGTGTTGGGATTTCATTATGCATCCGTTAACCTCAAAATGCTTTCATTACAAATCATTATGTGATCAATAGGTGATCAGAAAGAATTCAGAGATTTTTTTTTTTCCAAATGTCCTGAAGATCTGCTGTGGTTTGTTTATCTCAGTCCTCTTGGAGGGTTTGCACCAGAGAACTACGTGTGACAGACTGTAAAGCTGGAATATTGAGCAGGATGTATTGTGTTAAAAGCATTGTGTACAAGGTCCCCACGTTTCAATACAGATAAGCCTCTTGATCATCAAATGCAGTGATCACAACAAATAATGTATTATTTGGTATTTCAATAGCTTGCTGAGATACAGCACCAAGGTTTTTTGTGTATATCACCAGGATAAGCGACTCTAGGTCATTTTGTTGTCCAGAAACTGGCTTAATATATAAGATGTCAAAAGCAAGATGAATTCATAAACGAGATTTAAGCAACGATCAACTGAAAATCTGCAGGGTCAATTGTGTGGCTTTTGTATTTTGGACTATAGATTTCTCAGTGTGTATTACAGCTTTATTGTCTTGTTTTGTGTTGTAACTTCTTTATGGCATTCTCTTTGTCGGAATTGTCTCGAATGAGACTTCTGAATCTCAATGAGACTATCCCGGTTAAAGAAAAGATACATAAAAATGAAATAAAATGTCAGCTATAGCAAATTCGAAGTTTCACACAGCCTGTTAAATTCGTAATATCAGGGCTTGTTTTCTCTATGGAGAAAAATCCCCCAGCAGTACTAAATCTGTGCCTTGTTTTGTTTTGTTTCTTTTCTTTAATCAGTTCTAAGGCAAGGGTTTGTTTATTGGTCGTTAGAAATTAATCATTGTCACCCCATTGTTAAGAGCAGAAAATAATGAGACAGTGACAAAGTGACTACAATTTGCTTGCGGTGTAAAATCAGGTTATGCTCACTGGCACAAATGCACGAGCCGTCATATCAGGACGTGCTCCTTTCCGTGTCATTCAGAATAAGCAGGAGTTATATTTAAATATGCTTATGTGAACCGCATTGACCCGCCTATCAGAAGTGTACTTTGTTGTCTTCAAATGTACACTTGTTTCCGAAGCTCTTGAAACACAAAACTTGGTCCTGTTCTTTTTTTAATTTTTCATCTAGCGTAGTCAAGACACTGTGGCATGTCAAGGATAGAACAATAAACGCTGGTTTTTACCACCTTGCTGTTCTCTATTGTAACACCAAATTGGTTGAATTCATTCTTGATTATGAATGGAGGAACCGACATAGTTCTGTTGGTGTGGGCAAAAGAATAAGTATGTCCTAAAATGGACACCCAGTCACGTGCGGAGAATGGCCCCCTAAACCGTGACTAAGCGGGAAGCATACCTCCTATTCCAATTTAGCAAAATTACATGCTTTAAAAACTTATCTCAGCCCTTCTAATAGAAACCAGGCCATACCAACAGCTGGGCTTTTCAGAGAGGAAATCTGCTGCTATTTCAGGCATAACAATCAAATGATTTAATAGCATCACACTGTTTATCCGCTATCTGTCACTATTGTTAATACGATGACTCGCGCGGGGTGGCAGTCCGGCTCGTTCAGATCGCGCTTTCGGAAAACAGTGGAGAGATTTCAAATAAAAAAATTTGAGGTAAAGGACGTCTCGGGAAGTGCAGCTTGTACGTGTGCGTTTTATCGCTATCGCAGAAGCGGGGGGAAAAAAAAACCTATTAAAATTTTCAGCTGGGTGCCCGAGAAAATGCTTCTCAGCAGCGTTGAAGCTTCCCAGTTTTTATACTCCTCCGGGACTAATTATCTTTAAATTGAGGGAGTGAAAGAAAGAGGGCTCTCCCGCTGCACTGTGTACTAAGAAAAGAAAAGTCCCAATTAAAAAAAAAAAAAGAAGAAGAAGAAGAAGCAGCCCTGGCTGGCCTGGAAAGAGAAAGGGAAAAAAAAAAAGTGCTGTACAGACACGTAGCGTATAAAGTATACGTCTCAGGTCCTCAGAAATTTCCACGCCGTTTGCAGTAGACACGTGTTCGCGGTGATGCAGTTTATACTTGTCATTTACAGATAATTCAAAATTGAATGAAAGTGTGTTTACTGGAAAGCATGATAACGTTTGCTACAGTGTAGCTGTAATGGGCTTTTGTATCTATATCAATCACATTTCATTAAACATTGATGCTATATGGGTATGCGTGCATGTATGAAATTGTGTGTGTGTGTGTGTGTGAGAGAGAGAGAGAGAGAGAGAGAGAGAGAGGGAGGGGGGAGAGAGAGGTAGAAAACATTTCAGAATCCATTCACTTAAGGGGAAATACAGCTTTTCTATTCTGTATAGCATTTTGAAATATAATAAAGCATTGATTGTAAATTTAAGTACAGGTCACGGCTCTCAGATGTCATCTGTGACATCTTCAGTTTATTTACAGGCCATTTGACTTTAACTGTGGTGCTGATCAAAAGAAAGGAGGATTTGTAAAGATAAAATAATTGTGCGCTCTAAGGGTCCTCTTGGGCTGTGCGACCTGATTGGATGGGCTCATTACTGTCCTCATATCCCAGCCCATTATGACCGCAGGTCCGCATTGATGAGATTTAATCACTGATCTTTGAAGAGCAGCGGAGGGGCCATTAACCTGTGGCACGCTGTGTTTCACTATCAGCCATCCCGCGGTTTATTCATGTTTAATTCGAAATTTTAAGTTACGGATGCTTACTTTTCAATATTTTCCAAAACAACATAAAACAGTTAGAACAAAGAGGCATATAACCTGCTCTAATGTACTATATTGTTCGAGAATATGTGTGGGGATGCCTTCACAACATATTCATTATTGAAAAATACCAATTTTTTTCTTGTTAATCATATACTCATTTGCCAGTATTTTTGGGTTGGAGGTATCTCACGGGGTATCAGTATTTACATTTATCACACACATCTATTGATATTTGTGCTACCATCAGTTCAATAACTGTATTTGTTGACTATTAAAACTGTAAGTATTGTACGGTAAATTGCAGGCCTTTCTTGGAACCAAAGTGCACTTGATCTGTGTTCATGTTCTACGGGGTCATTTGATTGGAGCAAGGCTTCAGCCAGCAACGTTGTTCATAGTAATGACATCACTGCACTCCAACATAAAGATGGTCATAATTACTTTTGTGGTTGGACACAGTTCAGTTTGTCATCATGACAAGAGATCAGTGTGACAGTTGCAGAGAGATGACCACATAAAGTACGTGAAATGATGTGCGTGCCGCCAGAGTAACGAAATGGATTTTATGTTCCTGTCATGTGGTGCAGATGTGACCAGAATACCAATGAATCTGCAATTCTTCACATCATGTATTCCAATCCCTCATTTTGCAATGTTATGGTCAAAAGGATGTGATATTCCAAGGTCTTTATCCAAGTAAAAGGAAAAGTTCAGGGACTACAGGAAGTTTAAACTTCCCATAAAGTTTTTTTCTTGTGTTGCTAGTTGCATAACCTCATTGCTGCCTAATTTCCAAATTGTAATGGTCTGTAATGTATTTGTGTAATTACCATTTTTACAATGTGATTCAGATCAAAATCAGTACACTTGTTCTCATGTTTTTGGTGCATTCTACATTCTGTTTTGGTGCATTGTTTCCTGTAATTCGTGAATAAAGCCAACGTTTGCATCATTTGTCCTCACTCCATAACTTGCATTAATTAAATGAGTCCATTAAGACCAGAACCTGAAACCCAAATTCCCTGAAAAGCTGATGAAGAGAGTCAAGAGACAAAGATATAATCCAGAATACAGAGGGAATGTTTGAAAAGCATGTCACGTAAAAACCTGTGCACACCGTTGGTGCAATGAAACACTTAAAAGCTATTTTTCCTTAGTTTTGCCCTAGTTTCGAATGCCCAAAGGCACCTACAGGCACATTCCATTGCCAAAATATCCTCCATCAGTTTGGGAAGGCATACAAATCCTGGAATACACATGCTCTCTTACACCTGAAATCAACCATCAGTCAGGACTATCAGTCAGATTAAGAGCATAGGGATGCGTAATGGCAAGAACAGGCCATTCAGCCCATCTAGGTTTGCCATTTCCCTGCAAACAAGAGGGTGGTCTGCCCTCCATCCAGCCTACTCTTTAATACCCTGAGGGTCTCTATGACAAGACCTGGCATGCCGCTCAGTGCAATGACAGCTGTGTATATAAAAAAGTTCCAATTTCAGGCATGTGATCCCCTAATGAAGGACTTCTGAAGATGCCCTGTTGTATAAAACTCTCTCTCTCTGATAGATGCTATGGCTAATTATGGATAAACCTTATGCTTCCAGCCACAGTCAATACTGGCAAGGTCTAGGTTCACCTTGTGCTACATGTCCCATTACCACACAAAGCACAAATAATTTAGCAGAAGTACAGCACTCAGGAGCTCAAGTATAGCACTCAGGAGCTCTGTAATTTGTGTTCTTTTTATACAATATAACTGAGGAGCTCAGGGCTGGAAGGAAAAATAATCATGTTTTTGGGCCTACTGAAACAATAAACTAATATTTCTTACAAATAAATAAAATGAGGCTCTTGATAAATGAATTTCCAATGCATCTGAAAGGCCAGGGTGTTTTTTTTGAAAGAAACTTAGCAATGAAAAAAGCTTCACGACTCAATTAAGTGTTGTATTGTTTGTGCGACTGAGTGGATTTTTAGAATGTATATGGTACATTAACATCTTTAACTGTATCTTAGCAATGATGATGATCTCCAGCATCTCATGTTCTCACAAAATCAAGGTGACATACCAAATGGAAAATAAAATGACTATGTCATGTGATCACTTTTTCCATGTCTCCTAATAATATAGCCTTGCTGAAAAAAAATATTGTGATGCCACTTCAATTGTATTGCAGTGATTAATCTGAGTTCTGGAACAAGATGACATTTGAAACAAGCTGAAAGTTGAAAGAAAAGAAACAAGTCTGTGTTTTGTTTTCACAGGATTGTCAAGAATAGACTGTGAAGAGAATGTCTGCACCGGTGTGGTTCACAGATAAATTAATCAATTAACACATCTGAGTAACGTTATCTCTAGAGAATCTCGGAACAGGAGCAGAACTATCGAACAACAGATTGACTCTTTTTTTAAAGAATCATTCTGTTGGAAATTGTTAAACATAATATAAACTGCAATAACCTTGTAAACTCTATCGTTAATCCATGCAAAACAAATGAAGTGTAGTACATATTTCCCAGTGGAACTTATAAATACAAACTATAGCATTGTCCATTTTTTAGTTTGCTTTAAGCTTGAGTGGAAAGATTACGATTAAGATTATGTGCTTCATTATTCTTTTAAAATACAATGAACTACGAATATGGAGCAGCAATGTGATATAACATGCAAGCAATAAAAACGATACGTTAATTTGCCTTCACTTTCAAAATGAATGTGCTCTCCTGATTGTTTAAACACAAGGGATATTCCCGTAGTATTTAATATAACTGCATATTATATAATATATTTAAACACCGTCCTGGCAGAGACATGGTACAGTCCATAGGATGAAGGCGATAAACAACTATGCAAAAAAACAAACAAAAAAAAACAAAACAAATGGAATATATATATATATATATATATATATATATATATATATATATATATATGACATTTTTGGCCCTGATGTTGATGATAAACTAAGCTTAACCAAAAAATAAGACCAGCACAATGAGCCAAAGTCTGACTATCTGAATAATAATAGAGCGAAGCCTGCACCTTCTGTTGAATTAAGCTGTGAGAATGAGCAAGACTCCTGCAATTCTCTCTCTGAAGGTGATTTATAGTTTTGATATTTGTTGTACCCTCTCATGCTCTGGAGTATAACAAATGTGACCCTCCCAGTTATCGTCTTGTGAAGCCAGTACTTCTGTAAAACGTCTCTCGGATAGCTCCATAACACCTTTTGACAAGTAGAAAAGTCACATTCGATGATTTCTGAGGAGGAAGTTCATATCTGCTGGAAAAGCCAATTAAACAAAGTTCCCACGATCCCCCTGCAGCTGCACTGGAGCGGCCCAGACAATACTGAGTGCTTGGAGACATCAATCCTGGAGTTAAAAAATAAATAAAAATAAGACATTACAGACAGGTACATAAATACCTGCAATTCTGGAAGTTTACAATTACCATTTTTATTGAGACTAGGGTTTCCTCCATTTTAAAGGCACTGGGAATGTTTATGTTTCATGATTAGAGTCTAATTGAGTTTTCTTGCTGGCCCCTGAAAACAAATACAAATGACCATTACAATAGTTGCATTTTTAGACTGACAAATTTATGGCAATCAAAAAATGAGTATGCAAACCAACTTGGTTTAACATTTTCATGTCAGTGATATAAAAGCACGTTTTGGCAAATGGTAGAAATGAGCTGTCTGTGTTTTTCTGTCTTGGTGCTTCGCTTATTGTGGTCATGTAATCTTGACCTGTGCGTTTTAAACAGTTTTATTGAGACATACGAGACATACTTTGTCTCACGGTCGTTCAACTAGATATGACCTTTCTAGAGTACTGTACATAAACCATCAAAGTGATGCAGTTGTACTGAGGTTTCTTCTGTGAGGACTGAAAAATGTAAGTGTGTAAACTAAAGCTGACCCACGTGTGCTGTGAACAGGCAAGCCCATAAAATCCAACTACAGACAGATCCCAAGGAACCAGAGGCTGGCAAATCACATTGGTGATCGGTCACCTTCATAACAATACATTTTCATGACGCTGGCCGGCTGGATTTATTTTAAAATCGTAAGAAAGCCAGGCTTTGTGTTAACATATTGCAGATTAGGTGACAAAGCTGCTGTCAACTGACGCCAGTCGAGAAACCTTAGGAAGGAATGAAGTCCATATTTTTTCTGTACTGTATGCCTACTTATATAAAAAAAAAAATGAATAAATAAAAAGTAGGCTAAAATACTTTTGTATTCCTGTTCGTTCCGCCTTGCCAGGATGATTATCTCTTAGTACCAAATTTAGAGATTTAATTAATAATACAAGCTGCAAAAATGCCTATGAGACAGTGTATTAATATGTGTCGGGCAAGCGATCTACAAGGATAGCTGTTTAAATAATTCAATAATCGCTTGAGCAGGTGCGCTCTCCTACTTTCATGTATAAAAAAAAGTAGTCGAAAAAAACTATTTTCAGCCAAAGATTTTCCACCACCTACTCCTCCAGCCCTCAACTTTTGAGGGTTGTCCTATAGATATGATCGTCAGATATGTTTTTTTTTGTACTAGAAAGCGTTCTCATAAATTAAGGACAAACTGTAAAGCTTTTAGACAAAGATCAGTTATTATGTTTTTTTAACCTCTTCCTGGACTGGAAGATGAGGAGGAGGAGCTCTGGATTCTGATAGGATAATAAATGACAACTGTGGGTTTCTGGGAAAGAAAAGCATTGAAAGCACCATTTTCCAAAGAGCTGACAAATTCAATACAGTTTACAGCACTTGATAATTAGATGTTACAGTTCAGTGATGCACAGCATTGTTTGGCTCCCCGCGGTATTGCTCTTGTAAAACTGTTTTACTTCTCCTCAGCAATTGTTTCGATTGTGAAATACTGTCATGGTGTGCCCGTCTTGTGCAGCCTCCTTCCCTCGCCTCTCGTTATTAGGAAATCCTCTGATTTTAGCTTGCATCCGTGAACCATGAATAGGGTGTTTTCAACTTGATGGCTATGATGCCGAACGCGACTAGCTGGCAGATGTAAGACTTCAGCGATTGAACTTCAATGTGAATTTATAAGAGAAACACTCACAGGCCCAATACCGAAACAGGAAGTTATTGACTGTACATATATCTGTAGCCTCTGTAAAAATTCAACGAAATCTCACTAGCCTCCACACTATTATATTTGGATTTGACTATTAATAAATAAGCAATTTAATAGAGTATTAGTGCTTACATAAGAAGTAACTTATGCTTTGCAAATACTCTAACTGGAACAAAATGCACGATGCAACCAAAAAAAAGTTGTCTACTGTGCATTAGCTAGTGCTTGCAAACAAGACATTTTAATTTGTAAATTATATGCTCAGGAGAACTCATTAAGTTTGACCAGAGTTAGCTAATTTATATGCTAACCAGCTGGCTAGCCTGAGAGATATCGGTTTATACTGTAGCTAGCAATTATGACAGGTTGGTAACTTTCCCTAAATTTCACTGGAAATCAATTGAATATATATAGCTCGGAAATCATACAGATCCTGGTAAGCCAAGGACGTCCTCTACAGTTGATGACTGAAGAATTCTCACCAAAATGAAGAAAAAACCCCAAACAGCTGTCAAACAGATCAGAAACAGTGACACATACAGAGGCTACACCACAAGATTTGTCCCAAAACGAATGATGCCCTTAAATGGGGGGACTAATTATAAAAATTTGCAGCAATTTATACATGGTTAAACCAAAATGTATAAAAACACCCTTAAATAAAAGCTGAGAATGTGCACTTTAACCAAATTAATGTGGAGTAAAATTGTGGAGTACAGGGTCAAATCAAGAAAAAAATATCTTGGCTGCTGAAAAAATTATGTATCTCGTTGCATGTATCTTTGGGCAAGTTTAATATTAATAAAAATGTTAATACCTGTCATTCTGTCAGTTATAGACTCACACATGTGGTTTAAAGGGTGCCAGAAACTGCAATATTTTTTAAATAGAGTACATAGCTATTTCATTTCATTAAGTCTTGCAAGATGATGTTAAAAACAAATGAAATAAGCTGTGTGTTAATGAAATGAAAATGGCTTTTTTTTATGTCTTCTGCAGTACGAATACACCTATTTAAATTTTGCTCACTGGAACCCATTTCACTTTTACCTTATTAAACCGTAATGGAATTCCCATTATCCGAGGATACTGTCGTAGAAATGCATTAGTATAAAGATAGCACAAGTGGCCGGCACAAAATTACTATGGAATCGCTAGCACAGAGAGTTCGCCTTAGCCTGCTTGCAATGCACGTTAGACCCATTTCGGAGGCTGTAGGTACAGACCTCGCTCCCCATCGTGATTAATTATACCTTGAGATTCACAGTATTTGCCAGGATCATTTAAAGACCCAGAAAGGACACTCAATGCACTATATGCAAGGGGCAATTAGACATTTTCTGATGGGACCCTCCATCAAAATGTGCACTAACCCCTTATCTAACAAAAAGTGTGTTTCTGTTGCTTGTTGTCTAGCCTCACTGCTGTATGCACAAGACCCTCTCCACAGGAGCGGATGCAATACCATTTCTTTTTTCATTTTATTTATTTATTTTATTTTCGGTTTTGCGAGTTCAGTTTCAGGACGGCCTGGTGGCTCATTTTTTAAAGGCAGTGTTCTAATGTGTGGACGGGACCCCCCGGCAGTTTCTAATCTAGACTGTGCCCACGGTCCGCCTTCCCCCAGCTCCCCAAAGCGCCCTCTTCCTGCCCTGGGTCGGTAATGAGCTGGCCTGCCAGACTGTGCAGCGAAAAGCATGCAGTGACCTGACATCACTGGCTTCACTGGAGTCCGAGCCGGACTCATATGAACACTGTGAATCTATCTCTCTCTCTCTGGACCCGCTAACGGCTAACGGACGCCGCAGCATAATGGCAAATACTGTTGTTAAATGAGGTATAAACAGAAGAGCCACCCAGGTCTGATACTATTCATCATTCTATTAATGGTATCAGAATACTTAGCACTTTAATTGGTATTTACAAGTTAACTGTGATTGCAGAAAGCCCTTATGCTCACATTTCAATTTGTGTGTGTGTGTGTGTGTTTGTGCGTTTGTCCATATCATTTGATGGGAGAAGTAAATGAGATTGCAATGGCACGTGCAGTACATTGTGTAGTCATTGTGAAATGGTTTACTAAGCAGAACAAGCACATATAATGTGCGCTCATTTCTCTGCTGGCTATTGTTTTTGGTATTCCGAGTTCATTTCAGCAAGTCCTGTTATGTCTTGGCACGGCTATATTTTTATGTCAAAAACATCTCTCTGAGCTGAGCGGCAGTACTGATTGATTTGGCTCCTCTTGGACGGAAAATTCCCTTTATCCAGAGTAACCGGCACCATGCATGCAGATTTGTGTCATATTAAAGCATGATTAATCGCAAATGTCTGCTGATGTACTGTAGCCACCAAATGGTTCATGCAACTTGCATGACTGGGAAGAATAATTGTGTTGCCTTAGAAACACTAGGGATTATTGTAGGGCATTGTAAGGTGGTGCCTGAAGTAAATGAATAGGAATTCTCCTATATTGTAAATTGCTCTGGATAAGAACATTTGCTGAATAAATCTGATAAGATGAAGTAGATGAGACGTAGTCTCCAGATTTATCCTACACTGCTTTACACACCCTTGGTTCTGATAAGGGGTGAGTTTTTAAAAAAATGTGATCGAAATATAGATAAATAGAATTTTACTTTTGGATTTTGCTTTAGTTCATTTTTACCTGGAGTTGATTCAACAGTTAGTGGGCACACTGAATATACTCAGAGTCTCAGGACATCTGCATCAACCTCAAAGTGTGAATTTTCAACCACCAAGAAAAAACAGCCTGTTGAAATCTATTTTGAGGATTCTTCGATTGTGGCATATTGTGCGTGAGTTGTTCTCACAGGCCTTCTATTTCAGTTCTTGGAAGTGCATTACATAAATTCTCAATTGGTGTTTGAGGAGACTATTTAATGAGTCATGTTGCATTCTCAGATAATAGCTTCAACATTACAGGAACAGTAGGATGGGGTTGGGGGGTGGGTGGTGGTGGAGGGGGTCACCATAATTCAGGGTTTTTCATACTACTATTTTATGCGATGTTTGTGGCCTTTTCAGTGGCTAGGAATATGCAGTTGCTGTCAAATGTATAGCAAGCACTGCAAATGTTCTGTAATCACATTATATTTTCTCTCCCTGGATGAATCACCTTTAGCTCCAGAAAGTCATCCATCCATTTAGAAACTCTTAATTAGCACTCTCACATTGCTTTCTCGGCCTGCATAATCGCACAAATAACAGCAAGCTAATTTGAGTGTTTGTTTGACAACCTGATATGAATAAATAGCTCATTTTCACTCGAAAACATCTTTTCAGAACATGTTTTATATCTGAAGAAGTCCATACGTAGGTTAATTTAAATGCGCTGGCACGAATTAACCTTGTTTAAAAACTGGCTGAAACTGGTCTAAATACTTTTTTGCGGCTTTGTTATCATTATTTAACATTGCCTCTGCCCTAGTTGGAGGCCGAACTTGAAAAAATATATATATGCTCCATATTCAGTATTGAAAGGACTCCTTACAGTACGTAAATTAACTACACAGAGATATGACCGAAGTTGTTCTGGTTTACTGGCCATGCTGCAAACAGGGAAGTTATAGACGAGGCGTTGAGAAGAGAAATGGTGCTCTCAGTGGTTCACTGGAGAGCACTCTGGGTTCTTTAAGGCTATGAGCAGAAGTACATAATCTGGCTTCAAGGTAATTTTTCAGCTCATTATATCACTGTTCTTTGTTGGGGAATAGGGCAAGCGCTGTGTAATGGTGGGACTATATTATCAGAGTTGTTCCTCAGCCACAAATTATCTGCGAAGAGGGGCCTCCCAGGTGGAATCTCAGGCAAAAATTGCCCTTTCCTTGGCGCAGCGACACAGTTCCGTAGTTATGAGTTTAATCCTGACCAAGCTAATTTCAGCCCATTCAGGAATCCCACTGGGACTCTTCACGGCTGTCCATAGCATTGCCTGGGAATGACGGGTTTCAGCCTGTCCTGGGTCGCTGGGTGACTCATGCTGTTTTAAGGCACTTCCGTTACGTTACAGGCATTTAGCAGACGCTCTTATCCAGAGCGACTTACACTGTATCTGCTTACCCAACCGCGTCGTGAAAAGAAGCAGCAATGGTGGCTTTAAATTAGGTTTTGCGGAGGAGAGAACGCGCTTGTCTTCTATTCTCCTCACTGATAGCAGAGCTTCCAGCAATGAGTGCCGCTGGTAATGTGATTGGGCCAATCAAACTGGGGAAAAAGCGGTGGAAAAGCTTACAAAATGGTGACCCCTCTGGCCAGCTAGTGGGAATACGCAGCATGATGTTAAGCCAGGACTTGTTCTCTCTTTCCGGAGAGGCACACGCCCGACGAGCACAGCTCTGCCTGGCCATAAAACTGAGCAGTGAAGCTTGAAACCAAACTAGATTTCTGTTGTGGACACAGGAGTCATTTCTCATTACCAGACTTCCAAACGCCCTCCACAAATAAAGTTGTGTCGAACGGTGGGAGCATGCCGTAATTCTCCGAGATTGTACACGGCCGTTCTGTTCCAGAGACACTCATTTCACACCGTAAAGGGCATGAATAAATAAAATATGTCGTGACAGTGCTCGCCGAGAGTCAAAAAGGTAAAGTGTTATGCTTTTGAAAATACTAGCAGGCCTTCCCAGCATCCTTTGCATCTGAATTTACTCTCGTGGTGGCATTGCTTCATCATTTAAGCCGAGACACCTGAATTAAATTGAACTTGTCAAATACGTTAAAGGAAATGAAGCCTAATTTTATAAAATGATGCCGGTCCATTTGATATATATTGAAGGATTGGCAAGCACTATTAACTTTGGTTAAAAAAAAATTTTTTTTTTAAAAAGCAAAGACCTACCATTATTCATGCCTCTACAGCATGTGAGATTTTGCCCTATTAATTTAATCTCAGTGATGACTAATGACTGTGCCATTTTCTTTTTCTTCATGTGACCATGGGGATATTCATCTTTAGATTCCTTACTCATGCATTGACAGTTATGAGCCAAAATGTCTGTACTGTAATGTGCACACATCCCATACATTATAACACAGTTAGTTCAAAGAATTTTTATAAACCTGGATGCACATTTCTCTTGCTCTAACAGAGGGGGTACCTATCCAATGTGCTGCGACTCTCCTATTAGTGGGTTAATATGTTGATGAAAGCGTATCTAAATGTACTGTAAATCTTGCATGCTATAATTAATACCTCAAGCTAAATCATATACGATCAAGTCTTGTTGTAAATTTTTAATTTTCTGTAATGACCACATTTACATTATCTAATTAAATTCCATGCACCTGTTGCCAGTTTTTGAATATATATATATATATATTTTTTTTTTTTTATAGATGCCCTCGACGCATAGGTGTGTCTCTCTTAGTTCATGTTTTACAGTATTCTCAACACATTTGACCATAAAGAGTCCAGCACTGGGTGAACCAGTCCACTCAATTCTCTGGTTCTCTGCCTCATGCAAAAATAGAGAAAGATCTTCATAAACATGCATGAAGCCATGACAGGTATGCTGCACGTGGGTTACAGGTGCTCTACAGGTGTTCTATAGAGGAATGGATTCCAAAAAATTGGACTGAATAAAAGTACTTTATTTTCCTCTCAAGAACCCCCCCCCCCCAAAAAAAAGAGATAAATATATGAATAAATGTATATGTCCACATACTCATAAAAATATAATCTTGAAAATTGCTATGCTTATGACCATGTTTGTTATGTAATCAGGGTTTGTTTCATCACCAAAGTCTTGCCATTAAACCTAAATTGGTTGTTTAAAAACTTGGTCTTAAAGGCCTTGCAAATATTGTCTGACTAATTGTCCATATTTGCGATTCTTTAAAAAAAAAAAAGAATATCCTGCAGTCGCACGAAGAAGATTTGCTCCCTAAAAAGGGCATTCCAACTGCTGTATTTAACTTGAAGTTCTGAATTGTTAGGCTAAGCTGTGATCGTCAAGGTTATGTTTTTTATGTGGTCCCCTGCAGTGAGTCCTGGTTTACTGCTCTTGCAGACTGTTATCGCCAACCGGCCTTCAGTAATGGCCTCTTCGCCACGGCATGACCCATCAGGAAAAGGCACTGCTGTGCTCTCATTGCTGAAATCAACCGTAGGCAAATGAGATATGCTAGCTTAGTGTCTGTTGATATACAGTGATGCCCCTCATGCATATAGATTAGCAGAAAGGGCAACGTGGTGTGAATGAAATAGCAGGAGTGAGCGTGGATTCTCCTTTCGCTCACCGAGATGGGCAAGTCACCATCGTCACAGAATATTTAAAAGCCCGGACTCAATCAACATTGGCTTCGATCTGCCATTACATCGAACAAATCCAATTGCAAAGTAAGTACAGCTAATAATAAGATATGTGTTGATTGATTCCAGGCCTAAGAGTGTCCATGATTTGTTAAGGCTGAGCGGTAAGGTTAAGGTTGCTCATAAAGGTTTTTACTAGTGGTCCAACAATACCAGTATAGGTTCCAAGTCCTGTTCAGGCTATTGCGTATGGCTGACCTCGTGCCCGACATTGAAAGGAAGGTGATGTTTCATTGCTTCCGTAATACTTGAGTTTGTTAGCCTGATAGTGACGGGCGATGCTCTCAACACAGTGAGTAAAATTTGTCCTTATAAAATTGTGGCAGCCACACGGAGGAGGCAGACAGGGGCGTGGTGATTTAGGGAAGGCACGTGGTGGTACGCTGGCTCTACCCCCAAGTCAGATTTAGGAGTTTGGGGTTAATTGGGCACACCTGACTCCCATTTATGGTTGTTGGATTGTGGACTTTGGCTCTTGAGAGTGGTTTGAGAACTTGTGTGAATTGGAATTGTGTGAATTCCCCCCCCCCCTTCTGTGTTGTTACCTTTCCTTAAATAAAATCCAGTCTACACCCGTTTGCGTGTGTAAATAAGTTTCATTATTGATCACTGGCGGCATGGAAACTTAACACCCCTAATCTTGCTACAAAATACCATACAAGTATGGTAATAAAACAACTTATTATTATTATTTATAATATATTATTAAATATAGCATAAAGGACACCGCTTCTACTGGGTTGCCATTGGCTTAAAATTGTAGCGTGTGCCAGTAAATACAAACAAAAGTGAAAACAGAATATCTCGGCAGTATTGCATAATGGCAGGGTTCTGCTATTCTCCCCTCAAGCAAGGTACTTAACCTGAATGGCTTCACTAAAATATTCAGCTGTACAAATGGATTCTGTGTAATCCTGTGTATGCTGCTGTGGGTAACAGCGCCTGCTAAATTCCTCCACGTGCGTCAATGACGCATATGTTACATTTTGTATCACGTTTATTTAGGTTATACTTCTAAACTTACAGTGTATACTTTTTCATTATTATTTATGTGGTTATTTATTTTTTCCTTAAGACCACTTGAAGAGCAGTGGCACTGGGCCGCAAAACACAGCAACAGCTATATTAATGAGCGTGTTGTGCATTTTAAGTAACTGTTAGATAATGTCTATGCTCTCCACATGCTATATGTTGTCTAATATTCGGTCGTCTTTCGAAGGGTGCATCTGTGTCAGCACCTCTAGTTTCAGACAGTGGCCTTGCTGTCATGTGACACCAGATGATGAGGTGGATTTTATTAGTCCTGGCCTCTTGGCCAGGGAAATGCCTCTAATATGCCAGTGTCAGATGGGGTGATTATTTTTACAGCTCAATCAATATGGGGCTTAACTAAGAGTACTTCACGAAACAGAGTGCAAACTATTAGCAATGATTTTGTTCATGAGGCTATCGAGGGAAATCTAACTCTCTGGTTTAATGTCCGGTGTGGCAGAAATACAGAAAAGCAATAGGGATTTCTCATCACCCTGATGATTAGCAGTTGACTTCATCTTGCCGTGCGCACAGTTCGACAGTAATTCAAAGGCTGTCAATGAGTATGTGTCTCGTACACTAGAGTGAAGGGATTGCTAACACGCACACACACACACACACACACTCCACACACACACACACACACAGACACACACACCTACACCTTTTTATATATGTGTCATATGTTGTTCATGCTGGACCTTCAAAGTCAAATGTGATGATACTTGTCATACTCATATTGTTGGGATACATTAGAAATAGTCACACATCAATTATGACAGCAGCAAACAGTTCATACAGTACACTCCTCATTGCATAAATGCCTTTACTCACACTGCTAGCCACACTGCTAGTCTTGTAATTAGGAAGTCTACGAAGAACTAAAATGATGCTTTTTTTTTTTCTTTTCTTGGTCTGGAGGAGTGATTTTGTTATATTTTTCCAGGTAACCCCTGGTCACAGAAATGTGTTTCTCTGCTGGCTGCTCATAATGGTGGTCTGTTCGGGGCTGTTCGCCGCAGAGAGGCCGCGGTGAAGGCTGGGCGTGCGGCAGTGTCGCGCGGATCGCATCGGCGGCAGTGCGCGGCTTCACCGCGGGGGGCACGCGGGACGAATCCCGGTAACGAGCTCGTCCCGCGGCTATGGGTTCCACCGACAAGCCGCGGCTTTTAAAGAACGCGGAAAACCGCTGGCCGGTGTTCTTCTCACCGCCCCGTTTCGGGAGAACTTTGTGCTTTAACGGCCGTACCGCGCAGCGAGAACGCCGCGTAGCCGCGAACTTTCGACGACACCCTGCTTTGTTCGTTGAACAAACTTTAGGAACTGATTTGATGCTCTAGGTTTTTTTTTTTTTTTGCTGGCTGATCTCTGTGTGTATTTGGAGTGCAGCGGACATGGCAGAGAGCGAAGTTTAACATCGTTTCGGCAGTGGTGATGTTACCCAACGTGTTTTCTGGAAAGTCATGCATGAAACATTTCCCAGAAGTGTGCTTACTTCTAATCTGGCGGTCGGTCAAAATATCACCTAGTGAATTTCAGCCTAAGATCAAAGTAATTACAATGAACAAATGATCAAAAATATATTCATTTTCATTATCTTATGCATGCTATGTTTCAAAGTTTGAAAATTCAAGGAAATCATTATTCTAGAGAATCCTAGAACTTTTCCAGTGTTGGCTTCAGAAATGATGCAATAGATACACTATGCACAACATTATATTGCGACCACACGTGAACGCAAACATGTTACCAAATAGAAGATTGCATTAATGATTCATTTGACAAACCCTCAAATGGTGGGTGAGCTCGTTAATAACAGTGGCAGCTTGCACTCCCCCCATGGCTAGTGTGTGATGTATGACAGCGTGTGTTAGACTTCTCCGGTTCCCCACCAGCGGAAGTAAAATATGTAATTATTCAGGGGCCAATAACAAAAGCCTAAAAGCTGCAGACATTCATCACGTGAAATTTTCTTTTTACTTTCTTTTTCATTCCCTTACAATTATAGGGGGGCCATTATGCATTTCACAGGGCCTTTTCATGAGTAGTGCTGAGAGGTTTGGCCATTATGTGTATGCTGTGTATATATATTATTTTATTTTTATTTTTTCAGCGCAGCAGCAGTTCATCAGCTCATCTGATGCTGATATGATATTTTGTGTGGGACACAAAATAAAAAAAGAAGTTATACGATGGCATATACTCAATAAAAATATATGTAAACATGAGGCAATATTACACACAAGACAGACATGAAGAATAAAATTGGATAGACTATAATGATGTATACGTGCTCACCCATGCATGACCAAAAATAAATATGATAAATATATGAATAAATAAGTGATTTTAGTCACCATTCAAGCTATTTTTTGCTCGTGCGTATGTCAGACTGAGGTGAATGACCAACAATAGAGCAATGTGTTATCCAAACCCCTTTTCAGGCTAAAAAAAAAACCAAGAGCTTGGCCTGATTTGGGAAGAGAAATGTGTATGGAACGGCTCTTACTGTAACGCGAAAAAGGTATGTCAGCAAAAGGAGAGACTCATGGGTGCGCAGGTGTAACTGAGGTGGAGTCAGACCCCAAGAAAAGAAGCAGGGAGTGGAGAGTGCAGAGTTAATGAATGGGTATTGGAAGCACAGCGTGAATACTGTACTGAAATGCTTACTCTGCTGTGATTAATGACTACTACCCTCCTATAATAGGTACCGGAGGGACAGCCGAGATGTAACCCTTTTATAGAACAGCCCCTGAAGAAAAGATAAGGCCGTCATTACTGTAGCTTCAAAAGTAGGTCTCTGAATCCACAAAAACTCCAGTAAACAGCTTTCTAGCTTTATTAGCTGTGTTCACGGACACCGATGTCCGGTTGAACGGGATGCAGTTTTAAATGTGAATAACATCAACAACAACAACAACAAAACAAAACAAAAAAACAATATTGTTCTACTGGTGCAGTACGTTGCAAAGTTTATGTTGTAATCCAAGTGCGCAGCTATGAGAGTCGTTAGAAAATGACTTGAGTGTAAAACATAAAAGTAGGGCATTTTTAAAATCAGATTCTTTAGAGGTGAAACACACACACACATTTTTACATTTATAAAATCTGTCTGGAGCAAAACAATTCTCTGGCATAAACTTATTAAACATAAAGAGAGTTATGAATTAGAAAAATTGATAGCATGCAAGTGGAGCAACACACGTACTGTACGGCAACAACTGACGAAGCAAAACTGCAAAAGCTGAATAATCCTCATGTTGTACTGTACAGGAAACCACTGATCTACATTCCCCTTTTGACTCTCATGTCTCTAGATAAGATTGTTATGCTGCCATGTTTTTTTGCCTTTTTTTTTTTCCCTGAAATACGTACTTCCTCAGAAACATCTACCTCTGTTATCTGACGTTTGACATTTAGCATCTCCTGGCTCTGTGGTAATTCTGCAACCAAATGTGCATTGACTGGAGAACCTGAAAAAGGCTCTTTTAAAAAATTTAGATATTTTGGTAATGGTTTATATGAATGGTTCTTCCTTAGAGCCATATAACTCCGTGATTAGTAATTCACAAACATTATATAGACGTTCATAAATGCTTATGGCAAATTGGCACATGGCGTGAGTCACTTGGTATGTAATTTTGAAGACAGTGTTCAGCTGCTGATTGTTGTATAACTGCATAACCTTTTAAAATGCATAATGCATCTACCTGTAATATTATCATTTTATCCTTTTAATGAGGGCCAGAGCAAAAATAGAATCCTGAGGGATGTAAACTGGTACGATTAATCTGTTGACTGCCAGCGATCTTAACCATCGATGAAAAAATGTACAATTGCAAACTATTTTAAAAAGGAAATAACTGCCTTTTCAAAACAAACAAATTGCACTCATCGGTCCTTTTTGAGTGTTGGGAAATATAAGTAAAATGTATGTGGAAAAAGAAGACCATGATGCAGAGCTACTTCATCTAGAAACGGCACTTGGGCCAAACAGTGGAGAGTGGAGTGCTGTTTACCTCATGCCATTTATATGTGATGAATCTCATTTAAATCTATGCTTGTTCCAAGCACATGATGAAAGGCTTCTTCCACATTTAGGGCCTGCCACTTGTACGGATGTAAGAATGCACGCGGAGGTCCATACATTATTCATGCACCTTTTTGCTGAACACAATCAGTATTCCTTGGAGAAAAGGCCACAGTGTAACTTGGAATCCTATTACAGTCAATTAGACTTGGGGAGGAAAAAGTTTGGGTGCAGATGCCGCGCAGGTTATGTAGATTTATAATATCCTTGCCACCTCTGATTAAACAGTCATCCGTCTTTCCGTTCCCAAAATGTTTAAAATATGTGGAAAAAATCATTTTTTTCCCCCGACAAAACATCTGGTGCAGTGGGCTGGATGGCTCTCAGTGCAAGTGGGGGTACACCCCCCCCCCGATGCCCCCCGCCCCCCAAGTTAGCGGCTTGATCCCCCGCCATGACACTTTCTGTATCGTGATCCTATTCAATCTATTTTTTTTTCTTTTATCGGAATGAAGCATTAAACAAAAAAAGATACTCTAATTAATTTTATTTGTATAGCGTGTTTTACTGAACAACTCTTACAAAGACATTTTGTCACAGAAGAAAATAGGAAATAGGAAAGTTTGTATAAACCTAGTTACTTAGAGTGGAGCAAAATCAAAATAAAAAACTCCGTTGGGAAGCAAAACACTCAAACACATGTCTGGTAGCAAACAGATACAGATATAGAGATGCAATGTAATTATTTTTTTTCAGGTGGGTAAATGGCTTACAAAAATGGAAAACTAAAAGATTATAGATTTGGATAACAAAAGTTAAGCACACGGTTACACTGCCTATTCTCCTTTTATTCTTTTTTTTCAGAATCAGATTCTCATCAAAGATCTCATGAAAATCAAATCAATTTTATCACTGAAGTTATCAAAACTCGTTTTAAAAATGGCTAAAGAACGGATCCGTTCTCCCAGAATTTTCCGTTATCAATCAATTACAGAAGACCTTTCTTTTTTTTTATCTTACATTATCTGTCAGCGAATTGGATAGACGCTTGGTAGTTTTAACCAGCCACATTGTATATTGTGTATAATTCCATTTCAATGAAAACAAAAATCCCTTTCCCGCCGGATAAAACGTTTGTGCCATTTTGTTTGAAGTGACCTTTCCCCCTTCCATTGTCCGACCTCCACGGAGCAAAGCAGCAATTTGTGTGGCCGCTTTTGTGGAGGGTTTTTCTACAGTAGAAAGATTGGGATCTCGGATTAATTGAAGAAGAGTCTGACCGGAATAAGAAGGACGAGGACCAATTCTCTCCGTCCCTCGTGGAGATAATAGGGTCCGAGCCGGTGAAAACACTATTGCTGATGTATCTGAGCCCGGGCTCGAAAGGCAACAATGGAGCAAAATAACCAGGATATGGCGCCTGCTGACTCTGGTTACTCCCAGCAATAACCCGGACTATTGTGGGAGCTGCACTTTCTAATTAGGTTTGACAAAATAGAGCCGGTAACTGGATGTGCCTCGACTTTCCCTCAGGAGGGAACACCGGGGGATTGGTGTGTGCTTTGCCGAGCGTTAAGTTTTCGTTTTTTTTTTTTTTGTTTGACACGGAGAGGCGGCCATGTTTGAACGTGATTTTCTGGTTTTCTAGAGTGGGGGGTGGGATGTGAAAATAATAATTTGTTGCATTGCTGAATTGATACAAAGCATATGAGGGAGCGTATGGACACGGGTAGTGATTTGCCACCCCACAGCGCTGTCTCTGACACTGGGTCTTTGTGTCATCGCAGTGGTCCGGCAGTCCAGTCGACGGGTGGCGTGAGGAATTTCGCCCGTGTTTATGGAAGCCATTTCCGTTTCGCCGTTTGTTTGACTTGACAGCCCTAACAGTGACGAGCAGGCATTTATCTCGCACGTTCCAAAGCCCGTGTAGACAAACGGATTTTCGGGACTGTTTACCATTATGAGCCTGCCAAACTTATCTCTGCAAACCTTCTGAACATTTGTCTTTTTTATTATTGGAATAACCTCCAGCAACAGCCAGCTGTAATAAGCAGGCAATCAGAACACATACTCGTTTCTAGAATGGTTAAAAAAAAAAAAGGTAATTCAAATTAAGCAATGGTTTTTGTTCTCAAACTTCCACTTCCTGCAGCGTTTTCGATTAGATTGTGATAACCTTGGACTATCCCTCATCGTACCTTTGTATGTACAGGCACACTTTCTGTGATGTGTGACTGACAGTTCATCATTTTGGATGCTTACCGATGCATTGAAAATATCATATTCAAATTCTGGAAGGGCATGTCTAGATGGTTAGATAGCCTGACAGTTATGGGCATGAGTGTACACACCCCATTGCATGCAATGATTTTACAGTAGGTTACTGACAGCAAAAGACACCAACAAATTGTATTCTTGCTTCATGGTAGTGTTATTATAATATACTGAGGTAAAATCATAACCTTGTTTTGTTTTCTTTTTTGGTATTTACTAGCTGCATGGCACTGTCAGGAAATATAACTATGAATGTGGTGAAGGATCATACTAGAAAACTACAGAGAAATTCACAAACTCTTTTTTCCAATTTCACCTGGGTAGTTATTACCATCAATGAGACTTGTGATCCTGAGAATGTGACCTGTTACCTGCAGTCCATGCTCATGTATTTTCCTTGTGTCACAGTTACAGAAACGAAAGAAAACGACAAGCCCTTCTTTTCCCCCAAAGTGTAAGCGAGCACTGCTTCACACAGAACCTTAATGGAGAGTTTCCCACGCGTACGAGCCAAGTGAAGTCCTTCAGACTTTTTCCAAAGGCCTCCTTTCGAACACTGAGCGCAATCACTAGCCATCCTCGCAAAGAACACGGCAGGTTTTTTTTTCTCTCACGCAAAACAAATTTTTCCCTCAACCGTCGAGTGGAGCTTCCATCACTGCGATACCACGACGACTGTCGACGTGGCAACGGGCGTTAGTCAGCCAGCCATCTGCAGTGACACTTGCATCATCCCCAGGCAGCCTTTCCTCACAGATGCAGGCCCTGTCATGCATGGTTTGCGACGGCAGGACGAGCGGGCACGACTGGCCCGGGTTCTGCTTGTAGGAGGCAGACAAATGTGGCGTGGTGAGTCTCTCCAGCCTGGACCTCAGAGACTGCATCTGGGCAAGCAGAATCACTGGCAGTCGGCAGGTAGCCATCCCTTTTTCACCAACACTCAACGACTTGAGACATAATTATCGTATCTATACATCGCTTTCGGTTTCAGGAGATACCTTTTTTATGGGTGGGGTCAGGGGGGCATAAATATTTTTGGAAACATTTGTTTTTTTGTTTTTTACCTTTTTTTGTTTCATGTTTCATACAAATCCACTCATTGTTTCTGGCACGCAACTCCACTTTTCCACAATAAGAGAACAGCATGTACTTGACACAAGAAGCTTTGAAGCATAAAACAACAACAAAATTATTGTGAGTTCTGAACCCTGCAAACAGATTTCTGGAGAAGCCAGCCTGCGTTGCTGTTGTAAAGCTACCAGAGTTGTCAGTCACACCTGATATTACAGTACGTACTGTAATGAACCCAATGAATCTGCCACTGAACATCCATTGACTTTAATTGCATCCCCCAGCTACGGGACTATTAATGTCTGTCATGTAAGAACTCAGACACCCATCTGCCTGGTGATTGAAGGAGCGCATTTTCAACATACCGCTAAGCTACCATCAACATTTCCAAGTTGCGATGGCTGAGAAAGTTAATAATCATCGCTCTCTAAATACACGTTTTTTACATTAATTAGTCGATGTATGTGATAAATCCTCTTCCCTTCCTATTTATACATTATAACATATATGCTGATGTGTCTAAACACTGTGCTTACAATAATTGAATGTACTGAACTATATTGTAAATATTTGGAAAATATGATAGATTTTATTTATGATTTAGAAAATGCGTAATATTATTCTCACCTGCTCCAGGACCGGCAATGCTAATGATTATGCTAATGCTCACACAGAGTAGTTTCATTACAGACGAGTCGCATTTGAATCCATGTTGTGCTGTGCTACCTGCGAGGGTGCGCTCGTTTCAGGGAAGCAGCTGCTGATATGCCTTAGCAGCTGTATGCTAATGCCCCTGCCTGACTCAGCAGTGGAGGCTGTCAGCATCTGGAATATCGCTGTCCGGCTTATTCCCTCCCCTCCGAGGGGGGGGTTATCTGTCTAAGTGATCTCGCTTAAGATGCATAAGATCGAGCATAAGATGTCCCTGTTTCAAATCACAATTCAGGTCACAGCTCTATTCACAGAATGCGTTTAATAGCTTGGGTTCAGTTTGGTTCATGAATTTTCAAATTCACTGTAAAACTAAGATTTTTTTTTGGAGGGAGGGAGGGAGGGAGGGAGAGAAAGAGAGCGAGCAAAAAAGAAAGAGAGGGTGGGGGGGAGGGAGATAATCTGCATTAGGAACACTTGTTTCTGTGACCTGGACATCTCCATTTCGTAAATGTTCTGAGGGGGCAGTAATGTGCAATCAGCAGCTTGTTTTGAATAGGTATTCAGCTGAGGATTTCTCAAATTGCCTCAAAAGTGCAAATTGTTTAAAACCATAAAAATTCTCATGTGGACTTCATTAAAGTGTAGCTTTGTTTGAACAGTTGGTTTTACTGTTAATAGCAATAATGATATACTCCATTAAGTGTGTGAGTGCTTGTCTATGTAGACTAATTTGATAATTTTATGGGAAATATAATGAAACTGGTTCTGGATGGCACTGATTAATTCCTCTTATTTCCCTTAGCTGTTTGCAACGGTGTTTTAAATGTAGTTACTGTATATTTCTTGGAAGCCATTATTTAGACTCATACACTTCTGTGTAACAGGACATATTTTACATCTGTTTTAAGCCATTTTGCAGTTATGTGACATTTTCTACTGTGAAACCTGAATAACGTTATTTTAATATGAAGGCTGACGTATGTTTAGTCTCGTATTCAGTGGGTTAATGCCACGTCAAAATGTCATTGCAAATCCATCTAATGCTATTTCTCAAACCGCAAATGCCCCTCAGATCCAATGCAAATGGCTAAACCACTCACACTAGTCGATGTTTATCCCTCCCCCCGTCTCTCTCTCTCTCTCTCTCTCTCTCTCTCCTCTCTCCTCTCTCTTTCTCACACACACACACACACACGCACACACGCCTGCGCACGCAGACTCTCACACACTGATGCCTAGGCTGTGATATGTAAATGTACACAGCTGCTCCTGCATACGATTTGCAGTTCAGCCCTTCCAGTAATTAACGGCTTCCAGAGCTGCGGCTGATTTGAATACAGGTGAACCCCGCTCTGTCGGTAAAACTCCTCTCTCAGTTTAGACAGGCTGCGCTTGTCGAGCTGGCGCAAATGGGAAATCGCCCCCTTCAAAGGAAGTGTGAAAGATCTCAATCCAGAAACTCGGCCCTATTCGCTAGGAGTACCCTCTCCTGAATTTGCGTGCCACAACATGAACGGTGCATTCTTCTCTAGAGCTGGAATGACTTGAAGCCAGCGCTCATTTAAATAAGGGGGTCTTTGACGAAGCCTCATGGTGGCTCGGTAATTCTTCATCTCTCCAGCCATTACCCTGAAGCATAGTGTTTAAAGGACACCTTTTAACTTATCGGAATACATTCTCCAAATCGGAAACATTAAGTATATGAATCATTATTAATTGCTGATATATTCACTATTTTATTCATCTGTTTTGGAGCTTGGGGGAGATTGGTAACATGCATAAGCCAGTTTATGTACTGCAACGTGGCTTTACGTTTTCACAATGTGTGTCTAGGTGTTTCATTGTTATTTTAGAATTAATTCCGCTTCATGTTGGAATGCGTTCAATCAATTCAGTGCATCAACAAAAAAATATTTCGAAATGTGCTTAGATCCAAAGGGTTTTTTTTCCTTCTTTCACCGATTCTTGGCATGCACTTAATCTAGAGCGCTTGCGTTCCCTTGTGATGCAGGCTTTCATACGAGGCCATTTGTCTCCCAAAATCATAGGTGTGCTGAAAAATAACCCGAAACAATGGCACTGCAAAATATAATCAATGAGCACATATTTTAAATCTTTCCAATGGATGCAGTTTTCTGCACTGTAACTGCACCACGGTGCATGTTAACATGTCTGCAATTTTAAATGTGTTTCCGAAGACCATATATATATATATATATTTATATATTATATATATTTTATTCTGCCGATTGGATGGCAAGTTGTGTTCCAGATCTGCTAAGTGTATGAGCAAAGTTCCTGTAGGATGACATTATATGTAGATAACCCACATTTTCACATCCATGCATAAAGAATGCTCTATCCATCCCCCCCCCCCCCCCCCCCCACACACACACACACACACACACATTGAGCTTACATCATCACATCACTCCTTTTCCAAGGCCTGTGGCTTGGCATTGGCGTTCAGTACAGTGCAGTGCGGTACAGTTACCCTGGGACGCTGCAGACAGGCGAAGTGACCGGATAAAGCCACTCTCCTCCTCGGTTATAAAGCCGCTCGCTCTCCTCCTCGGTTGCTCGCTCGCTCTCCTCCTCGGTTGCTCGTTCGAGCGGCGGGGACACGGCGGCGCCATTTGCATGGCACTTCTCGGGAAATGGGATTCTCGCGGCGCGCCGCCGTGCGCTAAGAGCTCTGGCCGCTCGAGCGGGCCCCCGCCATCGCTCCCTCTTGGGCCTCGCCGGACGACCTCCTTTCTCCCAACCCGGAATTTTACCCTCCGTCCTGCTGTTAGCCGACTAGCTGACTGCCCACCCGACAGACACCCATGAAATAAACATTCTGTGACTCACAGACTCAGATGAGAATGTCAGTCTTTTTCTGCTTTTCTACAACTGCTGTGCCGAACACTTGCAGACTACTGTCTGCTTCTTGTCTTAACATTGAATTAATTTAGTATTTTTTTTATGCATCCATCCTTCCATTCATTCATGCATTCATTTGTCCATCAATTAATTAATTCATCCATTCTGGGCGCAGAAGTGTGCAGTGATCGCATCTGCAATAGGCATCTCTGCAAGCTGTCGTTTGGTGGATTCCGTTTGTTTGGCTCTCTCTCCCTTTAATTTCATTTCTTGTCTTGAGTAAATACACAGCTGAACATTTCCCATTCCATGCAGTGCGCTGAAGGGACAAAATAACTCACAAGCTAGGGATGCCCATGGGCCAGTTTTACTCATTTTGGGCCCTTACCCGCTGTAAGGGTTTTGGGGGTGGGGCTCAGTCGGCTTGTGGGCTACTTCATAGAGTCAGGGACGCTTGGGGGGGGGGGGGGGGCTGGGTTCTTGCAGGGAACATTGCTGTTTGGGGACAAACTTCCACTGGGGACGGTTATTATATTCTGATGCATGTGATGGGGTCATGGGGTTTGCCGTCGATGTTTGATGTATATTTAAAGCTGCCCCTGGGTAAGATACTTCTTCATCTTTATTTGATTCGTCTCTAGGACAAAAATAGCACATTTCTAATCTGTATTTGCCACTCACTGACATCCCCGGTTTCTCCTGCTGCTTGTTTAAATTGCTGGTTATGAACAAATAGTCATATATGCCTCGGGAAGCATTTGTCTGTCAGATTCTGATTATGTGTCGCAATTCTTGTTGACTTGACTTTACATTATATGTGCATGTACGTGCTATACATTTTTGCTTTTGTCTCAGTTTTTACTTGTAATTCACGGATGTTCCACTAGATGGCAGCTTGCTGAATCTGCCAGGGGTCCAGAGCCTGGAAGGCACTCACATGGAGGGTAGCTAAATTAATTACATTCTGAGTAACTGCTTTGAGTGTCTCCGGGCTTGTGTTCTGCCTCCTATCGTTAAATCCCTGTCTTGTTTCTTTCCGCGGTTGTTGCTGTTAATCTCACCTTTCAACTTGACCTCATTTCCTACAGTCTCTGCTCCTGACAACCGTCCAAATAGTATCCTCCATTGCTTCTGCCCAGGTATGGCCAAAAACCTGCACCACAGTCATATCTGCATCCGGCTCATTAGCCAGACAATCTCACAGTCAAATTCAAGAGCCTGGTGCTAGCCTACTGTGCAGTCAAGTGCATGGAGCTTTCCTGCTTTCAACATAGCTTAGAGCAGGGGTGCCAAATCCTATTCCTGGAGATCTACCGTCCTGTAGGTTTTCACTACAACTCGAAACAAAGCACATCTCATTCAACAGCTAGTGATCTCGTCGAGCTGCTAATTCGTGAAGTCAGGTGTGCCAAATTAGGGTTTAAACGAAAGCTTACACGATGGTAGATCTCTAAGAACAGGATTGGGCACTCCTGGCTTAGAGCTTCCACTCTAGACATGCTTTCTGCTCAGAACTTTGCGATCATGCAATCCGGCTGTCCTGTAATCATGGTCATCCGGCGGCATCTTCTGTTCATTTCCACATTTCCCAAACCCATTACCCTTTGCTGGCACACTGGTTTTTTCAACAAAAAAAAAAAATGCGAAAAGCTACCTTGTGAACGGCTGATTCGCTCCCCGCCTTCTGCCATGTGCTGAGCGTGTGCAGAATGACGCACATTCACTGGGCTTTCTGCTGTCTGGCGCGTTCGCTCACACGCTTTCCTGTCGGGGCATGCATTTTGAATAACACCATCAAAAATGGCCAGGACTCATTCTCAGTCTGATATACCTTTATTTATTGAGGAAAAATGGCTCAAAAATATGACTCTTGCTTGTAGTGGTGACCTGGGAATGAAAGTGTAAGGGGAAATTCAAAGGATTGCGTGGCCAGTGATACAGTACGTGAGCGCCAGTCAATTTGAGTGCCTGCCAGTTAAATGAGTGATACACCATTTGGTTAAACCGTTTTTACGCTGCTGATTATTACATCACAGTTGCATTATGGTTATTGGAGTTATCGCTGCCAAACCCTCACCCAGAAAACTTTATAGTTTATGTTGTGGATGGACCCGATTTGCTTTAAGCCTCAGTGGGCTGGAATGGCACTTCTACAGGCCTCATATGCTAATGGCTGACCTTGTCTGTTCGGCGTTTGGCAGCTTGGCTGGCAAGAGTCACGCTTTGGCTTTCCCTTGTCCCCACCCCCTCAGCCCACCGCCCCCCCCCTCTCTGCACCACTGTGCATTTGTTTCTTGGCTATTGCGGAATCCATTAGCTGTCCCTGTGTAATTGATTATATTACCATGCCACTATGATGGCTATTTTAGCGGTAAGTAATTAGGCGCAGATGCAGGAGGATTGTGGGTCCCCTGATGGCGGCCCTACCTTTGACTGAGCACACGGGCGCTCATCGGCGACCCCTCCAGGCTGTGTGCCCCGCGTCCACCAATCGCATCGCCCGTCGCCGTTTGACGTACAGCCCGGGGCTATGCCCAAGGCTCCGCCCTCAGTCACTGTCTCTGTGCCTTTTTGGCTCTCCTCCCCCCCCCCCCCTCAGGCGGGAGACCGTCGGGGCACAGTTTGGGCGGGACGAGGCACGCTCTGAAGGGCTTTTGAGTGCCATGCCTGGCACCGAATCCAGGCTCATCTGCCCACTTTGAAAAGAAGCCTTCTGCTTCGCCAGCTGAGGGTGCCAGCACATCCCTTCCCCTCCCCCTCCCTCTCCCCCTCCCAATCCTTGCCAGTGAGACGTAGCCAATGAATGGGTGGGGAAGTGGCAATCAGCTCCTTAAATTCAATGCAAAGCCAGGGATGACCTTCAGCTAAAATACTGCAGACCTCCCCCATGCATTCCCCCTTTAAACAGACGGGTGCGTATGGTGCAATGCTGGTAAGGCCAGAGGAATCACATTTTGCCCTACTGCAAGTGCCGTTTTAAGTTTCTGGATCTTCCAGTACAAGACTTACGTGACTCTTTCTCTGTCTTGTTCAACTGCCAACCTGAGATATAGAGGTGGGTCTCTGGCTTGTCATGCTGTCATAGGCTCATGTTCCGGAACCAGCAGTCTAAGCCAAGGTGCAGGACCGAGGCCTTAGGCCTCTATGTTTCATGCTCTACCCACTGCTCTCCTGCTGACACATCTCTATCAGAGATATTTGATTACGCGGACTCTTGGTGTGTGTACATATGTTTGTTTTAAGTGGCAGATTTGGTGTCAACCATGTTAAATGATTCAGTGGATACAAGTTTGTAAGACTATTCGTGGCTGCCTCAGTGTTACGACAGCACTGGCAGACTGTGTTTGTGGTGACGTTGTAAGATTAGGCATGGCTCACTGGTTTGAAATAATTTTGTTTGTACTGCAGGTGGGTGCACATCTTGTCTGTGGATTGGTGTTTACGGACCAGTAATAGCCAGCTGTTGTCATTAGCCCACCATGTTATTTAATTGTGTCAGTGTGTGTGGTTAGTATTAAGTAACCACTTAGTTATTTTGCCAGTGCTTCCGTTGTTTCTGATGTGAATGTCAGTCTGACAGATCAGCTTTTACTGTACTGGGAGTGAAAACCCACATAGAGCTGAATCTTTTGTCAGGGGACCGTACAGTAATTAAACTAGAGGAAGAGGCAGGAATCGAAGGGGGATTGTTATCAAAAATAGAATTCCGTTTTTACTGGATAAAGTAGAGACGCCCTGTGCCTGTACTCTGTGTTAGACAAGAGACAAGGAAAACCAATGAAGACAAGCTACAACACAACCAGGGAGACATAGCAGCAATAATTCAAACAAAACAAAGTCAACACAATTTGCACAGGCATTGAATAAACTTCCCAGTTCATGTGACAATTATTATGACAACTACAGTCAGATGAAATCTGGTAGGACATTTATGAAAAAATTAGGGCATGTAACTCTTTCAGATAATTTCCATTGTTTTTTTGTTTTGTTTTTTTGCTAAATTTTAATAATAGAACATGATGCAAAGTGTAGCATACATCATCACTCCGATGACCTCATCACAAGTCTCTAGTGCCGTTTGAAAAATTCTCTCTTTTTTTCATTTCTCCAAATCAGCTTGCGTGCAAACAGTTTGTGCATTAAAAAGAACCTGGCATCCACAGAACTTCCGCAGAGTAAAAACTTTTTGAAACCCAGCCTCGTTCCAGCGTTTGGTCTCCAGCTCGTTTGTTCTCTGTTTTATCCCTTGCTCCTTTGTGGAGTTGATTGTTGAGCATGAGCGCTATGCTGTATAATCTTCAAAAAAAACCTTTCAAAAAATACTTGGCTTTTCTTTCGCCGGATTTGGAAACCTTGTGGGGGAGTACCTGTTTCCCTAACTCTCCATTAATCACAACTACCAACTTAGTGGGGGGATCAAGGTTTGGGGGGGAGAGGGGTCAAGGATGTTACTACTAATTGTCCCTCTCACTGCAGCCATAGAATCAGGTTGCCTAGGGAATCACCCCTACGGTAGGCCTTATAAAGGTCTAGGTACCTCTCTGGTTCTGATCTCCCTCTCTGGCTCCCTCTCTAAGCTCTCCTGAGTTGTTGTCAGTTTTTTTTTTCCTTCTTCTTTTTGTGATCCTGTGGTAATAATTCTCAGGGGTACACACACTCAATGCTGGCTTGGTGGGTGCGGGAGGGGGGGTCTCCTCTTACTGGTTGTCTAGGAAGGAAGCTGCGTCGGTGTTCACCTAGCGTTTAGCCGCTAGGGTTCTCCCTCCGTCATGCTAGCGTATTCTCCTGCATGCTAACATGAGGAGATCTGCAAATAGACTGCGCATACAGCTCATCTGACTCACCTGCTAGGCCTATGGGACTCTTCCCGAGGCAGGATGTCGCCCCCTGGAGGTCACATCTGGTGCTGGTCTGCTGCTCCAGAATACTGATGGCTCCTCTCCAGAGGTGTTGGCCCTTGTTCCAGTTGGCACATTTCACCGTTGCTGAGCTTTCCAAGTGCCCCAGTTGAGAGACCTTCCCAGTGCCCCGGGACTCAGGTGCAGTGTGCTGTATCACATGCGGCACGGATCCTCTGGCTTCTAACCTCATACAGTGCAGTATGAACTGCACTACACTGCTTTACTTTACATACATTCAGAGGGCTTATGTGCAAGTGTGTCCTCCTGGGTCTTATCTATGGTGCTTTCAGACCTGGTGAGCAATATCCCCACACCGGTTTTTATGCAAGATCACAAAAACACAAAATGTAAGCAAATCTAGAGCCATGATAAAAAACAAAATTGCAAGCTAATCCTAGAATTACTTAAAGATACTCACAGGAATGGTCTTTATAGTGTCTTAGTAATATTTATCTTTACTGAGAATTTTTCTCATGCAAACAAAGCCTCAAGCAGTTCTTGAAAAGTGGATGATTTCATGCCACCTGCTTAAATTCGTTCAGTACACTGTAATGAGGAATTGAAATGTCACAGGCAGTTTTTAATGCTGCATTTCAAAATTTGGATTTAAAATCGCAGTTGAGCCATATGTTTTATTTGGGTCTTAAAAGCTCACTGTTTAATCAATCCAAATGGGAGACACATACGCTTCATGTAGGATAATTAAGATTAGGCTGCTCATTATCAATATGAAAACCGTACTGAAAAGTGTTATTTAAAATAATGTGTGTTGGTAAAGTTTTAATAGTGCACAATTATAATCATAGTAAACACTGCCCATACTGTAGGTAGTCCAAAGGTAGCACAGAAAAACAGCATGAACAGAATGAACAATGCATATTTTGAAATAAGTGTCCAATATTACATGGTGTTTTGATTTGATGAAGTGCCTTTACTCTTTTGGCAAAAAGATTGCTGTCTTGCTTGCCAATGTAACATTAAAGGATGGGACTGTTATACAGAGTGGAAACACATCAGAGATTTTTTAGGGCAATTATTTTCAACAAGCTCTAAAGATAGGAATTAACAACATATATTGAATACAAAATAACAGCGTACAACAATAATGACATGGTTACTGGATGATGATAATAGTTCTCATCAATAATTACTCTAACAATAATCATAACTATCATGACCATTATAATAACATCAAATATCATATTTGTCTAGTGCCTTTAACAGTCTTAAAGCACTTGTGAGAGACCATATCTCAATCATCAGCAATGTGTGACATCCACCTGGGTGATGACCGGCAGCCATTTTGTGCCAAAATTGGGAAATTGCTCAGCTAATTAAAGTGGATACATTTAGGTGGCCAGATTGAGAGAGCCGTCGGATTTGGAGTTTAGCCAGGACACAGGGAAACCCCATACCCTTTATGATAATATCCATGGGATCTTTAACGACCACAGTGAGTTAGAACCTCGGTTTGACATCTTATGTGAAGGACGAGAACATATGGCCTTTTGAACTAATCTTCAAGGATCTACGGTTGGAAGCCAGCAATGTGCTGGTTTTTCCTTATTTTTCCTTCTTTTCTTTTAGACTTTTTACAAGAAAAGCAGTTCCATGACCTGGATTCAATAATTTTTTTGAAACTTTCATTGTCCTGAAAATGAATACTAATGTTCCATTTTTTTTCTGGGCACATATTAAGCCATCAGTGAGATTAATTTTCAAAATTGTGCTGGTAAAGAAAGAGCCAGCACTTGCATTTAATTTAGAATTGCAAGGTAGTGTTAGGCCAGTATTTTTATTTTTTTTCCCCTGTCATTCTGATACACTTTTGAACGTATATCATGGCAGTTTATGCTGTTCTCAGATGTCAACCAGCATGGTGATTTAGTACTCACGTAAATTACATTCTTACCAGTCTTTTGAAGCTACTACTTTTAAACTTCAAGTAATTATTTTTGACTACATTGCAAGCTGATCAAAGTCCAAAATCAGTGGCAAAAAAACGAAATAAATAAAAATATTGCTTTGCTGTGTTTTCGTAGACCCTTTCTTTAATATAAACGTGCCTTGGATCATTCATATTTTTCTCACCTTTTTAAAGACTCATATCTGTGAGCTTTGGGTTGGCCTTTTTCTTCGATTGGCTTTTCAGCTGAATGGTCTAGTTGGAGCACTGAACTCTAAATTGAAATAAAGTCTTTGGCATGTGTGTGTTTGTGTGTGTGTGTGTGTGTGTGTGTGTGTGCAAGGCAGAGACAGGGTAACGATTTTCTTTCCCCAATGGTGAAATCCACCAGTCAATCTTTGATTCACTAAGTGTTCTGAGACTAAACACAAATTCAGCAAGCAATGAAGATATTCAATATTTGTATGAGCCATCATTAATTCTGTTGTGTTATCCTTTATGCTCCGGTCTGACATTTTAACAGAATGAGCTCATTCGATTCACTTGAATACCATTTTATAACTTTCAACATGCGGGTCACATGTGCACGGATAATGTCATTGTCATTGATCTCTGGTGTCTTTATGCTAATACCTGCTCAATACATCTATACAAATGGAATTAAACGGCAATTAAATTAACAATAATCTTTTCTTTTTTTTTTAAGCTAAGGTCCATGGGAATTAATATTGGTTATTAGTGTAATTAGAAGCTGAATCCAAATGAACAGTTCTCCAGCTAGGGCTAAAAGGTGTGGTGGATGCCAGTTTAATGTCATGCACATGCATTGCAATGCAATCAGTTCGATATTCATAGGAGTACAAGAGACCCAGCCATAATTTTAGTCTCTGTTATGTATTATGTATAAGGGTAAAAGACAGTTTGAAAACAGACGTATTAAAATTTTAACATTGGAACTTTCAAAGGGAGTTGTCAATGTAACGTGGTTTTAAGCCTAATTTGGCGCACGAGGAGAAGTGGTGTTGCACATCTCCATAATATAAAAAGGGATTCATTTCTCAAAGCATTTGCCTGTGTGTTGAGAAGTAAAGATGGAAAAATAAATTTGACTCCAGCAACTGCATTTAAAAAAATAATAATCTAGTTTGAGTATTCCTGCAAAAAGGGAAAAAAGAAATAAGTTTTATTTAAATCATTTAGATCTACTACTGGTGTGGGGGGTATGCCATGTTCTTGAGGCATACCATGTAACTGCAGAACTGAAGGACTGGCACTAAAGTTATCCAAAAAAATAAAATAAATAAAAAGCAAGCACAATAACTATTCACTCTCAGTTATTGCACACATCTAGGAATGTATACGGTGACCTCAGGCCAGCAATAGCCAAACAATAAAGCTCCAAATTCAGGACATTATGCATTTCTTGTCACTTATCTCTTGCCTCCCCTTGTCCTCATTTTTCCTGCCGATTACATTATCACAAATCATCCAGTCCCCTAGTTATTCATTCTTCCCATTGCTCTCTCAGCACAGAGCCTGAGTTTGCTTCAGTACTTCAGCAGTAAGAGCATCTGCTCGTTGCAGCCAGCAGCACGTGGACGGGACTCGTTCCTTTGGAAACTAGCAGAGACTTTTCTCCATTTTTAGAAATCCCACCTGCCCCAGAAACATGCCACCTATTTTGCGCGATGGCTTCTGGTGTAAGAGAGGGAGCAGCTGTCAAACGGGGAGAATAAACTGCCGAGAGCCAATGAGAGAAGGCCTGAGGGAGGAATCTGAGGCTTGTTCTCCTCAAGAAAAAGAGAGCAGTTTGTGTGTGTGTGTGTTTTTTTTTTTTTTTTTAATCATAAATAATCAGCGGGTTATTAGAAAAATAAATACATTGTTAAAGGCACGGTTTATACAGGTAACAGGTGCTGGTAACCAGGTGTGAATGGTCTGCTCTCTCCTCCAGCACACTATTCAGCAACTGAAGGACGGTTGCTTTGATATAAATTGCTTGATCAGGCACTATCGAAACTAATTTCACACATATAATCAAACAATAAATTAATTGCAATGATTTGATGATTTGTTTTTCATTGACTTCAGCCTGGGGATCAATAATTGTGAACGTTGTAGTTATAGAAATAACAAATTTACAAGTGGCAAAATAGATATAGCCTTCTTATTCTGTATAGCTAGTGTTAATTATGCGAATATAATACATATAGCACATAATAATACAAGTGTCTTGGATGACAAAAAGCAGGTTTCAGGCAATATTTTTTAAATGTTATTATTTTTCTTTTTTATTTCTTTTTAATATTATTTCAGTGTTCCTTGTAGTGCAGGTTTCAACAGAGGAATATACTGTATGGTTCTTGAGATGAAGACCAGGACTTAATCTCTGGGTTTTAGGAGGATATATTAAACCACCTGAGCCTCAGCTCCAGCATCTCTGTTGTGGTTCTGCGTCTGTATTGTAAGAACAACTTGCAATTTCAGACACATCTTTAGTATTGCAGTATATTCCATTCATGGAGTTTTGTCTTTGGCCGAAATGATGATTGCAGCACAGGTCTGGGTTATTTAAATTCATAAGAAAGGCTTCCAATGTGCAGAAACAGTCACCTGCTCCCACTGGTATCGATTGTACTCTGCGGTATTTTCGCTGTGTGTGTGGACCACTCAACTCTCTTGTGAACACTTCCAGGGAACGCGTTTTCTGTTGAGGTCATGGGTAGTAAAAGGCAGTTAATAAACATAACTTTTTAACTGTGAGCTAATGTTTAAAGTGAAGAAAGTAGTAAGTATTTATCTATTTATTTTTATTTCTCACAAATGGTCATAATTCTCATGGGAAAATAAGGAGAAATTAGCCTTTGCAGAAATTACAGTAATTATGTTATCTGACTGTGATGCTTACTCCTCCAAAGACATACCTTGTATGTAGCATTGTGATTCTTATTTGTAATGTACTCATCTACTATATGCCTAATGATAAAATTGGAAGGATACGATCAGCAGTCTAGTGTAATGGGTAGGGAACTTGGGTTGTATCCTAAAAGTTGCAGGTTCAATTCCCAGGTTGAACACTGTCACTATGTTACTGTACTTGCACAAGGTATTTTGGCATCTGCTAAAATGCAACACAAGGAATATGGAACCCTTGGTATTCCTAAGTAGTGCTGTGGGGAGAGATCTTCCTTGAATGCAGATTAGGCCCAATATACAGTATTTAAGAATTACACAGATTTAAGGTTGATTGAAGCTATACAATTAGCAGAGTATTAGTGAATTTTTTCTGTGGGTGGACAAAATTGGCTTCCTCCTGACAAGCATAAGGTTGGTTAGGCAAGATATTGACTGAATTACTCAATTCAATTAAGAAATTACTTTTGTAATTTCTGCTACAACAAACAATCAGCAGTCAAAGGAATGTGACATTAAAAAGGTTTACTGTGAATGGATTCAATGTTCATTTTTTTTTTTTTTTGTGGAATTACACATCTAAATGACATTTGAGAGCAGTTAGGTTTAAAGATTGTCCTAGGATCAAAATCTTGCCTTTTTAAAAAAAAAACACTGACACCAGGCTGGAAACAGGAATGTTAGAATTTATTTGCAGCCGGGCCTGTTTTTTAATTTTTGTTATTTATTTCACAAACATGATTTAAGCAACAGGCCTCATGATTTACCCAGTCTGGAGCCGCAAACAGAGTGTGTGACTCACACACCGATGACTAAGTCTCAACAAGCCTGTTTTCCCACAGCTTAAAACTGTCACTTGAGTCGACATTGTGTTACATTCTTCACTATGATGTGCAATAAAAAAAAACAAAAAAAAAATTCACTCTTTCTGTCACTCCTCTTTTTATCCGTAGCCCTGTTTCACTCTTTGGGAAATATGAACGGTACAAAGGTTCTATATCGGTCCCAAGAAAAGGATTTGTTTATTTATTCCTTCCTGGAGTGGCCCACCTTCATAAAGACTTTGTTTCGTATTGCTGAAGGTGTAATACTTAGCATAAGAAAAAAACACTCCCTGGGATGGCAAAAATGTGTTTTCCCGAGGAGTTAATCCTGGTAAATTACAGAAATAAAAATAAAATGGCCATTAAATTCTAATGAAGATGGAAACAGATAAAAAAAAAAAAAAAAAGAACTAATGTTGGACTAAGCCGTAAAGCGAGAATCAGCAAATACTAACACAACAAAACAGTAATGAGATAAACATAATGTACAATAATACAAAAATAAATGCAATTATGAAGACGGTTATGCATCATTGAGAAGTGATCACGCAATGCAATCACATAAAAACCCGTAACTGATATTTATGCCACTGCATTTGAGTTTAAATTCCTTGCCGTGCTGAATTTTAATGCATTCAAGCACTTAAATTAATTGCTGAACATGCTATTTCTGTCTCCTCACACATGATTTCTTTATTTGAAGAAAAAAAAGGCTTTCTTTTCCAGGCTACCTTGAATGCTGGTAGCCAACATAAAAAACCCATCTCCTTCAATTTCCTTTAACAGCTTCTTCTTTGAAAACCCATCTTTATTTATGGAGGCAAAAGGAGAAGACTGTGCGATCAGCCTCTCATTTCTTCCCCATTGCTGCTTTCTGTTTCCCCAGAGAGGCCAGAATATTGTATCATATGACTGTTTGCTCCCTGACTGACTGGCTGGGTGACTGACTGACTGACTGACTGACTGACAGTCGGTGGGTCGGTGGGTCGGTCTGACTGGCTGACTGACTGACTGACCGACTGGCTGACTGACTGACTGACTGACTGACCGACTGGCTGACTGACTGACTGATGGACTGTCTGACTGACTGATTGACAAGATAACTGTGGTGCTTAAACGTTTGCTTTTCCTGCTCCATTAGAAGAAGAAAAAAACATAGTTAATTCTGCATTAGCTGCCGAAACCAAAGGAACAGGTCAAGCCACCTTGCGTTGTCAGAGACTCACTGATTTAAACCAATCGTAAGAGGTTCTGCTATTGAGAGCAAGGCCTTCTGATGGGGTCGTGTGGTTCAGTGAGTGATAGCACTCGCTAGGTTTTTACCCTGCAATTCCACTGAATTACTCGGGGGCAGAAGTGCCAGTTATCAGTTAGTGCCGGGAGTTGAATTTTCAGGTCCAGAAGTCAGTGCAAAATGTCACTACCACTTAAGTAACAAAACCATTTCCCATCCATCACGAGCGTGCAGCACGCCAGCTACTTCCTGCTTCTTATGAGGGCTTGTAAAATATGATTACGACTGACTGTGACACGTCTACATATTAGTGCCGTGCTGCAGGTAAACTAGTCATGTAAGCAGTGTGAGTCACTCCAGTGTGGTTCAGTGCCAGGGCATTGATGTCAGCCTGTCTTCTGTTTACTCTGCTTATTTTCTTATGATGTCTTCCGTACTGCTTATTTGTTCCTTCCAATGGTATCTATCTTTAATTCATTGAAATTCATTCAAATATGTGATTAGAATGTTCTGAACATTCTAATGCTGATGTAACAATCACTGCTGGTAATTTAAAGCAATGGCGTTTTAGAATAGGAGTTTTTCTTTATTTATTTTTTGAAACACCTGCCCATTTGAGATTCCCTGTTGTAGAGAAATGACACGTCACATTATTTTCAATGAGCCCACGGTGTGTGAACAGATATCGGGAGTTCTCCACACAGAGCGATACAAGCAGAACTAATCTTAATGATAACTAAGAGCAGCATGAAATGAGGGAGGACACTATCCCGCTCTGCGAAAAGCGGCCTGAATAGATGAGTGATCTCCTGCAAGCACACTTCATTCACTGATAAACCCAAATGGGATTGCCTCTCAGCCTCCCCTCCCACACCCCATAGAATCTGTTGACCTAATCACAACTTCACAATGGGGGGGCGGGCGGGTGGTCGTCAGATATATAGAGGGACTGCGTATAAGTGAAATAATGAATAAGACTCGGATGGTGCTGGGGTAACACCGCTTCTTCACGCAGTCAAAAAGGCTTTAGACCTGAGAGAGAGAGAGAGAGAGAGATTTGATTTGTATGTATTATGTATCTATGTATGACAATTCAATAATCCATTACCATTAACTCACACTCTAACCCTTCATATTTTGGTTCCTATATATTACTGTAACCAAATCCCACTGCCTTACTGCACAATTCCAATCCATTATAACTAACTGACTGACTGACTGACTGGATGACTGGCTGACTGAGTGACTAACTGCCTAACTAATTAATTTAGATTTAAACTTTTCCACAAATGCTAATGTTTTACTGACATTTTCTTATTATAGATACCATGTTCATAATCTGATTAATGAAACTGGGTCTGTCATATCATGCATGTCCTTCGTGATCTTCATGGTTGATAAGCTAATTGAGTATAATCCAAATTTCAGTGTGCTCAAGATGTCACCTTTCCTCCTCAAATGCTTGTTGCACATGCTTTACCCTCACAACCATCTGTTACTGTTATACAAAACCTGCTTCTTGCAATTTAGAGAGCAAATTAACAATTAACCTCGTGTTCCGACTGCCACAGTAATGGCAGACTTGCAACCAGGTGCATTTTGGAGCACAATCCATGTTTCTGAAACGAGTTATTGTCGTAATTGTGCTAACACTGATGGAGCCAATTAAGGAAAATGACACAAACAATATTTTAAGGGGGGGAGGGGTGGAGGGCGGGGAAATCCGTGATTAAAAATGGTTTGTGGCCTATTATGCAAGTTATGCACCATGTGATTTGCACGTAGGGATGGATGTCAAGCGCTGCATCATGCTAAATGGCGAATGGGGTGTCAGAAAGCAGACGTCACGCCATTGGTGGAGTCTATGGCCCAATCGCGGGCCCAGAGACTCTGCTAGGTGACGAGCAGCGGGTCACTCTGAGAACGACTGCCGCCAGTGATTTTGGGGCCTGTGAAAAAGTCTGTCTATTCCTGCACTTCTACCAGCCCAGCCCCCCCTTCCAATAAGGCAGCCCTGACTCCGAGCCAGGGTAAGAGCGGATTGGCTGGTTTGCATTGATTATTCAAAGCACAGCTTGTTCTTTAGCAGCAGATTACATTACATTGAATTATGGAGGTTGCTCACTGCCAGTGTCCATATCTATGATATGTGTCCTTTTCATAAATCATGTTTTAATTATCAAAGTGACTGAGAAGAGGTGCATTAAGAGCATGAGGTTATTGTTATTACGTTATTATATATTTTTTAATGTTAAAAGCCTTTTACTGCAGTAATTATTTAGAGAGAATGCAGACAACTGAATAAATAAATCACATAAAAATAGATATGTGTTATTTGTTGATATAGACATCATTATAGGATAACTTTTTTAGATTTGATTTATTTTCAATATCTATCTTCCTGAGAAAAATACACACACACACACAGAAAAAGAGAGAGACACCTGAAAACCCTTTAAACCTGCAAAAATTGTATTGACGAACGTATTATTCAGCCAGTTTGTTCATTTGCAGTATTAATGTACTGTTCAAGCTCTTTCTCAGAAGATGTAAATGCTTCCTAGACATTGCTAAAGGTGTTGTACATGCTAATCCATTACTTTGGAATGCAGGGTCTCAAAATACAACTGAGTGTGAACTACGCTTCAGTGTTAAGCTGATCATTAATGCTCTGAATTTGCCTTTTTGGGATCCAAATATCCTCCAGCATTAACAATAAATATAACTTGCAAATGTTTTTCATAGTCTCTTCTGTGCAACACAAATTAATCTAAAATTAATTTCAACTATAAATATAATTGATAAATTGCATGAAATACCTGTTCCTCTAAAAATGTATCACTTGAAATCCAAGTTCAGCAACTCTAAAAGAACATGGGTATTGAATTCAGGCGTTGAGTTTCGGTGGCTTTGTAATAAAACAATGCAAAGGTTGCTTTCTGTCTTCCAACAATAATTGCTTCACATGTAAGCTTCACTCTCATTAACACATTTATTATTCCCGGTTCTTTCACTTCGTTCTTTCAAACTGGCTTGAATCACACCTCTTCTAAAAAAAACAAAAAAAACAATCACACCTCCAGAGCAACTACCCTCTCTCCTCATGTCTTTCTTCCAAATGCCTGAGTGATGTGATCTGCTATAAGACCTTTAGCATGTACAAAATCTTTCAGCACACACAAAACCAATAACGTGACCAGTATTTGTTTTGCACCAATCATTGGTTGTGTTATTAGTTTTGCATGTGCTAAACATTTTGTACATGATAAAGATCTCAGTGAATTAGGTCTTGTACCTCCTATCTTAATATTCTTTATATGATCCATTTGCTTTCTCTCAACATAAAGTAGTCCCTCCCTATGCTTGCTCAACCTATTTTTTTTTTCTCACATGTAATATCACAATCCAAATGCTTTTATTTACACACCCACCCAATTTTGAATGAATAGATTTGCTCAGACCTACATTTGTTTTATTGGTAATTATACATCATATATTCTGGAGGGGTTATCTCATGCCTAATTATTCACCATGCTGGAGTAACTCAAGGTTCTATTTTTGGTCAGTCAGTGTCACTTTTCCAATTATATCTGATCTTTGACTTTTTGGGATGCCTTTGACTCCTCTTGTCATGCCTATGTGGATAAAGAACAGATGGGATATCTCCTGTGCGATTCTGAATGCTACATTTATAATTCTCACCTTGTCTGAAATCTTTATCTGCTCTTCTCCTTTATTACACCGAATCCTGTGATGCCAGAGTTGGGTCATTACCTTAGTTCCCTAGATTTAGGGAAAATATATTAAAAAAAATAATTTCCTACACTTTTTATTTCTTCCCAATTTGTTAAACTTACAGTAATGTCTTTCTTAATGCTGAAGTATTAATGTCTCTCTACTAACACTGACTGCTGCGATCATGTTCTGCTTTATTAAAAAATTTAAAATCAAATTACATCCAATTTTCACTGAAAGGAAAGTTGTACAATTAAATTTTTTTTCTTTTCACATTCATTTAGTTTGACATTCTTTTATGACACCTACTTAGCAATTACATTTCATTGTTAGCACTATTTGCCCGTGCGTGTGTGGGGAGTATGGATGCGGATCTTTGTAAATCAGCCATATTGATTATTTCCTGTGAACCTCAATGACTCACAGTAGAGAAATATAAATAGCAAAACGGGTTATGATGTGTTTGAACTACGTGTATATATATATATATATATATATATATTATATATACACACATGTATTTACAATCATTTCGAATTTTGTGCATAATTCGATCAGGTCAGACTGATGGCAGGTCTGGCTGGTTCTTTAAAATATTACAGTAGAATCATTCTTGAGCACACTAAAGGTAGTTCTTGGAGGAAGAGGCAGAGCACTAGCACTTAAAAAAAACAGCTCTTCCTTGAAAGGATAATACCCCCTTCTGAGTTGTTTGTGTTGTTAGATGGTCGCTTATGCTCTCTAGGGTACCAGAAAGAGATGGCAACTTCCCATGTGAGCTCTTGACAGTTTAACCCGCTGTTCTGGTGCAGGAGTGATTTCCCAGGTGGTAGGGTATGTGTACTGCCATGGTGGAAACGTTTTTTTTTTTTTTTTTTTTTTTTTTTTTTTCTCGTGGCACCTGGCCATACTGTTAGGGAGAGTGGATGCCATTAGTATTTATTGATGGCCTCAGGAGAGATACAGTCACATAGAATGGGTCTGCTCGAGCTCCTCATTGTCTTCTCCGTTTTCGCCCGCCTCTTCCTCCAGTGGAACTTGCCAGGTTGTGTTTGTGAACTGCACCGCCATAAATATGGAACCAATGGACAAGACTGTGAAAACGTGCACGTTTTCTGTATGAATGTGCACTTCTAGTAACAGCTGTAAATATTTGGTGGCCTCTCAATGATTTAGAAATGAACGGTTGCCATATCATTCTTTGTGAAGTAGATGTGGTCGTAAATGCCACAGTGTTAATACGTCAATGGGTAGGATTTATACAGCCTTGAAATGCAGTACATAAATCTGCTATGTTAATTCTTCTTCCAGGGCATTGTCTCAGAGTGAATGCTCCACAGAAGAAAAAGTTCAAAACATACTCCTGTTGTTTGTTCACAGATTAAAGGTCTTGTCTCCTAAAATAGTTTCTCCTCATTTGCACGAAATGCAGACAAAACTCTTTTCTTTGCGACATAATATGTATCTATTACAGTTTGAGGTGAGGCAGTTGTTTTTTTTAAATAATCTGGGTATGAATTAGATTCTAAACAGTATGAAAGACAGAACCCCAGGGTAAAGACGTGATTAATGCACTTCTGATGAAATTGTCAGAAAGTTTTCCAAGATTCATCCAACCCTTGTCTGGCTGATTTTTAAAACAGGAGAAAAAGTGACTGAATGTAAGGGTGCTGTCTCCACATTCAGTGCATTGCAACGCTGATATATTGCTGAAATGCATAAATCGGATACAGCTGGATATATACTGCAGCAAGTGCTCAGCATCCTTCCCAGGAACTGAGCCTGAGACCTTTAGGTTCCAAGACCAGGTCCTTACCCATTATACTATACTGCTGCCCCCGTTGAGAAACCCAACCCATCCCCGTGTGATTCTACAGCTATGGCCTCGTAGGGCTGCTAGCCACAGTCTGAGCTCAGCCTGCTCATTTCTACACTGTTAGCATCAAATCAAGCGAAGCCGATGTGGCCTGTTGGTTTACACATGTGGTCTCAAGCCCAACATGCACAGTGTTTGATTTCTAAGTGCGTCACTATTGTTTCTGTGCTTGTTGAGCAACACATCTTAAATTGCTTCAGCAAATATACAGCAGTATAAATGGATACTGTTTGGAAATGAAGGCTTTCATTTAGGCAGCTGCATAGGTTCCCTGTGTATACTCAACACACAGCCACTTTTTCTCTCTGAGATTGCTGGTTCAGCGTTAAGGGTACTCCAGTTTGACTTCAATCATTCAACCCAAAGTTGTATGGCGACTAACCATCGTACTCCAACAGACAAACGGGTCATTTGAAAATATAGGTTTGACCGTTCGATATTGCTTTGACCTGTTGTATAATAATTTGAAGGCACCGACCAGAAAGATCCATGGACTGTTGAAAGTTAGTAACATGAACATGCTACTGCATTTATGCATTTACATGCATACAGTATTTTGTTGTAGCTCCAAGCTGGATTAAAAAATCATTTTTTTGTGTTAGATTGACAAGCAACTGAGCTGCTGCATGTAATTAATGATGACACAACACACTTAAGCAAGAGCTTCATTCACATTAGGAATTCAATACCAATAAGCCTCATGGATATATGAGTGAAAGTAATCATGTATTCCTGCTGTAATATATATAATACGCTGCTCTCATTTGCATTGCTATAGTCGAGTTACATTACCATATGTGAAAATGATGAACCAACAAGTGGCTTCAGAATTCACTGATATATTAGCATATATATAACTGGATACTGCTCTTTTGAAAATCACCCCAGAAATTCTTAGTAATATTGAATGGTTTATTCTACACTACCACATATTTAAATCCTACCTACTGCAACATTTATACAGTATATTTAAATATATACTGTATGATATTACTAAAATAAACCATACTTAAAATTTATATCTCAATATAGCAATCTGTTTCTCATCAACAAGATTTTAGGTGCACTGTCTTTTTAAATTTCACCTGTAAGCTTAGTTTAAATGTACAGAAATGACTTTAAGAAGTCTTGGTAGTTTTAATTTTAGAGTTCAGCAAACTGACAGAGAGCTCCAAAACAATATTTACATGCAGGCAGTCTACCAGACTACTAAGTCAATATTTGTTTTAAGACCAGTTAAAGAAAGTATTGATTAGTTGTCAGAAACACCCTAATAGTTGAACACACTTCCACTGCCAGGACTGAGAAGCACTACCTAGCTGAAAATAGATTGGGCAGGAGGTTGTCATTACAAATTTTAATTACCAAACACGATCTTATTGATTCCCCTGAAGGAAATGATCTGTTGATTACCACCAGATCAAGTGAGCTGCGTAATACATTGCAGGTGGTTCAAAGTGCTATTAGTTGCCAACTCAGTGAAACTGAGGGTTGAAAACAAAGGGCTTCAAACAGGGCCACATTTAAACTCCACCTGAAAAACTTAGCAACAAGTTAGCAACAAAACTTTTAAATACAGACCTGCTAATGTCTTCCTTTCTGTAGACATCAACATCAACTCTGTTGAAAGTGTGATCGTGCTACTGCAGAAATTATAAGCTATGAGTATTTCAATATTGATTTAGTTTGGGGGGAAACATGCAAAAACCTCTCAGTTCTCAGAAACTTGAAGCAATGTGCAATTACCTTAATGCATTTGAAATCTAAATTTAATACAGTTATTTGCAATGCAATTTGTTATTACGTGTGATCTTTATTACCCAATTATTAGGTGTGGATTAATCACAGTTACACAGACTCATGCATATAGGTGGAATGTGCGCAATGACTATTTAATCAATGAAAACTAAGGTTCAGAACTAATTGGAAAAACGTAATCATTTGTTTTTCTTAAGCACACCGTGAGGAATTTGCAACAAATGAAAACGGTTACTTGACACCATCGATAAATAATGAGAAGACGTCACTGCATTTGGACAACATGCTTTTGGGAATAAGTGCCATTTTTATGTATTTTCCCTGATAAGGGAATGAATTGAATTACACTTGGCCCCTAAACTCTGAATTTGGCTTTTATATGAGATCCTATCTCCCAGCCTCTCCTGCACTCAGCCCCTGGCTGTGACAGAGAGAGCAATGCATGCTGGGTGTCCTCTAAGGACAAGTCTGAACAATCAACCTTTTCTCACAGCCTGACAGAGAATGACATAGGACCTGGCTGAGTTATTATTATTATTATTATTATTATTAGTAGTAGTAGTAGTAGTAGTAGTCATAGTCTTAGTAGTAGTCAATTTTAGTCTTAGCATTTAAACCATTACATGTGCTTTTTGTAGACTAACCTCATGCTATGTGATGTTTTTCCACCCCTTGGTATTTGACTGCACCAGACTGCGCACATACATTAATGCTAAACCCATGGCAAACATCCTTTGGGATTTCATTATCATGTACTATATTGGGATGGATTGTTTGAGGACCGCGACAGCATACAGTCGCATGCGTCTGCTACGGATAACCTTGCGGGTTTAACGTTCGTGTGAGTGTCTGATATCAGGCGTGTACAACCTCAGTGTCCTTGGGTCTACATAAATACTTGGCTCTAGTATATTTAATCTGTCACCATTGTTAACAAAATGTGATGACACACGCGCACACACACACAAACAAATGCACACAGGCACACACACACACAAACACACAGAGGAATAACCGACCAAACCATATTAACCATACCACATAAGAAATGGTTTGGCCATTTTGCAAGTACTCTTGTTATACTGTGTGATCGAATGGTGACTACAGCACAATGAAGCCTACTTACACAAGAAATATTTCGGCACTCAATCTGTGGTCAGCGTGCAATAATAAAGTGCTGATAATGGGCTTTCAGGATCGCTGTGTGGAAGACCATAGCCATCAAACAAACACTTGAAATTGAATATCTGTGTGAAGACTGAAAATGCATTTCTCCCTTCCAGAAAATGAAAAAAGTGTGAAGGGAACTAAATTGCTGAACATCAAAATAGAGTACTTTTTTTTTTTTTTTTGGAAAACTTGATCTTTACAACTCATTTTCCAACCTGCCACATCTGTATTTTGGAAGTACCTTAGAAGTGTTTTCAAAGGATTTCCACACTTATCAGTTATCTCCCCATTTCCCCCTATTCACAGAAGAGTTATATGTATATATATATATATATATATATATATATATTTTTTTTTTTAAGTCTCAGGATATATATTTGAATGACTATTCTTTCCATTTGTTGCCATTGTTTCACCTAAAAAAAGGTGTGCAAGTTAATCTTGTCTGTAAAATCACAGCCCTCAAACTGGACTAGGCGGGTCACGTCTGAGATTTAGAACCGCACGGCGATGCTATTTCTGCTTTGACTCGGTCAAAGGTTGCATTTTAAATAGGCTCATCCGTCATAAGCCCGGGACGAGAGAGATCCGCCGTGACCGAGAGAGAAAAGAAGGTAGAGCGGGGAGAGAAAACGGGCTGAAAGATAGCCGCCGTGTGCCCGGGGGGGATTCCGGTATTCCCCGCCGCCCGTTCTCTAACGAGGCGCCCGGGAGATCCCGCCGTACTCCCGCCTGCGGGTTTTCCAGCTGCCCCTCAGCGTTCCCGTTAAACGCCGTCGGAGAAGATTCTTTTCATTTCTATCAGCACCAGACTCGGGATCAATACTGTCCGAATGAGAGTGGATGACCGCTGTCTGACGTTAGGTTCTTTAAGCGACTTTCGTTTCTTGGCCTTCTGTCAGATGTTTTTTTGAGTGAAAACGATCTGTGTTTATAATGTATATTGTTCACACGTGCTGTCAATCCTCCAAATAAAATTCTATGTAATTTAGGAGGATGGGGAACTAAGTCTTAAGGATGTTTAGCCTGATGGAGTTTTAGATGAGGTCACGAGTAAGAATGCAATGGTGACTGAAAGGGATGGAGTTCTAGAACATTTACTTAGAATTTTGGAAAACAAACATTCCAAAAGCCCTAACTCTTGAAAGGGTTGAAGTGTGCAGGTGAAGCACAACCTAATCTCCAGGCCCACATGGTGTGCTGTGCTTCAAATCTTGAGATCTGCAGCCACACAGACATCTCAGCGTCACATGACTTTGTAGTGGCAGATTCCGAGGTCAGATCCTAAGATCATTCCAGCCAGTGGCTTCGTCTGCCCAATTCATCATTTTTCAAAAATATTTTTTCCCATTCTCCACAACTGTAGGTAACAGCCCAGAATTTGGTTTCGGTGTGTAAATATCAGCTGAGATTCTGTTATTTAATTATTCATTTGAGCCCGGTTCAGGATGTCATGCAGAATAAAAGCAGTGTTGTTTTCTCACTGATGTAATAATCTGTGTCATAGTGGAACTAGCTTGGCTCTCAATTCTCAATGTGTTGTCTGTTGTCTTCTTCCCACCTAATCAGATTATTTTATTCTTGAAAATTCTATGTAAATGCAGCAAACCAATTTCATGGCGTGTGTGCGGCAATTCATGCTTGGATTTAGCCTAGGCTGACTAAATTTCAGAACTGGATTTAAAAGTCTATCATTAGAGGGAAAAAAATTGAAGGGAGTTGGTTAAAAGGAGGACAGGGTAAAATATACTATAACTATTTTACCTTTGCGCACAGGAATTACTCAAAACATGACACAATGTATTACTCATACGTGCACAAATAGGCAGATTCTGCGAAGCACAAAGAATATGTGTGACAGGCTATTTAAGAAGAAGCAGACGGCACACTACCCACTATTGACAGAGGCAAGTACATTTCTGCTTTCTGAGTTTGAGTGGAAATCACACCATAATTCCTACATTTGACTCCACTGGGAAGCGCGCAGCAGAAATAAGATTTGGGTAAAGCAACACTCCAATAAATTGCAGAAATACTAAAAAAAAAAAAAAAAAAATCTTTTGATCTGTAACAGGTGCCCTACATAAGCATGTAGGATGTTGAGCCATCAAAGAGCCAGAGAGAGAGCTCTGGCTCCAAAGCTGTTGCAGTGATGTGCCGTGGTTCTGTTCTATTGTGCTCTCTTTGCTGCATGAAAGAACTAGTGGCACAGGAAGTTCAGGGGAGAAGTTTGTTGTGAGGACTGCACTTCTTGTGCTGCTGGTTTAGGCAAACTAGATTGCAAGCCCCAAAACCACCAGAGGGGGCGCTCTTCCTTGATGCGGCTGATTAGTCCTTGCCACTAATTACCTCCCTCCATGGCTGGTGTTATAGCCTGCTATGCATTATCAGTCAATCAATCAATGTAATTTTATTTCTATAGGACATTTCATTTGACAATTGCAGCTGTGTGTGCATATTTACAGAAAATGAGAGACAAAAAAGAAAGGAATGAGGGCGTAAAGGAAGAAAAAAAAAGATAAAAACTAAAATCAATAAAAAAAGCAATTGTACAGTGTACTGAAACTTTTAAAATTACTGCATCAGTTCAAATCGAGAGGTTAATTTGTTTTAAAACGTGACCAGACGGATCCACAAATTGTCAACAACAAATCCGCAATTTGCCAGCAACGCGTATTGCATTGCATTCTTCCATGAAGGATCAGTTCAAGTGCTGTTCAGGACGCTGCCTGCATCATAGACCACAAAATATAAATGATTTTACAGACCACCAAATCACAGTAATATGATTGTACAGACCACCAAACTGATGCCTAGCTCTACAGACCACCAAGCTAACACCGAGCTCTATGGACAATCGAGCTGACCAGCTCTAGTCCTAGGTCACAATTTAAAACAAACAATTCAATCAAACAAGTCTTAAATCAAGTCTGCTCTCACTCAATCTCATCCATTTTAGAATCTCATTACCGGCCATGCAGAGCTCTGAGAGCGATCTGGACACACCTTTGATAGCCAGTGGTTTTAGCTGCCAGTGGTTTTGATCTACCGGTGCATATCCATAACAACGAGGAGCAACAAGGTCAAAGGTCAACGTGTTTTAAATGCCAACAACGGCGCATTGACGTCGTGGCCTTTGACAGGAAATATAAGGCCGGTCGATAAAAATATGAACTGCCTTACAGGTCAGAAAATAGGCTATAAAGTTGGGTTGTGGAGTACAGAGAGAAATACCAGCTCCCCTAGCAGAACTATTCCCTATCAGCCAGCCAGAAAAATATAGGACTTCCCTCAGATGCTCATATTCTAGGAGGGAAATTGATGATCTAAGACATAGCTGACATTTGGGTAAACAAATCCTGGAAGAGTAGGTGGCATTTTGAATAGGAAAATAGACTTACTGTCCATAAATACTTTTGACAAAGCCAGTTGGTAAAATGCAAATATCTTGGCATGAAATTATTCTTTTCGAGCGGTTTTGTTGAATGTGCTTCGTTGACATAATGATATGAATACTGCATACCTCCGAAAGAACACACACACACACACACACACACCAAATCTAACACAATAACAAAATTGTGTTTTTGTTGTGTCCGTGTAGCTGGTCCACTTGCTTTATATCCTGGTCACCTGGATAGCATGTTCAGCTAGCAAACTGGCCCAAAATGACACATTTTCCCTTTTAAAAAAAAACCCATTACAGTCCTTTCTACTTTACTGTCCCTGGCAAGATTTTATTGTTATAATAGCCATTAACTGAATATTCATGTGACGGAATTGGCCACAGTGATTATCACATTACAAAGATTACAGTGATTATTATATTACAGAGTGCCATGCCAAGAAAGTATCTTTTTTTATTTCACAGTTGTATGTACTACTGTGAATTCACCAAGTGCAGTGCATTTAGCTCCAAGGCTGCTGGTGGAGATAGTGTAGGCACAACCAAAAATATCCTGACAGGTAGGCTTTAGCCTGACAAAATCTTAGCCACACAGCCAAAATATTCTTTCAAATGGAAAGAAATCACAAGAGTGAATAGTTGGGTTTGAAGGGAAACACTCTCAGAAGGGAACACACTCAGAAAACACTTGTTTTCTGTAAAATAAAGCCTCAAATGGACACGTAGATGCAAACAGCAGTAGACTCTTTTATTTTTTGCCATCGTCTAAGTTTAGCCCACCCTTTCCTCGACCTCAGCAAGCTCCCCACCCCCCCATCCCCCCATTCCCCCATCCCCCCTCTGTTGAGTTAGGTAAGGAGCGCTTGGTCACGTTTATCTTTGTTTTCTAATGTATTTTTCATGTAAATTCCAATTTAATACTCATTCTATAAGTTACTTATAACTCTTACATACTCATACTCGCACTCACACACACACACACACACACGCGCACATGCACACGCACAGGATGTACAGCCTGAAATAATATGTGGATTGTAATCAATAAAGTATTTTGGACAAGTACCTAGGAGATATTTTCCTCTCCATCCCACTGCATTGTTACATAACATGATTATGACCCTATTGTCAGCCCTCCTCCACTCTATCCCATAATTCCTTTTTTCTTCTGTTTTCTTCCATTAAACTCAAAAGGGGCTTCATGTAAATATGCTCAGCATGCAGCATATGCAAATTCTATTAGCTAATGTTGTCTGATGTCCTTAAAAGGCAAGAAAAAAAGTGGGGCTTTCGAGCTGCAACATAATAAAAATGGGCAAAAACCATAAAGACAACTATTAATATGAGGTATGAACCCTATAAACAGAATAAATGTAATATATTCAGGCTTATTATGCTGTGCTGCTCTGTTCTATGTGATAATAAGCTCAATACTCTGTTCATCCATGGGGTGTATTCGATTTTTTGCTGTGTGTACTTGTGTTTGGTAATAGGGAGAGCAGGTTTAATGCTGAAAAAGCCAAAAAACTTTTTTGGACGTGATTCAGCTGCGCCTTAATCGAGGGCCTGGAGCCGCTTCGCTGTGGTGTGAATGTGTCGCCTGTACAGGGGTGTTGTTTTTGTTTGGTAATTTCCCACTTCCAGGCTATTTTTTGGATGGCTGCAGAGGATTCATTTACAATGTGCATCACACCTCTGATCTGTTTGCTCTTGCAGTTTAAAATCAAATAGCTGTAGATTGTTGCTCAGTATTTTACAGATGTTGTGTGTCCCTGAATTTAAGTATTGTTATCTACGTCCGCTATTCAACCAAGTTTTTCTTTTTCAAGAAAGTGCTGGCCAAGAGGTCAGGAGATGAAGGGCTGTGTGTGTCCCATTGGTGAGGGCAGATTTCCACATCAGTGGACATTTAAGTATAAACAAGAAATAATACAAATAAATTAGGGGAAAAACGTATCCTCCCGTGGCCCACTAAATTGTATATGTGCTCTGCAGGTTATGCATTCTGTCTACTAATGTCTATGTTAAACTCCTTTAAAATCATAAATAGACAGTACATCTCAGAACATAGACAGTAATAACTTCCATAAATGTACAGAATTAGGGTACAAAAACGTTCAGTCATCAAATTCAAATTCTCATAGTAAACGTGGAAAAGAAGTGCTGCATTTTAAGGCTTACGATTACTTGCCAATTAAACGGTTTAGCTGAGCATTGCCGATCAAAATCATTTTCACATTCTGTTGCATGAGAAAGAATATATAAATCTGAGAGTCTTAAATCTACCTGTTAAAATGTCTTACATGTTCTCACAGTTCCTTTCTTATAAATATTGCAATAACTGTTTGCAATACATTTTTCTTTGACTGAATAATTGAAAAAATTGTGAAGGTCATTGCATGCTGGAACGTTCTTATTCGGCCATGCTCTAGCTTTGCAGCAGTAATGCAGAAATCCATGAAAATGGTTGGCTCAAAAGAGATCTGCAGCCCTTGATTTGTGGCTTGATTTACAGATCCTTAACTCCTAGCCAATCTCAGCAATATCGCTAAATCAATACGTCTGTTGACAAATGTGCCTGTTGACAAATGGTGTGATGGAAATCAACTGAAAACATCTGCTGCCTCAATTTAACAATCCATTTATACACAAAGTGATGCGAGGGGGTGCTCTGCAGCCACCTCCTTCAATTAGAGAATCTGTCTGTACCGTATGTAAGGCTGAACTCTAGCAACACAAGTACTTTTTCTTTGGATATGATACACAAGGCTCTTTTTATGAAGATATGATTGATTATTTTTATTTTATTGTGTGACTGATTGTGTGCATGGAAGTCTGCACCTAATGTCACCACTTCATAAATATGGAAATGGCCAGGTCCAGCAATGACCTGTATCTCTTGTCTGGGGAAGATAAATGACGGTATCGTAGGGCCATCCAATCAACATTCCCGACATTCAATCATCCAATCAACATTCCCGAGATTCAATCCATCCAATCAACATTCCCAGGATTCAATCCACATCTGATTTTAACTTCGGGTAACAATTAAAAGCCTCCTTCGCCAACAGTTTGGTCAGTTCAGCAACCTCCAACTGACCAAGCTGAGCTGCTTACTTGCAGTTAAAGTTAAGGACAAATGGTGATTGAATACAGGCTAAACTCATCGGCTCATAGCAACCAAATTTTTGGAAGCCACGTCCATGGACGTTGATTAGAGGTTTTCACGAGTCCTCTGTGCTGGCTAAGCATGTGGTTTTTGCTTAGCCAAAGAAATTAATTGGAGATGATAAATGAAGAGACAAATTTCCCATGGAGAACTTGGCTGTGTAAATGACAGCAAATTCCCACAAGAGCCTGTACTGGATAATGATACATTCAGGCATCCCAGAGTCTCAGACTAGCAGCACTGGCAATCTAGCATTTTACTTATTTATTTTATTATTTTTAAAAAATGATTTTTGTATGTGATCATGCTTTATCTATAGTATATATTACTTTAAAAAATGATCAACAATGTTGAAGAAAGAAAAAATAATGAAAGTAAAAAATTTAAAAAAAAAACTATACCATTAACATTTTTTAGACAGGAATTAAGGAAACAAGTTTGTATTCATAGCAATAATTTCATACATCTGTTTAAAATATATTAGGTAATTTTTGGTGAGAATATCGATATCAGGCATGTATGTAAGCTTGCAAATATTTGCAGAGCTTTTGAAATCCAATGTGAAAAATGGGTTCCTTGGATACACATACAGACGAAGCAAATATATCATGTATATGCAGACCTTTAGAGGGTTCTTTATAATTTAATCAGCTACTTAATTAATTCAGTATAATTTACACTTGAACAATGTAGTTATTTCATATGCGAAACAGTGCCACTATACTATTTGATTTCTACACATTACAAAGAGCCAATTAGCTATCTACATTATTAGCTATATATCTACATTAAAATACTTACGGACCTCCACAACCGTGTATAACACAAACTACAGCTAGAAGTTACTGTTGCCTTATAGTTTAATCAGAAGCACTGTCCTCATCTCTTAGGTGTAGGTTACCTTACAAACGGCTGACGGAAGACTAAAACTGCCCTGTAATATAACCAAAACCATGAGTGGTAATTAAGATTTGCTCACATGCAGCCCTTCTAACTACAAATTCAAATAAATACTATGGAGGTAATAAAATCTTTTCATCTGTCAGTATGAAAATCATGAAATTATTTCAAAAAATGAATTCAGGTGACAAAGACATAGAACATGTGCAATATTGACATAAAATTAGTTTTTTTCTTCAAAGGTGTAAATAGTTCTGTGATCTCTGACAAGAAAATAACAGATAACAATCTGTGCAGTGCAAGTATTATTACTGTTTTTCTGTGTGTAAGAATTTAGTGTAAATCGCTTTCTTGATCCAGGAGAAGGAATAGATACTCCCACAGAAAAGCTTCCATTTCATGTTATTGTGCCTGGTGATACCTTCCGGGGAGAAATTAATTGGCGCAGGATTAACTTTCCAGCGAGATAATGACCCCGAGCACTCTTCACTTTTGTGATTTCACAGTGGCCTGGAAGTGTATGCAGGGTTTTTAATGGTTCTCCTGACCATAATCCTACAAGGAAAACAAAAATTTAAGAAATCAGATGATGTCAGTCATGATAGCATTATTGGTCAATAGCTCAAGTGCCATCGATTGTCATTGGAAGATGTAGATAAAAAAGCAAGAAAACGAATAATGTCAGTCATGGTAGCATTAGTGGTCAATAGCTCAGGCATCAGTGATTGTTATTGGAAGATGTAGATATAATTACACATTCATTATAAATTCAAGTTAAGCTTTTTTCACATGTGCTTCAACTGCTGACAACCACCAGCTTCTCTGAACCTTGTATATACATGAATGAAATTGAATCAAATCAAGAGTCAGACAAACAAAAAAAAAATGCCCAGAGAAGATCCTTACCTAAGAAAAAGTTACTGTCACTGAAGGTAATAACACATAAGACATTGCTATACCAATTATTTAGATACAAAATCGAGAAAAAAGTTGCTCTCTCTCTCTGTTATTCTCTCTTTAACACACACACACACTTGTCACGGGTCATGAAGTGATTTAGGGTTATAATAGTTCAGTACTGTTAAAGGACATCATTCTTTCCTTTTCTCCGGTTTTGCTTTAGCTAGTTACCATGGCAGTGAAACTTTTTTGTTGTGCTTTTATGTGCCTCAGGGAAAAAGTAGCACAGAAAAAGTACCTTTTTTGTCATGAAGTCAACGGACAAATCTGTTTTTGCACAGGGCTAAAAGCTTTTGACTTCAGCTTCCTTATCAAGACATTACCAACACTATTCCACTCTTTACCCCAAGGCTTACCCTGTATTTGCTTATCCACAACCTAAACCATTCACTTGGGAATGAAGTATTTTACTGTCGTGCTCTGGGGAAAAAGTGTTCAAGTAAATATGAACTACTTTAAAATAAGGTGTGAAATAAAATATAAAAGTTGAGTGTTACCACATTCTCTGACTTGCTGAATTGTTCAACAAATTGACTCTGTTAAGTCTGTCAGTTATTTAAAAAAAAAAAAACTGAGAGACCATGTCTGAATTCCTAGAAAAAAAAATGGCAGTCTGCTCCACGTTCTAAACACCGTCTATTAAATGAAATGGATGTTCTTTCTCGCTGCTCTCAATTAGCCTTGATTGACTGGAAACTGACCTCCAAAAGCCAAACTGCTGAGCGGTTCAAGGTAATTGAGTTTGCTGTAATTTACTTTTCATTATGCCAGCATATGCTGGCAATATGATAATAATAATGTTTCTCCCTGTTACTACCTCAGCTTGGTAAATAAACTGTGTAAAATATAAACAAGTGGAGAACACAATTGTACACATCCTGGCACAGGGGTTTCAACCAAAAGAGGTGAGCAACCAGTGTTAGGTTAAGTGGGTATGCATCTGTTTGATATTACTGGGCATTGGCAAGACATAACTCTGCTACCTGCTTTAATATAGGCAACCTGTGTGCATAAAACAATGGTTACAGCTACTTGCACTTTTGCATGGGCTCTATTTGAACAATTTTAGTGCATGGTCTAAAATGCAACATGCAAGTCATTTGCATTTGGGTTACTTCTGTGTTACGACGAGTGCAAGATAGACCTCTATACATCCTTCCACCACTCTGTCTATTCTCAGCTGTGTTGTGGTTTGTAGAGAAGGGTTTCGATCCCTCTGCGCCTCGTTGCAAAGCAGCCCACGCCTCCACCATTTTGATTGTACATAGTACACTCATTACAGTGGGATAGAACAGGGTCCCAACCCCAATCCCAGAGAAGGATATAACAAGTCCCAGATTGTATGTAAAAAAAAAATATATATATTCTTTGTGGAACATTCCGTTGGAAAAAAGAATAAAAAATGGAAGTCCACAGTCAGCACTACCTGAAAATGACCTGTTGATTGTGGCATCTTATATTATAATGTCTGTGCAGAGATCCTTATGTGACTCTTCATTATTATATATTTTTTCAGTTATTATCTTTGAAATGGCACTGAGTATTCACGTTCACATCCTGTGTCTTTTTAGACGTGCCAATTGATGTGTCATCACTTGCTTGAAAAGTGTTTTAATTTGTTTATCAGAATATGAGATCCAAGGTCTCCAAGTTCCAAAATCTTGGGGATTTAAAGCTTTTCAATGAAGGGATATATACCGAATGCCATAGTAAGCATTACATTTTATTTTTATTGTGGCTTTCATCTTAATTTTGTGAAAAGTTGAATGGGTATTTTTGGAATATGTTCATTCTTATGGAATTTACTTAAGATAAAACGAAGAGTAAAATGTGTAATAAAACAGACTCTTCTGTACATACCGTGCACTTCTGCCATCCTTTGCGCTCAATAAATATATATGTATTTTCTCTCTGGAAAAAAGCAACTTCATTTGGTCAGTCATACATACATTTCCAGTTTCAATCCAAGGCAATGCCAATGTTCCGTGTGATTGTATTTCTGTTTTCGTTTTACCAAAAATATTCTTCTGTATTTATTTATCGGAGGGTGTGTGATAGCTGTACGCCCACTGAAGAAACATTCGCTTTGGCAGGTGAAAAGGTATGAAAGAAGCCCCTGCCATGTTGCATACTCTGAGGTGTACACCAAAGAGAAGTCATCTCTTGAGTATGAGAAATGCAACTGGCATCTCCTTCAAGTTCGGTGTAGTTGTCCAATCCAGCCCCACCCTTCCCCCTCTTTGTTCTTTCCAAAATTATATTTTTTTGGAGTCTTCATGTAATTTAATATGGCTGCGTATGACTGCACTGGTTGGGTCTACCTGACAGCTACCAGCAGCTCCCCTCGCTGTTCTGTACAGTAATACCGGCCGCCTGCCCTCTGGCACCAGGATCTTTTATAAATCTGCCTCTGCCTGCCTGTTCTGTTCTGTTCTCTCGCGGTTAGCTGACGCCTTGGCCTCGACGTGTCTCCCATGTGAGGCTGGCTTCTGCCCGTCTTCCTCCTTTGTTTAGTTTCTGCTACTGATTCTGCTGTTTTCTCTACGGAAACAAACACCATGGCCGTGTTTCCTAAAATGCAGCGCCATTGCAATGTATGGGTTTTTACGTTAGTGAAGACTATGTTGATGTATGTAAAGATGTATACTACTCACCGTAGGCTAGACAACTGTAAACTGTACATTTTATATATATATATATATATATATATATATATATATATACACAATAAAGTTCTGTTAGATATGATTATTTCATGCACTGGAGTGTAATGCATTGTCTTCATTGGCAAGTGAAGTGCACTTTTTCTTTTTTAACAACTTTTTTTATTCACCGTTTTTCCTCTTCTCTGCCTTGGATTTTGTCCCATTATAAACTTTGGCACGCCTCACCGCCTCTTTCCTCCTCCTCCACTGCCAGTGTGTGTGCTTGTGCTCTAAATACTCTCTGCCTTTCGGCACTTTAAACACGTTCCTCGCTTTGCAGTCCATCCGAGCAGAGCAGTCGCTACACTGGGAAGCCACGTTTCTGGCCACGGACTGCAGGTACTGCTCAGGCAGAGGGTTCCCTGAAACAGGAACACTCAAATCTGACGATGAAAGTCATTCGTGGCCTACTGCTGGGTTTTTTTTCTCTTCTGCCTGATAGGCCCGTAGTCCAGGAATGGTGCTAATTGGCCGGAGATCACACTCACCTGGCGCGTCCAGTTCAAGTCAGTCCCTGATCAGAAGGGAGAAATGAACACCGGCGGTGCTAATGACCCTGAGGGTCAGTTTTGAGTGTCCCGGCCCTAAACACTGATGGTGTGGCACGGTCACCCAGGCAACTGAAATCCTCGCATAGGTGAACAGGCAAGAGTTTGAGGTTTAAGCTGGGGTGGAGTGGGGAGGCAGCAAATACACTGGAGTGGGGGTGGTTTCACAATTTCTAGCACCGTCAGATTGGGAGGTGGAAGATTTGTAATCAGGAACCTTGGGGGGTGTGGCCTTAATCTCTGCAATCTCTTAATGCTCCCTGGGTGGCGCTGTGGACAATTATATACTGCTTTATGGGACATTAGCCACACTCTTTGGACACGTCATTACACTACAACAGCTCTCATCAATGCCTTACTTATATATGATCAGTTAAATACTGTTCAGACAAATTCCTTCTTTAGTTTGGCAAACACCCAAGTAAGAAGGAAGAAGTAAGAAAAAGGATCTGACGAGAAATGTTTTATTTTACACAGTTATATCACCATATCCAAATCTGTCACAGAACCTCCCAAAAAAGGTTATTATGAATGTGCCTATTTTTCATTTCCTTCCACGTAGACTGAGTTCCTGTATTCATGTCCACACTTGCCCTCCAATCCTGCAAAAGCCTGTTTATGAATTTACAGAGCATGGCACTACAGGGCCTCATCATCATCAAATGATGGCTGGTGGTGCACGGGACGACCCCCCCCCCCCCCACTCCCCACCCCTCCCCTCCATTTCAAAGTGTTTCTGAAACATGCCATTACGTTTTGTACCATGCCATATATGCTAGCCCCTGATAACCGATGTGGAAATTTATATGTGACCTTGGGAAAATCTGAAATATTTATGCACCCCTAACCATGGGAAGGTTACAGGTAAAATATTACAGAGTCGTCGCTGAGAAATGAATTGCGGCCATAATTGTTTCGTAAATGATTACCAGGGAGGCTCAGGGGTGAAAACAGCATGGCGAAGGCATCTGTTTCAATCGTGCGGACAAGAGAGTTGATGCCCATCTGCGTCGTATTGTAACCACAATGCTGTCCTGATTTCTGTGGCCCTGATGATCATATTCAGCCATAAGAAGCCTCACATTTTAATGTGAATCTAGTTGTTAAGAATGAAATCATGGGAATTATTTCTCATTATCACTGCTGGGCAAAAAGGCATTACTAAACCAAAAAAAGAAAAGAAAAAGAAATACATCTGGTGACACGATGAACCGTGCTGGGATTGTCATTTTTCATTATCCATATTCCATAGTGTTTAAATTGGACACAATTTAAACTTAAATCGAGATTTCCTTCACATGTTCATAATTAATTTGCCTTCCCACAATCTTTTTCATTCTAATCTTAGATATTGACCTTTTCTAGCATGAATGAATACGTATACATGAATATGTACTCAGTGGCTTTCATAACTATCTAGAACCAGGTAGGACGCCCTTGGTCCATGCTGACTCAAAAACATTACACAGTTAGCTTAAACGACTCTGCCAATTCTCCTCTGACCTCTGTCATTAACATGGTGTTTTCGCTCATACAACTTCCACTTACTGGATGCTTTTTTTTTGTTTTTGTTTATTGCACCATTCTCTGTAAACTCTTGAGACTGTAGTGCATGAAAATCCCTGGAGGTCGGCTATTTACGAGATGCTGGAACCACCACGTCTGGCACCAGCAATCATACCACAATCAAATTTGCTCGGATCACGCATCTTACCCATTTCTCATGTTTGGTTGATCAAACAGCTAAACCTCTTCACCATGTACGCATGCTTTATATACTGAGCTGCAGCCTCGTGATTTGCTGTTTGGAAAAGCAGGTGTATTTGTGTTAATGAGCCGGTGTAGCTAATAAAGTTGCCACTGAGTGTATATCTTTGACTTAAGGATAGCTGTGCCACGTTCTCAGTGGGAAAATCTGTACTAAAGGGGAGATTGCGTTCTTACTGTAATTACTCATGCCTGTTAACCCTTATAAATTGATTAATTTCTGGATCTGATCGATATCTTTCCCCCATATCGTTCTTATCTGGCTTGGATTAGCGTGCATTGAACCCATTCTGAGATCTGAAGAGGACGCCCGAGGCCCAGGCAGACCCGGGTTTTTTTACGACACAGAATGTTAAATACACTGATTTAATTGGCGTGCCTTCAGGAAGCCTGAAACAGTGTGATGCAAGCGCGAGCGGAGCCAAGAAGCTCTCGCAAGAGCCATGATGCTCTCCCCGGATCACTTACAGGCAAACTCAAACTAATTACACAAGAGAAATGGGATTCTTATAAATAAATAAAGCTGAAGAATGTGAAATGAATTATCTTTTTTAAAAAAATGGACATGCTTTCACATAAGTGAAGGGTACACTGTGCTAAAACATTTAATCCGGACAATTCGTCTGTGCTTAGGTCCTTATTAAATAGGCCGCCTAACAGTAATTTCTGTTAAATACTCAGGATTAATAATTAATAAGAAAATGTATATACTTTCTGTATAATAATAATAATAATAATAATAATAATAATAATGTAGTCCACCAGCTTGGGCACACACACAGTACTTTAATCACCCGACTAACCCGCAGTGTGCACTGACAGGCTGCTGACACCGGATTCACCAGAGGTGTTGCTGTCAAGCAGTGATTTGGGGATTACCCTGATGACCTGAATCCTTCTCGTCAGTTAATTTCTGCCGAATCCCAGCCACAGTCACTATGTCTTGCTCTAGCAAAGGATTTTTTTTAATGGAAATATATTTCCAAGTGAATTAACAGTTTTCAGTTATCATCGAGCTGCATATGAACCAGTGAAGTACACTCGTTGATTTTTCTCTCTGTTCTCCAACTCCAATTGCATCTGTTGTTGCAGCAATTTCCTGGCCTTCAAATTGAACAAGTCACTTTGTTTAGACTTTTTTTATGCTGAAACAATTAGCTGTGTGTGCAAGGGAGATACTGTTGAAAACTTTCTGGCAAATCCAAATGATGTTATAAAAATAGCTGAGAGCCAGGAAGAGCCTATAGGGAATCTTAGGTGACACCCACCATGTTTATTAAAAAAGACACCCAGTCCTCTAAGATAAGTCCCTATTAGGGCCTGCCGTGCTCATAGAAAGTATTGATAACTGGGAGGCATCTTGGAAAATTCAGCATAAAACTGGCCATTTTAATGAAAAATTTAAAAAATAACAGTCAAGAGAGTCAGCAGGTGTTGTGACTAGTGGTGACGTTTAATATAATGAAGCTGTTCATTTGAGCCTGGTAAGGACATTCACTTCAGGGAGGCTCCATCTTAAGTGGAACTGATTGCTGATGTGCGTGAGTTTCCACCGCACGCTCATGCCACCATTTTAAAGGCCCAATGTCGATGCGCCTCCCTCTTCCAGCTGACACGTAGAAATCTTTATCTGGCAAAAAAAAAAAAGAAAATCAGCGCTGACTGAACATTTTTGCACTCAAAACAACTCCAACCAGACCAGTTCATCTTGTTGACATGAAAGGACCCACAGCGTGGATCGACATACTGCCCGAAGGGGGGTCGGCAGCCTTACCAAGCCTAATGCTGCTTCCTGATGTTTCAAGCATTATGGCAGGCCTCATTGTGTGTGTGTGTGTGTGTGTGTGTATGTATGTATGTGTGTGTGTGTGTGTGTGTGTGTGTGTGTGTGCGTGTGCAATTTTTGCTGTTATTTCTTCTCTCAGTTGCTGATAAGAAATGTTATTTTTTTTAGCTGATTCACATCCTTTGATTCTTCTCCTTTGCAATAATTTGGCCAAACACTAATGCTAATGCAGAGACATAACCCCCAACCCAGCCCCAGGGAAACTTTCTGAAAACCTAATCAGTAATCAGCCCCCCCCCATACCGGCAAACTGTGTGCACCTCAAACACCCTATACCTCACATACGTTCAGTCGTCCTCTTGCCAGTGAACTGATGTGTTTTAATGGCTCATAGACTCTCAAGAGCAAACCTGGTGTAACTGTGACATGCATTTGTTTACACATCGGCATAGCGCAATAACTAAGAGTTTGTAATGCCGTTGTTCTGCTCTCTATTTCATACAGCGCTCTTTCTTATTCAAAATGCGATGTCACAGTTGCACTGAAAGACTGCATTACAGGTCTTTAAAGTGTCTGAAAAACTCCTTTTAGAGATCTCTCTCTACCCTTGATATTCTAGAGGGATGTTTCAGTGAATTCCACTTCCGATAACTTAATTTGATTTTTAAGCACCTAAATGTGATTTCTTCTTCTTCTTCTTCTTCTGCTTCTTCTTCTTTAATATAAATGTGTGGTTGTATTATCAAAGTTGGGGGATCCTCTGTAATTTTGTAAGACCAATTAGCACTTTAGTTTTCCACATAAAGCATTATGGAATTGTCCATCCAAATTGGTGCCTGCAAAGTGGGCCTAGTGTCACATGATTAATATTAATAAATAATAAAATAATCTTGTCAAGATTATGTGCAGAAAACAAGCCGCCTCTTCTCATCTCCATGAGCGCTTTGCAGAGAAAACTGTAAAATATCCTCACCATGACAACCACCCAGGGTGAGAGAGAGAGCCAATCTTCAGCAACTACTGAGGGAGAGAACTGACATCTGACCCAACCACATCTATTGTCGTTCTCGGAGCAGATCATACACACTTTTGTTTGGGGTCATGTTCACTTCAAACGTATACGTCCAACCAAAGCAGTGATGGTCTCAGAAGATGCATAAGCAAAGACATTGAAGCCTCATGCAAAGCAACTTCAGCGATTTTAGTGACAGAGACAAGGCTTTGGACAGCAGCCTGTGTGTTCGCAACTATCAAATTCTCTTGTCGATTCCACAAGGTTGTGCTGGGTGAATATATAGTGGTAACCAAGTTTTAAAAAGGAAATGTATTTAATTTCTTACTATTAAGTTACATATTATAATATAGACATATCCTTATGGAAATGGAACATATTGTAATATAGTGAAATATGATGTTTTATCATAGTCAGAATAAGGTACTGTAACACTTCACAACATATGGGAAAATATACACATCACACATTCAGATATGGCAGGATATGCAGACACAGGCTTGAAAAAAAGGGCCTAAAAACCTGTTACATTCAGAGTGAATGATATTGAGCAACATCGTTTGAAAAGGAAGGAAAATCTGTTTTCTTTAGCGCGCACATGATTTTATGACTGCAGTTTCAATCGGAGGCACAGAAGACAAATGCGATTTGGCAGGGAACCCAGTGTATAATTACCACCCCATTCAATGTGACGCCGAGGTACTCTGTGAAATTGACTGAACCATTAGTTTTTGTAAAACCATCTGTATAAGTACAGCAGATCATATAAATGGTGATAAATTGCCATTGCACTTCATATTTTCCACGAGTTGCGCTGACGATTTTTTTTTTTTTTAAATCAACGCTTTTAAACCTGGGAACCCAGAGAGATACGTGAAGGTGAGCCTGTGTCAATACTGTGAGACAGCTTTGTTTTTTTTAACGGCATGCACTGATAACCCCTGGTCGGGGGTGTCATGCACTCGAACTCAGCTGGGTGTACCCCAAATTTCGGCACCTACATGACACCGAGCCCCTTTTCGCAGTTTCCTACGGGAATTCCCCGGAATTCTCCATGACTACACTGGTACCCTGCTGATGCCCAATCACATTTTACAGACTGAAAACAGAAGTTTGAAATAGATCCTGATCAATTGTACCCGCTCTTAAATTCCGTGGGCTGCTGAACACTTTAGATAAGTTGCATTATGTTGTACCATCCTGCCAATACATCCATCCTGTTGTGGGTGAAACTGTACAATTCATCAGTGAAAAGAAATGAAAACCAATCTGCTGACTGGCAAGGCAATTAGCGCTGAACCACAGTAATACTGAAACATGGCTAAAGTTATGGCACCGTATCCTAAACTTTTAAACTCTGTTCATAGAGCCTTTCTGGGATGTGGTGATATGCGTTTGCCATCTGAAATGATGCATGCCCTTGGGTCTTGTCCTCTTAGTGCCGTGATGTGACAGTGCTGAGTCCCTCAGCGTGAGGCATAATTGGCCTTCGCGTCTCTACATCACACCCCTCGTTGCTCAATAGCTCCTCCTCTGGTGGAAGGGACACATGGTCTGGCTACATCAGAGGAACAGCTCTTCAGTGCATTATCCCTGTGAAGAGTAAGTTTCTTTGGAATGTTTTAAAAAATAAATAAATCAAAGTCAGTGTTCTAGAACCCCATTGCTTTCAATCGGCAGTAGTGATGGTTACATCGGCGTTAGAATGTTCAGTCAAGAACGTTCTGATCACATGTCCGTAATCTCACTTCCTTTAAAGGGTTAAGTTACAGGAAGCTGCAGTGGAAGGTATCAGAAGCCATGCATGGTACCAGACTGAACTGATGCAGAGTGGAGGTTGTAGCAACGGAAAAACATCTCTGCAGTGCTCGTAATTATTTTTATCTCTTTAGTCTTCTCTAGAGTGTGACATCTTTTTCATAGTACCACTGAATTGTACACAGAGTGCAGTACTTTAAGATTAAATTTGAAAGGATATGTCAAATTATCAAAATGCTTGCTGGTAAAGGCAATGCTTTCTTTTTATAGCACTGACACATTTTTTTCAGTGAGAGATATCCATTGTGATCAGATACTCATTACAGTGAGATACTCATGTCATTTTTATGGATATCTAATATTTCACATTTCAACAGCAAACCGTACTTGGCTGTTGAATTACCTGATAATGATACTAGGAAACAATTGTGTTCATGAATACCTTTATTACTGGTCAATCTGTCCATTTGGCAAGATCTTAACTGGTTATGCACACACACACACACACACACACACATGCATACACTTGCACTCTGTTTTCTGATTTATACTCTGTTTTTGGAAAAATGACTCATAAAAATTCCCTGTCTGATAAGTAGGAATATCATTTCAAAAGGCTTTTGACTGTCTGCCAAAATATCATCCGAAAAAATACGCAGTAAGCATTTTCTCTGAAAGGTATTTCCACTGGATTCCAGTTGTATTCATTGTTTTGGACATTTTTCTTAATTAAAGCTTTAAAAAGTGGCTGAGAGCTTTTGAGTACTCTATCCAGGGAAAATGCAAATGATAGCATTTCTGCAGGGTAGTTAAGTGCATCTTCAGAGGCAGACCAGCTCTTGCAGTGACGTGCCTTGTCCTTAATGAACGTCCTTTTGCTTTATTGCGTTTTTATGCTAGAACCTGTTTTTAGCTTCTGAGGCGGTGCTACTCTTTTCCGTTGAAACGCGGGACAGGTTTATTTGGTGTTTCAAATAGAAAATATAGGGCTTCTGCGAGAAGAAGCTGTGTTGAATTTTTCAAGGATGCATTGGGCTTTAGTGTTGACTCCACAATATGAAAATCATGCATTATGAATTTTGTACTGTGAAATTCCTGTTTTGAAAGTTACCAAATTACGTTAGAGGATCAGGTTTTGGTGATATATTCTAGGGGAGTGCAGAGACTACACTGTCTGTATCTCTGTATGTATCTGTTCACCCAATACAATTTTAGCTCTGTTGACTGGGAGTGGTTTAATTTTCAGTTTAATTCTCCCTTTTCCCACTATTTTCACCTTCCAAATATCATCCGCATAGCACTGGCCAACTTTGGGAAGAACAAAAAAAAATCTGCATACACCACATTACTGTGCATTTCTGAATACGGGATTTAGGTTCTGCTTCGACCGTAATCCATTCTCTATAAGGAAAAATTGATGACAGACAACAGGCCCAGGTTGCTTTGAAGAAACTAAGATAACATTGTATTAGAACAATATTTATTCAGTTTCAGTACAATAACACATATACACCTATTATTCAGCCAGGGCACCACTGACATGGCCTTCAGTAAATAAACGATGCCCTCCGACTCTAATTTTGGAACATTGAATTGTCAAATAGCTGTCTTCAGTGATGACATGCAGCTTATCTTTAGCCGAAAATTAGTTTACGAGTGTCACAAGAGATCAGATTCGCCTTAAGAATCCCATCGCGCAATGTGCACTTTCATTATGCGAAGGGCTGTCTTAAGTTCTGTACAATGCCGGTGCTCTTTTTTTAAATTTTTAATTACCAAGCTCTCTTTTGTAGCTTAATAAACTATTTCCCTTTGGTGCTAAACGCAATTCCTATTTTTTGAGCTGGCCTCGAGACTTTCCTGGCTGCCGCAGTTGGGTCTACGCTCATGCAATTCCACATCCTCCCTCTAGGCACTTCTAATAAAAAAAAAGCTCAGCGCTGTTTTCCCCTGCTTATTCTTACATATAAAAAAACAATAGGAATATTTTTTTTTCTTATTCCTAGTAGCACAAAGGAAACATTAACTCAATACTGTTGTAAGGAAATGCTATTAACCAGGAAGTATTTGAGCATGAAGAGTTTTCCTCACCCACCCTACCCCTAGTGATATAAGCAACTGCTCTTATCATATATATATATATATATATGACAGTGACAGTGAATGAATAACCTGAATGAAATGAGTAGAAAAACATAATGAATGTGGATGCTTCCATACAGGTGTACTGCATGATACAATTAAGCTATTAACATGCTGAGCAGGCCCAGTTGACCTCGATTTTGGATCAAGATGGCATCAGGAAAAGATCCAAGTGACTTTGAAAGACGGTTCATTATTGGGGCAAGGATGGCAGGAGATTCAGTCACTAAGACTGCTCAACTGGCTAGTGTTTTAATAGAAACCGTGACTAAAGTGACCTCTACCACATGTAGATCAATGGGTAAGACATTAGGAAATAGGGTCAGAAATTATGGTCAAAAGTGCATATTCGATGACTGTGATGCACATGTATCAGTGCAATATGTAAGGAAAAACAGAAGAGCAACTCTTCCTCAGATGACTGAGAATGTCAATGCAGGATGTGGTCGGATTGAAAAAACAGTTCGTCAACAACTACATAGAGAGGGATATTATAGTAGGGTTGCAGTGACAGCAGTGAATATATTCTTACCTGTCTCCTAAGCCTACTTTATATATCTCAGTGTATGAAACTAGGTGAGGGCAGGGTGCCAGCCGCTTTCTTGATTCTATCTACTATCTTTGATTATGCGCTGCTTTGTAGTTTCAAATATAAGAAGGAATATGGTGACCCACTAAAAATGAAGCTGAAATTTACAATGTCGAATGTCCAATATTTATTAGTATATATATTTCAAGTTTGCTTTTTTCAAGATAACCACATAATGCTGAAACAGTAAATGAATTTCAGGATTTTAAATAGGATTTTCACTTTTTGGCAATGTTATTTAATAGTATATTGTTTATCTATTTTTATTTTTTTATTTCATTTTACCAAGTTTTATCTTAGGCTTTTTGTGTAACCATTTTATTTATCTGAGAACATCATAAGTACTCCTTCTGTATGTCAAGCTGTGTGATTACTGGCATGGACATTTTTTAAAGCCTTTTAGAAAAAGGTTTTTTGGTTTATGAATACTCAAGATTTTATGGACATTCGAGTGGTGCCGATCTTAGAAATATCCATCCCTAACGGCTATGTGGCAGTGAGTTATTGTTTGCTACCTTTGAGATGGAACAAAGGCCAGTCCCTGAAAGACTCCTCTGTAAACCTGACACAATACCACAGAGTGGAGACCTCCCCCCAGTCCCCGCTATCCCACCTTGATGAATAACTGCTCTGAGGGGTCCTCATGGGGTATAACTGTGCACATATTGTCTGTCTTGTGTGTGTGTGTGTGTGTTTGTGCATGTGTGTGTGTGTGTGTGTGTGTGTGTGTGTGTGTTTGAGAGTGAGAAAGACAGAGAGAGAGAGAGACTGTCTACCTCTGTCTATTGCAAGCAGCCTTGAGATAAAAATAAACTCAGCCTTGCTTGAGGGTTATTGTTTGAGTAGGTAAAAATACGAAAACCAACATCTCCCCCACACACCTCTCAGCATTCCTACATAATTCTATGACTGTCAAATATATCTTTACATAAAAACAAAAGGGATGCGGTATATGATAGTCATCGAACGCACTGGGTTGTTTTATGCTGTCATTTATGCACTGCCTATCACAAGAATCCCTACAACACACAGCCCATCATTTTATTTGACATGATAAGATTTTCCTTGCCATCACACACTCACACATAGACACAAACACACACACACACTCACAGGCACATACACACCTACACACACACACGCAAACACATGCACACATGCGCGCACACACACAAAGAAAAGAGCACTTGTCAGGACCAGGGGGGATTCCTGACCATTCTGGAATGAGAAGGGGGGCCAACAGCTCCTCTGATACAAGCACACACACACACACACACACACACACACACGCACACGCACACGCACACACTCACGCACGCTCCAATCCATGGTACTGTATATGGATCATTCACTTATTTGCTGAATAAACCAGTGTGAGCGGTAATGCTAAGGCTTGTTAAACTGACAGTAGAGATGTCCTGCATAGGTGCTGTTAGAATTTAGAATGCTGGCTCCAGCTATTCTGCGGAGGGACTGTCAGCGTTCTGCTCATTATCACAACTCACAGAAACTTCCACAGTTAATTCATGCCCGTCTTTGCCTCTGGCACATGTTGCCAACTGCTCCATCCATAAATATCGTACTATATTTAAAAAAAAAAAAAACACTGGATACTTATTTGCGGGTGTTCGTTAAAATTCTAAATGTACGTAAATAGCGTTAGAGATTATTTAACTGAGGATGTAGGAGTTACAGACGCATCTGCATATCTTCTGCAGGATTACATACCCGGCATACAGTACATATTATTTATTTATTTTATTTTATTTTATTTTTTTCTCTAAGACAGTTTCTATTCTTGATTTCCTTCCCCAATTTGGAAAGCTCAAATGTATTCCTCGGCCTGTCAGTGCAACCTCCTCTGGCAGTTCTGGAGCATGTGATACCCGCCCTTCCCGCCCCCCCCCACCCCCCACCCCCCACCCCCACCCCCCACCCCACAGCTGAACTGCAGAGTCTGGGTGTTTGAGAAGCGTGCTTCATATGCAGCGGACGCTTTGAGAATGCAGGTGTCTGTTGACCAGGGGAGTCGACAGTCACCACGGCTGACTGACACCCTCCCTCAATGGGCGGGGCCCACTGCATGAAAAATAACGTGTCACACAGTTGCCACAGTTGGGTCTTTCATGGCAATTTGAATATTTGTCAAACACTGACACAGACCCAGAATATGTTAACCGTGGAGTGATTTAAGTATTAATGAAATTCGCGAACGTAGTTAAAAAAAGCTTTTTAAACAGTGGGAAGATTTCCGGTTCATTGATTTTATGTAGCTGACTGATTTTCGCCCTTTTCTTTCTATTTCACAAATTGGCTTTAGCCGTTTGGCTCCGAAAAGGCCTTGGTGTGAAGAACGCTGTAAAAAAAATGTAATAAAATACAGGCTAATTGATTGATTCCTTCATTAAATTCATTAAAAAAAGTAATGAGCACCGTGGATTACTGAGCCGCTTGAAAGCAGTTGCGGTAATAATCACAAAGGAAATAATCATTTTCAGGGTTCTTACAAAGAGAATCGTGGTTGTATATTTAAAAAATAATAATAATAAAAAATGAATGGAGTAGAGTGGCAGAAGTGATGTTCGCCGTGCTACTTTAGAATTCGTCTCCTAATTAGTTGTCAGGCCCAGAGCCGGGCTATGATCACGTCTCTGAGGACCCGGAGAGATGCTCCTTTTCACTCTCGCCGGTTTGTTTGCTCTTCCTCGGTCATTATCTTTCTCTTCTGGTCTTCCTCAATGCTAATGAACAAACCTAAACATCTTTCCTCCCAAGTAAAAAAAAAAAAAAAAAAAAAAAAAATCAAATAAGATCTATGTGAAGTGTCTTGTTTTTCCCTTTGAAATGACGTGTTGATCTGGATTATTTTGTTTTTGTTGTCGGTTGGTCCTTTCACTCACAGGCACACTCGAATGCAGAGGTCTTTCACTGTTCGTGCAAATGTACGAGCATGTAAACATACACACGCGCACACACACGCACGCATGTGCTCATAAATCTAAAATGCATTAATTATCTTTTTTATGACGTGCAATTAAATTCTTATTGGAAATTAATCAAGCCAGTGAAAAATGACACCCATTGCCAGCGCATGCTTCAGAGTGACATGCATGTCTCCAGAGTGATACCTCTAATTACGTTAGCAAGCTGAAAGATGTATGGCTTTTCCACTCTCAGCCCCCTGCTTCACTCTTTACTCCATTAGTGTCAGTGTTTTAGACCCCCAGCTCGCTGCTGGACAAATTGCACCGCATTTAATGTGTGATATTGTATCGGCTGAAGCCGACGCCCGACGCTGTGTGCGCGCAGAGGGCCGCTCCCAAAGGAGACGGCTAGCTGTAGGCGTGTCCGTCTCGACATGCGTCTCACCGTCCGTCTCCAAGTCCGTCTCGACATACGTCTCCAAGTCTGTCTCACTGTCCATCTCCAAGTCCATCTCAACGTCCGTCTCGAAGTCCATCTCACCGTCCTTCTCCAAGTCAGTCTCACCGCCCATCTCCAAGTCCGTCTCCATGTTTATCTCACTGTCCGTCTACAAGTCCGTCTCAACGTCCGTCTCCAAGTTTATCTCCAAGTCCGTCTCAATCTCGCCTTGCTGCTCCAGCAGCAGGCAGCATATAGCTGTTCCTGTGCACGACTCTCCGTTTCATTTATTTATTTATTTATTTAGGTTATTTCTTTATTTTTTAACATGCAGGACATTTTTTTTTAAAATTCAAGTACCAATACTTTCAATTATAAAGGTCTGCTATGGAGACCAATAGTGGACTGACATTTTGTCTCGCAGCTCGGAGTCTTTTTTGTCCCAAAGGGATCTATTAAAGTATGGCCGACTGTCGCAGAGAGCAGGGCTACTGCAGGTCTCAGCTGATCAATAATGAGAGAATGCACGGGAATAGATGGGATAGATTCCTATAGTTTTTGCAATAAAGGAATGAGTTGCTAAACATCAAAATATTAAGTATGCATTTGTCCAGGACATAATTCATTATTTCAAATGAGTGTAATAATGTTTTTTTTTTTTTGCACAGAACTCTGTAAAACTATGGTGTCTGGAAATACCCATATATACTATGTCTGTCTCAGTACAATTCGTAAGTACCTGGAAAATGACGCAATCTTTGTTATTTTGGCTCTGTTTTCCGGCACATTGCATTTGAAATGAACCAAAGAATAATTGTCGACTGTTAGTTTAAATTTGAGGGAAGTTACATCCATATCAGGTGATCCATGTAAGAATTACTGTCCTTTTATACATAGTCCCCCCATTTTAGGGGAGCAAAAGTAACGGGACAAATTAACATAATAGGAAATAAGGTTGTCATATTTAGTACTCGGTTGAATCCTCTGCATTCAATGACTGCTTGATTTCTGCAACCAACAGACTTTGCCAGTCAATAGGTGATGCGCTTCTAGGCCTGTACTGCAACATCTTCTCTTCCTATTTGTTTCTGGGCCATTCTACCTTCAGTCCTGTCTTCAGCAACAGAAACTCATGTTCAGTTAATTTCAGGACAGATGATTGACTCTGCCAGTCAAGAACATTCCACTTTTTGGCCCTGAAAAACTCCTTGGTTTCCGTAGCAGCACTGTTTGTGCTCATTGTCGTGCTGCACGGTGAAGCACCATCCAATTTGAGTTTTGAGGCATTTGGTTGGATCTAAACTGATAAGATGTTTCTGTACAATTAAGAATTCATTCTTGCTGCCGTCAGCAGTCAATAAAGACAACTGAGCCAGTTCCAGTGGCAGCCATACAGCCAAAACACTACCTCCACCATGTTTCACAGGCGAGAGGTAGGGGGCTGTTTTGGATCGTGAGCAGTTCCTTTCTTTCTCTGCACTTTCCTCTTTTTATCACTCCGGTACAGGTTAATACTCATCTCATCTGTCCATAAGAATTCTACAGTTGTTTTTTTTTTTTTTTTTAAGCGAACACTAGCCTGGCCATTCTTTTATTTTGAGGTTCACCAGTACTTTTGCGGTGAACCCTCCAATGTTATGCTGGTGTAGTCATGTCTTTATGGTAGTCTTTGACACCTCTATCCCTAATTCCTGGAGAGTGTTCTTGATCTGTTCGACAGTTGAACCGGGGTTCTTCTTCACAGCTGTAAGCATTCTTTGGTCGTCCACTGAAAAAAACACATATGCGTTCACTCGCATTACATTTGACAGATGAGATTGAATCAATGAACGAAGACAACCACGGAAATATGCGTCATATTTTTCACAGATTCCTGCTTATCCTTGAGGTTTGCAAGCAACTGACAAAGGGGACAACAGATTATACAAGAAAAGCAAATATGTTTGTTCAAGTGAAGAGCTTGCGGATTATTATGCATGCAAGACTGGGTCATTTTAATTCCTCTCTGGTAACATGCAAGGTTTTTTCTGGCCTGGCGCTAGAATTATTGACTGCCGCGAGAACAGGACAGTGCAGGGGAGACAAAATGAAAATTGCGTCGGGGCCCTAAACGACATAATAAAATGTTACGAGTCTCCAGATGACACTTGGCGATATATAAAAGCCATAAAAGTACTTAAACTTGCGGTTTAACAGGTTTGTACAAACCCGGATTTAATGTTTTGCAGATTTAATTCAGCTTGTGGAGATCTATCACCTCATAGGCCGAACGGGAGGAGGGGGGGAGAAAGGCCTCGATATTCATTAAATGGCTCCAATATATTGGCATTCAAAATTATGGAGTCATCGGGAAGTCTTATTGAATGTCAAATAAGCAGGGAAGCCCGCATGTAAACCTGTGGTTCACGGAGAATTTCATTATGCCTTTAGAATGAAAATATGTGATGTAGATATTTTATTTTCTTTGTTCCTCGCTGTCATCCATGTGATCTACTGTTGTCAGTCCACACTAGCAGTGGGGGCTCATAGTGCCAAATAAGAAGATTCTACTCTGAGGACATATGGCTATCCTTAATTGCATTTTTCAATTGACAATATCAAAGCATTGAGAGAATGTTTGTGATTTGCATCCATCACTGTGCTTAATGAATTATGAATATAAACAAAGCATTGACAAGGTGTTGCATTGGGAATATCTATTCAGCATGCTTCAGCTGTTAGAGCAAATATATACACTGCATGGCCAAAGGTATGTGGACACCTGACATCCAACATTTAATCCAAAATTATGGGCATTGATATGGAGTTGGTCCACCCTTTGCTGCTATAACAGCCTCCACTCTTTCGGGAAGGCTTTATGCTAGATGTTGGAGCATTTCTGCAGGGATTTGCTTCCATTCAGCCTGAAGAGCATTAGCTTATGGGGGAATCGTTTTGTTCATCACTGTCGAATATGCCAAAGCTAAACACTAATGCTGTTCCTTCCTTCATAATGCATAGTGTTCTGGTTTATTTTTTTTAGGTGATACCACATCCCATGCTAAGAAGCAGAAAAAAAAATGATGCGGGAATGATCTGGACTTGAGAGTAATACACTTCCGTGGCTGTGGAAGCCGATGTCAGTTTCAGCATGATATTGTTCTGGGAGAAAGAGGGCGCCTGGAAGAGAGGCATGCTGGGAAGGAGAAGCCTTTGTGTTTATAAGGGCAGAGCAAATGGAAAAAGATTATCTTGTCCTTCTGACCAATGTGAGCATTGGCAGGAAGGATTATATGGTCAAATTTAATGGTAAACTGGAGGAAGCCAAAGAAAACCAGAAGGAAGATTACCTGTTCAGGCGCCGTGAGGGAAGCCCAGAGTAGGGTGGGGTACTGTAGCAAAGCAGCAACAGAGCTCCTCATCCATCAAAAACCTTAGAGGATCAAGAACTGGTGAGAGCTTTATGTTTACATTCCTACGGAATCCTATGAGCAGTTTAAGAACAGGATGAATTGGATAGACTTCAATGCAATTAAACAGATAGATGTTGTGAGTGGTTTGCACAGTATCACAGTATCAATATTCAGTGAAATCTGCCCTGGTAGATTTGGGGTTTGTAGTCAGGGGCGGCGTATATGGGGGAGGGAAGTTAGGGTGATTCTAAGGGCCCCAACTGGCAAAGGTCCTCAAAAAATTGTACAGTAATTGTGCAGGGATCTCTAAATTATACTGATAATTGGTGATGTTTCAATGGGCTATCTGAACCATGGTTTTGCTGTCTGTATAGATTGTCTTTGCCTTCTGCGTTCACTCTGAGCCCCACAGTCCAGCGACTGCCACAGTAGAGCGAACCCTGAAAACAGTCTGGATATTTAGCGTTCCGCTGAGTGGATCCTGGGCCGCCTTTTTGCTGCAGTCTAACCCTCGCCGAAACCATCGAGTCTGATTGCCGATCCCGTAGGTTAAGTCGTCGGGATCGTCTCCAGCTGTGACACGTTTGCCGTGTCGAGCGTCGCCTTTTTCCGAGCGGGCGAGCAGGAAATGTCAGAGCTGCTTTAGGAGGCTGTTATCGAGGATGACAGCGTAGTGGTGAGACCCAACGGAGGAGAGAGGGAGGAAAGGGAAGGGTGCATATTCACCCGCTTGTGGGATTATGGAGGTCAAGTAGCTCAAGTCTGCTGAGCAGGGCCGCAGTAAGAGGTGGGGGGGGGGGGGGGGGGGGGGACTGGGTACGTTGTCCCGGTCCCTGAAAGAGGGGGGGGCTGTGAACTTCTGGAAAATATTATTGAATGAACTTGTGGTAAATATTATTAAATGATACGCACACAGAAAATTGTATCCCGAGCCAGCGGATTTCACCCAGTAGCCTAGCTGCCATGGAGTGAGAGGACCCGTAGTTCCATGCACAGTTAGGAACCTGGATAATTGGAAAGCAGCAAAGCAATGCCAGCTACAGTATCTCAGCCGAATAGGGGTTGGGAGGTAAGATGTTTAGTGTTATGCTCAGAGATCGCTGTGAAGCAGCTGGCCTCTGTGCCTCTTCCTTAGGGAGTGGAACTCGGTATGACTTCAAAACAGATATTCTGATACTTAAACCCTGAGCAGGGGGCAAAGCAAAAAAAAAAAAGAAGTTAGTGAGCAAAAGGAGATTGTTTTTAGTTAGGAGGACCATATACATGGCCTCTTTATGACTTGCGTGACTGTTTGAAGCAGACAGAGAATTAGAACTGTCCTTGACAACAGAGCCAAAGAGAGGGCAGCAGTCAGTGTGCAGGGGTGGGACCTTAAGGATGCTGGTGATGGCATCCTTTCACAGGCACGCCAAACAACCAGCCTGTTTAAAAAGAGAAATGGAACAATTACCAGAATTGCTAATAAGGATAAATCAATTCAAAGTACATAGAGCACTGCCATGAGAAGATTCCAGTTATAATAATACAGCTTCTCCTCCACATAGTTCAGTGTGGCAATGCCTCAGGGGCTGATGGAATTCTGAGGGATGAGGGGAAGGATGTGTGTTCAGGGTCTACCATGATACGCAGACCTGCAGGCAGGCAACAGTCCTATCGTGGGGCCAGTGGTGGGGCTCGTAATACAAGGGACCGCCAAAACCAAACAGAACGACCCATAGAGACAAAAAAGGCGACGGGGAGGTCCTGATGATGGCAGGCCAGAGCAGAGGAAACTGCATCACTCTAGCTGGCGGAAGTCCAAAGCCGTGACTATTCCGGAATGGTCGAGGGTCAAAGTTCCGCTAGATAAGAGAGGGACACATTGGCACATTCTGTGAAGTGAATCGGAGACCCTCTGGGGCTAGAACATGTACGCTGATCCCCAAGATGTGGGTGGTGTACTGATGAACATCAGTGTTGAATTAATTGCAGGGCAATAGGAGGTCACAGAGGATACCATTAAGGGCAATCGCAGTCAATAGCTCTTCAACCTTGTAGAATAACTTACTTATTGAAAACTTAGGTATTTTGCATTCATTGACATGAAAAAATGTTTAAGGTCAAGACAGACACAGACTGAAAGATGCATTAACAATAGCCTTGCATGTGTTGAATGTTTGGAGAAAAGGACATGGTTTTAATCAGAATCTAACCTTGTCCTTAAGCAGTATAAAATAACTCAGACAAGTGTCGCTCTTTTTCTTCTTAAATACAGTTTGGCAACTTTGTTTTGGTGATCTTTGAAGTTGCCAAACTTTTGAAAACAAACTGCAATACACACATAATAATTCTGCCCAACCTACAGACAAATATATTGAATCCAGAATTAGATTTGTCTTCACTGTGGCATATAATGGGAAGAAATGCAGCTTGTATGAGATGTATGTACAAAATACAAAGAGTCAGGAGAAGAGTGAGAAGATTTGAAAGTTGAGAATAATTTTTATGACACATGAGGAATGAAATAAAAGGACGGAAATCTAATTTTAGGAGCCTCCACAGGCAGAACAGCCTGTCCTCATCATTATATATTCTTTCATTCATTTTATGTTTGCCTTGGTCTGATACACACATAAGGTGAGCGAAAATTGAAAAGACCGATGCCATAAAATGGATATCATACTTTTATGTTCCCAATGACAACCAGTGAAAGCGTATAGCTGAATTTTAATTAATGTTCAGAAAAGCCACAAACCTTCCTCAGGCTGTGACCTGGAATTAGCTGTGAGCGTGTTATACATCACAAGTTCCCAGTTTTATTGCTTTTTATTTGTAGCACTGCAACTTGTCTCAGCATCACACACATACGGTGGCCCACAAGGACTATAATGCTTGAAAAGTGTAAGGACAGACATGGAGGGAGACCTGCTCCAAACCAAGAAATGTTGCAAATTTATAAACGCCTACAAAAGGTAAAGCTAACGCAACAATGGAAATGTGCTGCAAGGCAAGAAACATACTGCAAAATGGCAATGGAAATGTATGTTTGTGCTTTTGAAGCATGATCGTCCTATTGTCGTGTGTGTTCATGCATATTGTGTGTGTGTGTGTGTGTGTGTGTGTGTGTGTGTGTGTGTGTGCATATGTGTGTGCGTGTGTACAAACATAAACACACTCACACTTGCACGCACACACACACACAATCAGCATGGACAGACAATGCCATGCCTGGGAAGCAGTAATACAGCACACACCAAAGCCAAGTGCCGTTGGTACTCTACTAGGTCCACTGAGAGAACCCGCGATTGAAGCAGTTCATTCCATTTGCACTATGACTCGGTAATACAGATCCTTATTAAATGTTTATTAAATATGAATTATTCATAGGAGACACTGGGAAAAAAATCAGTGTAGCTCATGTAGCTAAAGGGGCTGAATCAGACTAAGATTTTATCCCATTTGAAGATGGAGGCCAACAAGTGCTGTCACATTAGTTGTCTGCAAACTTTGCTTTCTGTTTTATTCCCCATCTGAGACCGTTATCTCCCATGGTGCACGTCTAAGCTGAGAGAAAAGATGCAGTTCAGTACCATGAGCATGTCACTACTTCCTGAATTGCTTTGAGAGATTTGGGTACTGCCGGCAGCACGTTGCACACCCAGTTTTTGATTGGGTCACGCAAAAACTTAATATTGACGCAATAGAAATGAAGTTCATTGATCAACTTTAGGGTCAGCTGCAGTCTTAAATATATTAATATAGTCAAAAATATTCACCTAGCTGGCAACTAGAGGTTGGTACAAACAGGTCTGTAATAATTGAAGCTCATTTTCAGTGATATTGCAGGATTTCCATGTAATACTTGAACCAGGTAATGCATGCACCATGTACATACAGTAGTCTTTGAAGCGCATGGTTTGTTTTGGACTGTACCTATAGCAAACAATGCCAAGAACAATTTTACACAATGACAGTCAATGTGCCTTTTCTCGTATAATGGCAGAGAAGTCAGCCCAGTCTACCTGTCATCCCCCTCTCTTTCATTTATCTAAAAAAAATGAAAGAGGTGGCCATTTTTTCTCTGGGCTTTGTTTTTCTGAAAGATATATCTTTGGTGTTGGCCAAAGACTCATAGGCCCCAAGTTGAAATAAAATTGGATATCTATAATTCAGTACATGATTCAAAATGTTCCTAAAACTGTGTTTTTTAAAGGGGGCTTTTTGATAACACTTGTTATTATTTATCTCCACGTTCTGCTTATCATATTCCAGGACTATGCGACCGACATTAACGACGACTCTTACAGTACACATATTTACTAGAAAATAACTGATTGCTGTCATAGATATGATGAATTGTATACGCAGTTCAGTTTGATGAGCATGCATTTGATGTATTTATCTGATATCCTTCTGGGGAAAAGAAAGGATTTCTGCTCTTTCTACAGCACTGAATCTCTGAAATTGTCCTCAGGAATTTTTCCAGGGTACTAGGTGGTGGAAGTTATTGAATTTTTGCTTTCAATATCACTTGAGCGTTCTCAATGTGCATTCAGACCAGTAATATTGGATATTACACACGGGGATACTGTTTCCCCTGAAGAGGGGAGAAGAAGCGAGAGATGTAGTTACTACCATCAAAGTTGGTCATAACAGTGGAAGATATTATTATTATTATTATTATTATTATTGTTGTTGTTGTTGTTGAGGCCAAACCCTTTTGCCATCTGCCATTAAGCCTAATAAATTCTGAATCAATGGGCCTACAGTTTTTTTTTTTATTTTTTATTTTTTTAACGCCAATGGATTATAGCAAACTGACTATCGACCTATGACAAAAGACCCTCATCACTTAAGTAAGTCAGGTGCAAATTCATTAAACTAGCTTTTGTTTTTATAAATAAATTAAACTGTTTATTTTATATTTCGCGGATACATTGGTGTTATTTTTAGTTTGCCAAATATGAATTTAGAAAATTGCAGGCAGTTGTTACCGACTTATGACTCTAAAATATGTCTATGGATATGTAATATAATCGGTAATACTGTACAAAGCACAGATGCTATAATGGTGCGTGTGTGTTTTCTCTGACTGAAGGAGACTGAACTGAAAATGAAAATCCATGTTTAACTCTAGAACGTTCCAAGGTTACAGAGGATATGGTGGTGTTGAATCAATATTAAGGCAATCATGGACTGTTTTTGAGGTGTGTCTTAGCTGACCTTGAAAGGATATATGTGAGCTCTGTGCTGAAAGGAAGTATTTTTCAGCTGGTGTCAAGCAAATTAATATTTTTGTACACAGCGGTTTGGTGGCAGACAAAGATATATAGAAATTTCTTGGAAAGATGAGAATATCTGATCCTGTTTTTTGACCAGTCAATCCATTTCTGTAACTCAGGTTACATACGCCAGCTAAAATTAACACCATTGCCTGAAGCAGAGACACTACTACATGATACAGTTCCATAATGCACAGTAAACAGCCATGTCATAGAACTTTGAGAATAAAATAATTTTAATTGTAATTTTTTGTTTATTTTTGCATAACATCAAATTTAATGTTCACATTTAGAATAATGAAATGTTATGTTTGTATCTTGTGATTTCATTCATAAGCAAAAACTACTACATAAGTATCTTATCCACTTGGCTACTGTGCATACAATATGGCAGCTATAGCTATTTGCTTGCTGAGAACACCATTAGGTAAATGGCAACATAATGGGTCTTGTAACCTAAAGGTCACAGGTTCAATTCCCTGGTAGGACAATGCCGTTGTACCCTTGAACTAGGTACTGCATTGCTTCATTATATGTCCAGCTGTATAACTGGATACAATGTAAATGCTATGTAATAAGTTGTGTAAGTCACTCTGGATAAGAATGCCTTCTAAATGCCTGTAATGTAACACACACACACGTGCACACACACACACACACACACATGCACACACAGTTTTAATAAAATAATTTGAATGCAATGTAATGTACGCATGTCCATCTTTTTATTTCGTTAAGGCAGAAAGTGAGTTTCCATTTTTTTTTTTTTTTGCCAGCTGAAACTGCAAGCGTAAGAGGGAATGATGGGAAAGGAGAAAATGAAACACTCCAGGGGTGGAGTTAACGTGTCACGGCTGAGGGAAACGGTGAGCCTTCAGCCAGTCCAGGTTACAACAGAGCTGAGCCGCATCGAGATTCTCCCTTTGTCTTCCGAGCTCCGGATCCCAATTCACTCTGACGAGTTAATCCAACCTCTGCTCCTTTCTCTCCCGCTCCCTTATACAGAGGTTACATCAAGAACAAAAAAAAAAAATCTGTCTTTCGCATCTCTGCATGAGTTTTTAAAGGTAATAACTGTCCGTAACGCCAGCACTTTAGCTGACAGCACTGCCCAAACAAAGCCATCGCAATTCCTGCAGATGTAGCAGACGTTTTCCCTGCTGGGACGTTGCGGCAGTGCTGAAAAATGTTTATACACTTATTATTCCCCAAACACTGAAGTAAAGACAATACCGAAGGATGACTGGCCATAATTACACTGTCCACATCAGTTCTGCCGTAGGCTCAAACTTTTAGCAACAACAAAAAAAAGAAAAAATCCTGCTTGCTAGCAAGCAAGGGAAGAATTTGTCCAACCTCAGTCTTACTGCAGGTATTTTATTTAGTCACATCCACCTGCAACGTAGGCTTATTCCACTGGATTATTACAATGCATTCTTTTCTCTGAGCCTTTGTTGCAAAGCACTGACATGACCTGCATCGTTCCATAATAATACTAATAATAAAAAAGGTTTTGAAACAATGGGCATATTTTTGCTTTCTTTGTGAGGATATTGAGGTCAGAGAGTGTATTTACGGGGCAGCATCAAACAGTCACACATCTGTATGGCTTTCATTAAAAAATGGATTGTGCTTCTTTGCCCCTTTTCAAAAACAGAGGCAAAATAGCCTCTCGGTTATAGTGTGGAGCATAGCAAATAGAGATTGGCCTGCTCTGTGCAACAAGCAGTGCAAAAACACAGACTCCTCACCCTTCAGTGCATTCCGACCAATCACGGTGCGGCAGCGCTGTTCCATTGCTGTCCGTCGGTAAGAGCTAATGAGCCTGTCAGAGAATACCATGGGGACCGCTGAGCTTCCTGTTTACATGGAAATGTGACACAGAGCTTCCAAAATAAAATGCAAGTAAAGTATCTCTCCAGGACTGTTTGATTTTCAGAGGGCATGTTTCTACAGGATTTTCTGACATTAACCACCATGTGACCCTGGGTCCACAGGGCCAGGGTGATCTACGAAAATATTGTTAATTGGATTGAATCTTCTCAAAACCTGAATGAAATATGCCGAAATAGAAAATAATTATAATAGAAAAATTAATGAAACATGAGAAGAAACAAATTTTACATTGTCAGATCAATAAATAATATCGGCACAAAAATTCACCTTGAATTTCCACTTCTGTCTTAAAATTTGTTCTTAATCTGTTAATGTGCCTTTTCTGGAGATTACAAGGGGAACTGTCATCCTCTTTGATTATAGGTGATGTTGATATCGGGCACAGTGGTTAATTACCCAGGTGTGTGAGTGTATAGGACTCCTAGTTCCCTAGCATTGCTGTTTGTATCTTGAGGTAATTGGAATTAAATAACAAAAGAAAACTGCTGAATTTCATTGCTGTTGAAAATTAAATGAATGGCAAGCACACACTCTTTCCTCCACAATAACAGTCTGCAATGAGATCTTATAGGAAAAATCAGAATCACTAGGCAAGTGTGACATAAAACTCTATTGCATTTTGTGTCTTTCATCTTTGCAAACAGACGTGGGGTTTTTTTCTGTTCCTGTCATTGCTATTGAAAATGATATGAATGGCAAGCACACATTCTTTCCGTAGCAATAATAGCCTGCGATGAGAGCAATAGCAAAACTCGAGATCGTCAGGTAAGTGTGACATAAAACTCTATTCCACCTCGCGACTTTCATCTTTGCGAACAGGCATGTACTTACTAAATGCAGCTGAATATATATCTTGTGGATTATCGCATTTGGTAGGCAGCTGGTTTAATGCACCCGAAAGCCAAACATTATAATGAGAATGAGTGCAGTGTCAGTTCAAAGCTAAATAAAGGGTCAGGTATCTTTCGACCAATCAGGAGGAGTACTTTTTTAAAATCTGTTTTGCCAGTGGAATGGTTGAATTTATTGAATTATTACGCTGTTTTCCTTTTAAAAATGTGTTCCTCTAACCGGAAAATAGGAAACAATTTGTATTTGTATACTGTGTGGACAGGAATTTACTAAATATTGATAGAGGAGGATACATTTTGCTCACAGGTTTCTCATCTTAATCGCAGCCTTAAAAAAGTGCAGGACAGCCAGGCACACACCAAGAAAAGAAATGGCTGCACGTCTGAGCAATCTAGCAATTTTATTGGACCTAATCATAATGCAATCCATCATATTGTTGCTTTCATATCCAGTCAGCCAATTCCCTTTCCTGAAGCCTTTATTGTTAACTGAGGTGAGTTTGAGGCTTTTTTTTTTTTTAAATAAAACCTTTTTTCCTTCAAAATGTATTCCACAATCCGAGCGCAACCGAGAGGAAACATGAAGTTTCGTCGATGCGACAGCTGTAATGTCATCACCTGTGGCGTCCCTTTCAAAATTAACCTCCCCTCCTCGCGTAGGGTGTGTTCTAATGGTTTCCACCAGCAATCTGACGCTGCCTTCGGCTCCCAGCCTGGCGGCCATAACTCGCAGTGACACGCGTGACGAATAGCAGTCCCACGTTCGCTCGCGAAAACAAATCCCAACCCGTCGACAGTGTGAGTCACGAGGGGTAGCGCCACGACAGACAAAAACGGAAAAAAAAACCGCAAAAAACGCCCTGACATTTCTCTCGTCCGGTCGCGTGCCTCCGCGTTCGCTAATGGGCGCCGCCGTTGTCTGTCTCGTTCACGGTTCGTCAGTCCCCCCAACCCCCCCCAACCCCACCCCCACGGTCCCTGAGAGACCTGGCGTTCCAGCGCGAGAATACGAAGACCTGGCCGAGCGCGATGCAGAACAGTTACTCAAGGTCACCCGACAGCCAGAAAACCCTCCTCTCTGGAGGGTTCAGGGGGTCTGTTGTGATGGTGTCTCCAATGTTAAGCACCTCTCTTCCGGCTTACGGCTTCTTCTCTGTGCATCTAACTCATTCTTATCACCATCTGTCTTTGGCTGTAGCTCTTCCACTGCCATAAAAAGGCTGTGTGCATTTTCTTTTGATTCCTTATGTGTGCTAAGCATGCTCCAACATAGAAACATGTAGTTGTTTCTGATTTATCTGGAATAAGTAGTAATAATAATAATACTATTGTAGGTTTATTGAACAGTTATCCTGGAGACTATTGTTAAATAATGAAATAACTAATCAGCAAAGTTGTAACCGTACCATTGGCAAAATTTTGTCAAAATTATTATTTATTATAATTTTATTTAACCAGAGAGGTCAACTGATGAATATATTCAGCGAAATTCCGGGGCATGAAATTGTAAAAATTGGTTGACTACATCATATGAATCATATGATGGTTTTTTTAGCTAAGCTTCACATACAGTACCATACCAAAATGAGTATACTTGCGCATATCGAAAGGCTGCTCTTTCACCATACGATGCACCGAGCACAATTCTGAACTGTTTAGCTATAATTGGGAGAGACCGAGTGCAGAAAGCGAGCGGAAATCTTGGGGACAGAGAAAGCCGAGTGGCAGGTGGAGAGGATCTATATGTCCTTATGGCTTTGAGCAGTTCCTCCGGGGGGAGAGTACGGAGAGGAAGTCCACCCGGATAGCGAGTACACACCAGCCTGCTGTCGGCGCGGCTCTCGGCCCCGCCAGCGCTTCGCCAACCGGCATCGCCGCGGCATTACCCCGCGGATCGCCGAGCCGAGGGAGCCGGGATCGAGGATCAGCTGCTGGGATAATGCAAAAAAGGCGGCGAGCGCTTCTGCCGCTGACAGACATGCCGTGGCGCGGCTGATTCGCTGGCGGAACGGAACGCCAGTTGTCACTGACGATGGGGCCGATGGGGGCTCTTGCTCATTGGCTCCACAGAGCGGTACCGTACGAGGGCTTCCTTCCGAAAACAAAACAAAAAAAAAAGAAAGAAGAGAAGTGCTAGAAAGGGCAATGAGAAGGCATGCTGGGATCCCAGTGATGCTCTCCGGAGTTGGTGGAGGCCGTCGCTAGCTCCCCGCCATATTCCTGAACAGTCTGCGGTCAGCCAGACCATGAGCCGCTACCATCCTCTCCTCTTTCACCCAAGCAACAACTTTGAGCCTGATCGTTTCAAGGGCACTCATCGTAAAACTTGGGCAATGAAAAATATAAATAGAGGAAAGGCTTGCAAAAAGGATGACGCAGTTTATTTTGCTCATGTGTAATTTATTTTATTTGTGGGTGTCGTGGTGACACACAAATAAAATAAATATTTCTCCACACCTCACTTATTCAGTGTGAGAGTTCAGGACGAATCTAACTACAGTAAGCAACGTGCTTTCCACATCAACCTTCTATGATGGATTCCAATTTGGGCCTGTGCTGTCAGACTATTATTTTGTGACTCAACAGTTTATCTTCGCCCCCTAATGGGAGAGACATTTTAATTCATATCAAGGCAAACCAAAACAATTAGTGCTGTGATATTGACTAATGGCACAGCAGCTAAACGCAGACTGGAAATTGTATTAGGAGTAAGAAAAATGAAGTGAGAGGCCACTTGGTGTGCTAGCCTTTTATTTAATATACATTTAGCAATTTAGAGTGAATATCATTTATAGCAGTCTTCAGTAGGTTCTGACAGATTGTCACTTGCACTAACATTTTGTCAAATAGATTTTTTTGGTGTTTAAAAGTACTTTACATACCGCCCTTCCGAAGGACCACCACTGTTCAGTTAAATTCCCTTCAGTTTCATTTATGTGGCTCTTTTTTACAGAGACACTCTCACAAAGGTGTGTGAGAGAAACAGGAAAATACGACTATGAAAAATGAGGTTGGGCTGAATCGGAACCCCCAAAAATTCAGCGAGTAAAAAAAAAAAAAAAAAAAACGGCAGTGGGAAGAACCGGGATATAGAGGGAGGGCGCATCGTCCACTGGACGGCCGTGTCACGCACACCACTCATCGTGAAGAGCCTTGAACGCATGTTTTGAATCAAGATTCAACAGTTACCCTTTAACCTCTTCACCAGTTACCCTTTGACCTCTAACAGACACTGTTCAGTGCCTATCCCAATTAATCTAAATCTACTCCCTTCTGGGAGTCACGTCGCTCTTAAACCATGGCCTGGAAATCTTCTGAAAATGTCTGCAGGGAAGCATTGTGTGACAGCTTGTTTGTTGATGATGATATACAAAAAAAGGCTGATTGCTTGATAAGGGTGAATAGCACCATTCAGCTTCTAGGTTATTTGGTCTTTGTACTCTCACCCAGAAAGACCAAACGTCTTATAGGCTGTTGTTTGGGGGATGTCCTCTGTGGTTTTAACACCGTTCAGTTCTACTTACTGAGCTGAAAACTTTTTCTAATGAATGTGAGCTCTCGTCCTGTTTGATGGATTATTTGTTTTTGTTTTTTTGTTTTGTTATTTTCTTTTAATAAACAGACCTCCGCAGGTCAAATTTAAAGGACACTGCGGCACAGCCAGATCAATCTTCTCTGGCGCGTCTCAAAGCTCGGTCATCTCTGTCCTGTTCACAGCTCACAGATGACTGCCAGATCACCTGTCTGGATAGGCTTCTTATGGAATATTCTGATGACACTGTTATTTTGGGCATGTCAGTACGAGACAGCAAGTTCCAATCCACATTGACATGTTTTTTTGACAGTGGCACAAGGACAAAACCAACAAGACAAGATAAATTGTCACTGACTCACCAGATTGACAGAACTACTAGTTCAGCCATTGAACAAGTTGAAGACTACAAATAGCTTGGCAAGACGACTCTGTTTTGCAGACTGTATGATTCAGTTCTTGCTAAGCGTCTCAGATACTTTTTTTTTTCACGCGCATGTTAAAACTCAAAATCAATCATGCAGTCCGGTAAGCCTGTTATAGATGCTTTGTCGAGTCTTCCCTGACCTTCGGTGTCGCTCAGTCTGGTTCATATACAGTTGTAGGCATGAGTAGGTCAGAGGAGGTACTGTCATTTAGTGGCAAGATTCTTGGTAAATTCTTCTCGTGTGACCTCTACCCATAAGAACTAATACAGGCTTATCAACTTTGTGCTTATTCAGTAAGGTCTCTGAATTGAAATAATGACTTCTACCATACTTTTATCTATTTTTAGTTTTTGTTTGTTTGACTGTGAATTACAATGAATTATATAACCATACATTTGCTAAATGAAAGCCAATTACATATCAGTGATGGAAATGTAGACTATTTTTGGTCAGGTAAACCCATATTCATATTCATGCATTTGCATGTTGTCATACAGATTCAGGCCTATAGCATTATGTTCTAGAAGTACATGCATCCTATTATGGATATTGATGTGCATTTCAGGCTTTACTTCTGACAGTAAATGACCATCCAAAAAAAGTAAAATTTAACATCCCCAAATCAGACGTTCTGTGGCTGCAGTCGTCTCCAGTCCCGACTCCTTATAAAGCACCGGAGCCTTCTGTCAGTTGGCCAAGATTCTTGGCCTTAAATTTAACAATTCACTTGGCCCTCTCTCAGAATATAAGGGCATTGACCTTAATCTTCAGCTCCTTCACAGAAAACATGGAACCGACCAAGCTATTTATCACCACCTATTCCCCACAGCCGTTGGTCTGGGCCTTTGGCTATCCAACCCGCATAACCGCCGTTCTGACCACCGTCACTGGACCGCTCTGGCTCATCCAGAACTCTGTGACCCGTTCGACCTTCTTGCTTACTACCTGCTCCAGAGCCAACTCCCTCCTCTCATCTCTCCTCTGGTAGCCATTAATAGTCCACAGGCACTTCACAATCTCAGGAGTGCCATATCTCTACTTCACCCCTCCAAGCCCCCCCACTCCCTCCTTCCCTCCTTCAGATGATCCCCACTGAAGCTCCACAATGAGAATACACTCATTTCAGGTTGGAGGACCAGATGTCCTCCTTTTTCCCAGACATTTCTTCCTTTGGTTCCAAAAATATCTGTCCCGATTCCTAATAATGTCCGGTCAGGTTTTCTCATTCCTTATAGACCATATATAAACAAACAAATAGCCTAGTATTATGTTCATACTGCCTCCTGGCTCCTGTCTTCTTTTTAAAAAAAATCCAATATATGGTCACCCAATTTCAGGTCTTGGATGCCGGTGGCAGAATGAGCTACTTGTACCCACTGGAAGATCAAGAGGCACTTCACATATTTTGTTGCCCTCTGAAGACGTGCTTTCAGCCTCCACCTGTGTTCACCTGGTCTGCCTTAATCTGCTGGTTTTACAGTGACCGTTTGGAGTCAATTACACATGAAATCTCCTTTATGTAGACTATAATAATTAGCCTGAGCAACATGCTGTTGGTTTTACAATGACCGGATGGCATTTAGCATGCTATTTCTGTATTATTTTCCAACAACAAGTTGCTTATGCTAACAATCCTAATTTATATAAATGAGATTTCATTTATAATTGGACAAAATTTACAGAAACCATCTGAAGAACATAAGAATAAGACCATCTGTGTTTTTTTTACAAACGTTAAATGCAAATAAGTTCATTGCACAAAGTGAGTCCAAAAAGTTTGCGTGTCCCCGCAGAGAGCTGGCATGACACATGACAGTTCAAAAGGCTGTTTTTGAAGCTGATAATTAAAGGCGTGATACATCGGAGGTGTTTTCTGTCGGTGTTCGGGTACTGTAACACCAGAGGTGGGAGCTTAGCGCTGAATTGGTAATGCATCCCGGAACTTTACACTTCAACCCCACCCCCCCACCCCCCACCACCCCTCGTCCCCCCACCCCACCACCCCTCGCCCAACCGCCACCGCCGGTGCACGCCCCTTCCCACCTTTCGCAACAGCACATTTCGGTGCCTTTTTTTTAGTTAACACCACGCATCCGACTGGTAATGAGCTTCTTCTGTTGGAGCTTCTGCGATACATTTTTATTTAAGTGGACCACTTCATGTTAATACACAACGTAAATTATTCCTTCTAGTTCCTGCCCTTTTTAACCCCGCCCCCCTCCCCACGCCCCCCCCCCATACAGTGCATGGAGGCTGACAAGATAATGTTTATGCATCTATTAAATATGTTTCAGGTGTTTGATAGTCTTTTGCTCTTTATATACATTTTTATATTTCCTAGTAAATTTTGCTTTAGCACAGACAGACACATTTCAGGATGAAAGTAAAATGAAAGCCAAATGAAAAATAAAACTGTGAATAAGAAGTGAACATAGAACTGAATAACCTGGTTGTACACAGGTGTGTAATCAGTTTTAAGTCAGTAATAAAATATAGAAAATAACTCAACTTGATCACTGCTTCACTTTTTATAATTAATTGTAGTAGTAAAGTAGATGAAAATTATTTCTCATAAAAAAGTGCTGCATAAAAACATTTTTAATTTGACTGGGATCAGACTTTAGTTACCTATCAACAAAATGCAACTTGGATTTGACACCTCTAACCTCTCAACGCACACCTATGCACTCACGCATGCACGCACACACACACACACACACACACACACTTAAATAGATTGAGCATTTTTGGAGGGTTTAAAAACTGTGATTCCCAAGGTACGAACATGACTTGAATGTTTAGACCTTTCTCTTTCCGCTGATATTATGTTGTTTGTACGACTATTTTTTTTATTATCTTCAAGCTTGGTAGAGTAGCACTGCATGTGCAATATCTTTCTTTGGGGAGTAAGTGAACCTCACAACCAATATGATCCAGGCCAATTCATCTTGTTTAGCAGCCTTCATCTTGCACACTAAAATGTATCACTTGACCTGGGAAAGGGAGACAATTTTTTTTAACCCAAAGTCACACTTGCTCATTTTCCTAAAGACAGAAGAACAACGGATAGCTACTGCAAGTCCCTTTCACTACCACTGGGGGCAGTTTTCTTTTTATATGCTTTGAATCCCCCTATTAATGTCACATATCATGCTCATGATGTGTTTGCAATTAGCCTTTTCCTGTGTGGATGTCCACCAGGATATTCATGTGGGAATTAGATGAATACATATCTAACAATGTCAAATGATCATATTGACTTATGAAACGCATCTTTGTGAAACTAGAGTATTACAAAGCTCAACCGGAAGATAAGCATGGGTTCTGCATATGGTATTGTCACCTGAGAAACAGGTTTGTCAGGTAATCAATAACGGTTGTTTCAAGCTGTGAAGCCCGTCTCTTTGGCATATGTTAATTTAATGACACTTCATCAGGTAACATCCCTCGCACGGGATTGAGCAGACCGTACTCAAACCACCAAGAGGAATACTAAACTGATGACCACAGAGTATATGCTGAAACGGACATATGTGCACAGACAGGGGGGCGGGACATTTAACCATAATATTTGACAAATTTATTGTAAAGATGCACACTCTAGCTTCTGTGGTACCGGTTGTGAAAGTAAATGCTAAATAATAGCCCCACGTGAAGCCTGTTTGCATTGAGCAAAAATATAATAAAAAGAATCATAGCTTCTTCTACTGCTGTTTACTCATCCATGAGCTTACTAGCCTATAAATGGTTTTTACTATCATCAGAGTAATGAGCTACAAATTGATTTCCACGGTTATAAGCCATACACTTTTGAGCATTCACTTGGCTGGCAAGGACATGCAGAATTTTGTGTTCTACAGGAAATTTCTGCCATTCCAAGTTGCAATTAAAATGAGCCATCAGTAACGTCAGGCTGTAGGTCATTGTGTAATGAAACTGATTGTAAATACAGCTGCATGAGTTGTACATTCAGTGTGTAATAAATAAATAAAAATATGAAAAACTTAATAATAATGAAAAGTGGTATTCAAGGAGGTTGCTTAACACCAGCACTCACAGTACACCATGCTGCACTGATGTCTGATGTCGAAAGCTTTCATCTGAAATCAGAATTTTATCTTTTATTTTAATACTCAAATATGTCCTCCCTATCCTGCCTTTCTCAGTTACTGAATCTGCACCAGAATACAGCTGGTCCATTTATAAATAGCTCTAAGTAGGGTATACCCAGGAGCAACTCGTTACTCTTAACTGCTTATAAATCCAGATTTCTGCATTCCGAGTCTGTTTGCAATTTATCTATTAATTTAATTAAAATGAACATATTGATCAAGAACTATATATATATATATATATATATATATATATATACATACATCTACAAACTAGAAAGAATGTGGATAAATTATTGTGCTTTGCCTAGGAATGTTGTTTGTGAGAGATGCACATGCAGGGAAGAATTTACAGAAACCAAGCTCCATTAATTATTGATAACTGTAAACTCCATTAAAAGAAAATTATTGTGAGACAATACCAAGTTTGGTGTAAGCTCATTAGCCTATGAGGCGTGCAGATATTTAGCACTGACTGATAAATTAGACGTTGAGGAGAAAAGCAAAATGTTTCAGAAGGCATTTCAAAATCAAACATTGCGATGATAAAACTGGAAATGGAAATTTGGGGTTTCTGTTTGATTCGCGTAGACATGTGCATAACCATTCAAAAGTATGTGACACCAGAGTAATTAAGCATGTGCATGGATGCCTTGAATTGTAATGCAGTCCTTCTTTGCAGGTGCACATTTGGTATTCACTAAGCATGGCATCGAGAGGACTGTTTAGGACTTCTAAGCATTCATTGTCGGTCATTTGTGATTTTAGATTAAATGAGGGATAATGGATGTAGTATGACCTTCCAAAATGCCATTTAGGAATGGCAGGCTAAATGAGGGTAAGATATTACCAGCTTGATGATTGAGGGAAAGAAATGAACAACGTATTATTGCAAATATATGTGTGCTAACCGCGCCACATAACCAACACAGTGTATTCATGGCATTTTTTAAATTTATTTTTTTGGCTAAATTAAAATAAGATTTGAATGTATTCATATTCTGACATTGCCTGTATATAGTCTTCATTAAGGCCTGCATCAACTTTTAGACTTGATATGCAGATGAAAATGAGCCTGATTTCTGTTTATCTCACAATAATACAAATGGATGTACATTAATGAAGGTTTATCTTGCATTTAAAAAAAAATAAATAAATAAAAAGGGGTGACTGAGCAGTGACTTCAATGATGACAGTGTTTTCTAGACTTTACACCCGCTAATGGGAGTTTTCCATTATGGATTGAGTGAGAGAGGGACTTTCCAATATCAAGGGCTGAATCCCTCTGCTGCAGCCGAACCTAGCACGAGCCACTAGATGCTAATAGCAACGAGGCTAACGGTCTCCGTGAGGAAGATGCCTCCTTTCACTGGCGGACAGCTCGGGGTTTTTGTTTTGTTTGCCGCGAGCCTAATTAGCACCGCGCAGAATGTCAGGAACATCAAATGCAGTTGGTGTCGGAGACCCGGGAACAGCTCTCACAGACAATGAGGGATTATTTCAGCATTCTGGACTGTTTCTTCTACCATGTCTGACACTGACTGTTCGAAATTTGGTTTGATCCACGCAAGAGACCCGACTGCTAGCCCTTCTTGGTCTGCAGTCACACTGAAGTGAGTGATTAATTTATTGATTTGTACTTGAGAATGGGTGTGCCCCCTTTCAGTTCAGGACTAACAGCCTCTAAATTTTATTTCATTATTTATTTATGCCCCCCCCCCCCCCCCCCCATCCCCAATTTGAAACGACCAATCATACTCATACTGCAATGTTCAATGCAACCTCCATTGTTGATTTGGGAGAGCTCAGAAAAGCAAGGCACTCATGTCCTCCAAATCGCACAATGTCATCCATCGCTTCTTATCGCACCGCTTCGATTCGCGAGCCGGTCCCGCCCGCCCAGGCGCGAGTCGGACAAAGGCACGTTTCGCACGCAGCTTGACAGACGAACTCGACAGAACCCGCTGAACCAGCCGGGGGGGGGAGGGGGGGGTTGCCGGTCTGTGATCAGACTGTGGCATCCCGCCTGGCTGAAGCCCTCCCCGCCCCTCCCCTGGGGGATTGCCAATGCCCGTTCCATGCCACCCTGCGGTGCCACAGGCCACACACAGTCCTGGCACAGCCTGGATTCGATAACAGATCACGGGGCCCATCCACATGCTTGAACAGTGCCTTTACAGGACAAACCAACTGCACCTTGTATTGTATTTTTTTTTGTTTTACCAATTTAACAATATCACAATGCAGTAGTTTCTAGGCAATCCATGACATTGTAAAGGCACTACTTTTTTTGTCATAATATAACAGCTGTGGTATGTTCTCTTTTTCAATACCAGTTCATTTGAGAAGTGATTACAATGGGGTTGTGGCCTGGGACCATGAGTAACACATCACCCAAGGAGTAAGGTGCGTCCCCTGCATCTTAGGCATTGTCTCCATGTTTCCCGCTACATTATAAAGTACTGAACTATTCATCAGCATCCGGAGAAAGTGGAGCCCCGTATTTATAACTTTGCTGGCTGGCATTCTATCATTGAAACTGTGAAAATTTCCGCACAAGATGTACATGGTTTTCTAAAAAAAATAAATAAAAACTGCTTCAGCGAGGCACGCTGGGCTTGAAATAAGTTTTGGCCGTGTGCCAGTTGATCTCTCAGTGTTTGCCTGAAATCTATCATCATCATTTCATGCCTCGGGCACGGCTACTGAGAGGTTCAGTCGCTAATCTAGTAAGAGCTAATGATAACTGCGCCAAAGACGCTCTCTGCCCCTGCGCCCACACCGACCGCTGTTCCCCAAGAGCAGATTCCAAATTTTTTAAATGATTAATATTCACTGATGTTTAAATCAAAGGGGAGGGGTGCGTACATACAATTTCAAAGCCGGTAAATGCAGGACTGAAAAATGCAATACAGTGCAAATGCATGTGCAGAGATTGTACTGTAGAAGAAGCCAGGAAAGCATACAAGAGTCCAAGGCTGGAAACTGTGATGTCACAGTCATGTGACTCACCAGTGCTGAGTGTCTGATGGCTGAGCCACTCAGATGGCGGTTTTCCTGCTTTGCATATGTTCAGCAGAGTAGGCTTGGGACAATGCTGCTAACTGACCCTTTCTGTAATATGAATGATGTGTCTGGATCAATTACGATTACCACATTGAGCTAACTGCAAATACAAAAAGGTTAGTTGAATTACCTTCCATGCCATAACAAACTATTCTGTATACATTTTCAATATAATGTATGACACATAATTTCCTATTTGATTATATAGTGTCCAAAGTACTTTTAGGAAAACCTTTTTTTGTACATTAAAACATGCCTTACACTTGCAAGGGACTGGGTTGAGCTCGCAAACGTGGCTTTTGTTTTTGGGTGAAGGATTTCGCCAGGATCCTCATGCCAATCAAAAGGCATCCCTAAAGGTCAGACGTACTTTTTAGAGTGCAGCCTCCGCATATCGACAAGGCAAAGCGCGCAGCGGACACAAAGGTTGCATTGACCTCGTATCTAATGTACCCCATGGATGGCCGCATCAAGAAAGCACTGTCCTGTAAAATTCGCCTTCCCAGAAATGGCAGCTTTCCGCCTTTGTACTGTATGTGGATGCCTCGGTGGCTGACTTTAACATTAATGGAAGTGGTAGAGAGAGTGTATTTTTCCTGAAAAGCAACAGTGCCCTCCAATCTCAGTTATTTTACAGATGTAATAATCTTTATGAAGTACTGTAGACCAAGCACTGTGGCCAGAAGATACATTTAATATATCATATAATATATATATATATATATATATATATATATATCTTGCTTTTGTTATTATTATTATTATTATTATTATTATTATTATTATTGGCCTGTTTGCATATAACCGGCACCTGATATACCAGGAATTCACATTTAAAGTGGGTGGGGGTGGGGGTGGGTATGGAGGGTGGGGGTCGGTGATTTATTTTGTAGATGTCTAAATGCATTGGATTATGCCAGTTCTGGTGGCCTAGCCAGAGAGAAATGGCACTGAACCAGCCACAGTAATGTAGGTCTATGCATTTAGATAGCTGCAGCTGCAGTATGTCACCTGCCAGGTCTGCTTTCAGATGTTGCTGAATATTTGCATATAGACCTGTTTTAAACAAGCATTTTCACACTCAGCCTCTACTTTCTCCTCTCTTTGCCTTTGCATTGAACTTGCCTATGCAAAATATAATCACCAATATACTTGGTATTGGCTAATTTGGTATAAGACAATTCATTTACAGATGTACGCACATGTAACAACATACTAATACTATGTTTTATGTTTTTTATTGTATGTTTTTTTGTAAAACTACTGAAAAAACATTCTTACCTTTGTGACTGCTCACAGTCCACAGTACTCAAAACCTGAGTGGGCAACTGCATGCCTTCATGAATATTTAAATGGTTTAAACTGCTATGTATAGCATTCCTTGTCTGCTAGCCATGTTTTGTGTTCAGTTTTTATGCCATTATATAATTTTGTCAAGTTGTTACCGGTTTGCAAATAAATGACTTGTAACGTTGTGATGAAATGAACAATGAAACTATAACAAATGGGATCAATAAGAGTCTAAATAAACCAGCCGCCCGAATTGAATAACATTTTATTGCGTTTAATACATTCACACTTGTAAATGGTGATTATGCAAGTTTTTCTATTTTTTCTTCATTCGACCTAGATTACCACCAGGCGACATCAGCATGGTGTCCGTTTCCTTCCTTTAATTCAATTAAAGGTACCGGTTTCCCTACGAATCTCGTGCTTCTTTTAAATTGTCTTTGCACAGGTGCGTCCGAATTGAAGCTGTAGTAGTTTTGCAAGTTGAATTTGAGCCAAAATATCAATGTTTAACCGGTCACGTTTCAGTGAATTGCCATGGAATAGCCTACATTTTTATCAGCGTTGCTGATACAATCTATTTGTACTGAGTTGAATAACACTGTCATCCGGAGACAACTATTTCTCTTTTTAATCACGGACGGCGTCTCTGTCATTGTGTGGTGGGGGGGAAAACAACATGCTTTTCCAGCCGGCCATCAAGTGGCTCGTTAAGGAAATGCAGGTACTCTATGTGAAAGCATCTCATCTCGCGTCTCTGGCGCGGTAGCTCTCCCTCTCTCTCCTTTGCGTTCGCGCTGTCTCTCGCTCTCCTTCCGTTGCCGGCAGCAGTGTGTGGTACAATTTGACAGCAGCGCTATCTCTCCAAAGAAGGCTTAGCTCTCTCACTTTTCTCTCTTTCTCATTACCGCTCGCATTGTCTCCACCGGCAGCAAGAGAGAGAGAGTAGGTACCAACTCTCCTTGAGGATAGCAACGCTCGTATATATATTATTTTTTGTTCTTCACTGAGGCAATTCCACTTTTTGGGGAACCCCCGATAAATTAATAGAGCTGATGTGCCTGTGTGATATATTTTCTCTTGCAGCTTATTTGGGGCCTGTGTCTGGAATAAGAACGTACAGCTGTTTCTGACTCGGGAGACGAAAGATAAGACTCCTCTGGATTTCCACAGAGATTTTGATCTGGATATCTCAGTAAGTAACAAATTACGCTGCATTCTATGAAGTAAACAATTTAACGGTCACAGAGAATATATGCAATGTTTTTAAGCATGCATTTGAAATGATTACTTATAGTTTCCTGTTTGTTATTAAATTTCAGTTTCCAAGGCAATTGAAACCGTCTAACTGGGTGTGTAGTAAGTAGCGTTTGGAGTTGTACTTACATTGTGTTTTAAGAGGCAGAGTCTTAATGCTGTAATAGCATTACTTTGGCTGTGGGATGTGCTGCGTGAGTTTCCTCAGATTACTTTGAATGGAAATCTTATTTGGTATGTTTTGCAAGACAAAATATAGTTCATTCATGGCTTAGACGACTAGATGGTATATTTAAATGTTCATTTTGTATGATGACTCCCACCCACAACCGACTACCCCCCCCCCACCCCCACCCCCCCCAAAAAAAAAAAAAAAAATCATTCAAAACCTCTCACTCACATATTCACATTTGTCTGTGCTGTAATATGGATTGTATCGTATCTAAATAGATTTACATTTTACATTTACTGGAGTTTTTATAATGTTTTGAGTTTGGTTGGTACAGTGTGAAGCAATACTACAGCTAGCCTTCTGTTAAAATGTTTTTCCTGTAACAGTGTCTTGCCATTTGCAGAGGCCAAAGTTTTGCCATTTTTATAATCCCATTAGACCTGGTACCCCACCATCTCTGTAATTTGGAAATAGGGAGTATGGGGAGGAAACTCTTCTAGAACTTTTTTGTATCCCATTGGACAATCTGTGGTATTGCAAGGGCAGTTTTTTAAGCCAATGATGTAATCTCACAACAGTTGAGAACTGCTTCTAATTATCAAAACTCCTCCCATTTTGGTTCTTCATTTCTCATCGTACCAGGGGTAGGCTACTCTGAGAAATATTGCATTAAAATTGCATTGATGTTTTCATTAAACCTGCAGTACAACACATATCAAATAAGATAATATCATTAGCCCATTTCCACAGCATATTATTTTAAAGGTCTAATTTACCCCTTATTTGATGTACTGAATGTGTACGCTGGGCAGTGTATAGTTGTGAATGCATGCATATTACATTACATTATAGGTTCTTAGCAGACGCTCTTATCCAGAGCGACTTACAACAAGTGCATTACAAAACTCAGAGACAAGTGCTTTACAACATTCCTGCAAGAGAGCTACAATAGGTATAACTTTGCTTAGGTATAAGTGTGAATTGTACACCCTAATTTTTTTTTTTTTTTTTTTTTTTTTTTTTTTTTTTTTTAAGAAATAAGCATATGTGTGTGTAGATTGTAGAATTGATGTTTGCATTATGGAATCCAGTGTTTCCACCCTAATAATCAACTTGATGCTTTAAAGAATGTACAGTAGGCATTGAATTCAGCTTTTAATCAAATGCCTTCTTGGGAAAAAAAAGAGCTAGTACAAAGTTCAGTGATTTGAATTTTGTTTATTGTTGCAGTATTTTTACACTGTTGTTCTTTTTATATGAACCTCAGATGAAATATAGTCACATGAAACGATGCTGTTCTCAGGCTTCTCCGATGAAAATACTGCAGTTCTCAAGGGAAACGTGGCAGAACTAAATTAATGAGCCGGTTACAGTAAGGTGGCAAGATGAGTTACTTTTAAATGTACCAAAGCAATGGTATTTGTTCTTTATTTTGTTTGTCCTAGTGTTGTTTTTTTGTTTTTTTCTCATTTCCTCCCGAATAACAGCGTTCTGTTTACTGATAATGGTTTGCAACACCAACACTGGAGGTCCAAACATTCAAAATTTAATTTGTAGAACACTCCAGTGTTTTGCATTACGCATTTATATGTCAACATGGAATGGCAATCACATTTTTGTGAGTTTGTTCTTTTTATGTGGATGGTGACAAACAACAGGCACACATTTCAAATTTTTTGTTGTGTTTTTAGACTTCCTGGCTGGCGTGCTGTTTCGTAAAACAGACTTTTCTACTCGATAAGTGATTTACCATTCATGGTAAACAGTGTAGTTTGGTTCTCTGTTTGAGTCAAAGGTGTAAAGCACCTGAAATGTAGTGACAGTACTACTATTAGGATGATGCTCACTAAACTAAATGAGCTGATTCTGGCAGCCTACTTGGGTTATGATCTCTCTGTAGTAAGGCAGATTTTCTCTGGTTTTCCTCTTCTCCTAGCATAGTAAAAAAGATCATTTTGGTAATATTGTGCATCGTGTGTATTATGTGTCTTAAATAACAGGAAGGTAGTTATTTAACAGGAAGCTGCTATTCTTCTGTATTGGAGATAATCATCTCATTGAACGAATAGGTCCTGAAAGCAATGCAATTTAATAATATGCAATACTTAAGGCTTTTCAAAGTGTTCCATTTAGTAGACAGTTACACACCTTCAATTATGCGAGTCCTATAAAGCTTCCCCCAGCATGCATGCAGGCACACACGTGCACACACACACACACGCACACACACGCACACGCACGCAAACACACAGAGTTTACCATATTGCCATGAATTACCGTCCAGGCTGCACCAAGGAAGGCAGATTATTTATGATATCCTTGGAAATGATGTTTTAATGGAAGTCCAGGGTGGAAGGGGGAACGCCTGCTGAGTGGGTGGGCTTGGAGACTCTCGAGGGACCAGTGCTTTATGTTTTTGTAAGGTTGGTCATTTTGGCCTGGAAAGGGGATTTTGACTTTTACTGTCATGCACTGAATTCTTGGTGAAGGCTATCATGCATTTTAGTCCCCAGGACATGCTCTCTCTCCCTTTCAATCCTGGCAGCGGAGTTACTTCATAAACCGCCACCGTTCCGGAATGTTCAGCCGCCCCGGACTGAAAACAGTACTTGGAGACCATTCGCTTGTTTGATGTCAGTCATCACAAGACGGGGCTTCCAGTTACTGATAGTTGCACAAATTTTCGGGGAGCGAGAGACATGGAACCAGAATTATAGTGTGCGCTCGGGGAAGGAACTGGAAAAAAAGTTTTCTCCTCGTTTCTGCGAATTTTTCCTTTTTCTTTCCTTTTTTTTTTTAACCTTTATTTCTGAGCATTTCAAAACTGCTCCTGATTCTTTAAAGTGGTCTCATTACCGTACCTGTTTTTCCCCCGGAGAGAAAAGGTCTATAATTATGGTTTATGAAATTCTTTTCTATGACATAATCAGGCCATTGCTAAGTGATAGCGGAAGATTGTCTCAACAAAGGCAGAGCGGTACATAAACAAGCGGCAAATTATACTTCTTCTTTTTTTGGTGCATTATCCCCGGTGAAATATAATTTGCTGTTCAGTGAGAGTGGATCTTCTGAACAGTGTAAAAAGCCTTGCTGAGGTTTCAATTTCATCTTGACAAAGGTTGATAATGAGAGCCGGTCCAGGGTTGACACACAGGGAAATTTTTTATTTTTAAATCAAACGAGACGCCACTAAGCAACAAAACAAATTTCGAATTGTAGATTTTTTCCCCCCAAATTAACAAGACATTTTCATACAGCTCCGTTCCTCCTCCCCTTAAAATGGCCTCCATTCCATTCAGTAAAACCTACTTGATTACAGCAGTCTCATTACAATACAAAGTATGTTTGACTCCCAAGGGCAGTTTTGTCATGAGGATGAAGTGACTGATAATTAGATACACCTGCCACATAAAGCTTTCAAGGGAACTTTTTTGATTCATCCCAAAATAAAGAGAGACTCCCTTTGAAATGATAAAAGCGAAAGTCTTCCTCCGTCGCCTCTTTGCGGTGGAAACGTTTCGTTTGTCCAACCTGCCGGTGCGTTTTGTGTGCACCCGCCCTCCCGAACTTTACTCATTGCCTGAGTCGCCGTGGAGACGCCAAACGCTGGGGTCCCAGGCTTACTCCCACTACAGCTCTTGAACTTGGATTCTCCGATACCTCATTAGACAGAATAATTGTGACAGGGGCGCATGACCTTGGGCCTCTCCGCCTTTTTACGTTCGATTGCGGGAATGACTAAGTGGTTCACTCCCCAAAGATTGCAAGTCATTCGTTCTCATTTCGCTGCGAGTCGCCCAACTTTTATGGAGACATCAAACTGTTTGCGGGGGAGCAATCTTATGAACAGAGAGGGTCGTGTTTGCCGAGCCTCTCCAGTCCTATTAGCTGTCATGCATTTTTCACCGTGATGGATGAACACTTATTTCAATAATTCGATCATCAGTGTGATTCGTGCATTGTTCTGACGCTAAATGGACAATAGCCATAAGGCGCTAAAGTCGCTCATATACATGACCACCTTCTGGATTCTATGTGGTGATCTCTGTAACACGTGTCAGTTTGGTTGTGTTTGCTATCAACTGTAAGTGATATCATCGCGGTCATTTAGGCTAATGTGTGTAATGTGCTGTGAGAACGTAAGACATTTTGTACGATTTGTGTTGTAACTAAAGGGGCGGTTGCTTTTCAGTTAATTTTTCATTTTTAATTTTTTGTTAACATTGGGGTTGGGCTTGGATGAAACTCCGAGATTGATCCCTGTACTGGAACGCAAAGGACCAGGGAGACACGGTAGCCAATCAGCTTGCGACCGTGGAGACACAGTAGCCAATCAGCTGCCTAATGTAGAGCCAGATTCCCAGGCAATAAATGAGAAGAGGGATTTGAACATTTGATGAACCTTGTTTTTCCCTCCAAGCCTACAAGAATACTGTGCTATGGCTCCATTGCTTTGGCTGTATACATACATATACATGGAAATGCATTGGGGTGCACAACAATAGCAACTTGGAGTGTTACACTAATGTGATACTGGGCATATAGCATTGTTTAACCTGAGGCAAGCATTAGCATGAATAAACACAACTGCTGGCAAGCAGGAGCTAGAGTGCGGTCTGTGTGTCAGTGATTGCCTTGGCACCAGCAATTAAAATCAATTAGACACCCAGTTGGTATTACAGGGCTTTCACAATTCAATAAAGGCTACGTCTCTTTAGGAATTAGGAAGCGAAAATGCATACTCGGCTCGATCTCGGTGAAAAAAAAAAAAACCGGGCCATCTCTCCTGGACTTCACCCTCACAATGCTATTCTCTCCTCACCTACGGACGTGTGTCTTATCACCCCTGCTACACAGATCACTGTGACACCGCTGAGCCAGCAGAATCCTCTAATTAAAAAAAAAACCGAAGCAGCTATTATTTAAGGGTATCCGGCTATCGAATGCAAATAGGGGTTTGTGCGATATTTGCCTCGGTGATATTATTTCCCATCAATAGTCTGTACGGGGAATGTGCAGCACATATAATTTGACGGAATGTGTAATTCTATGTAATTACATTGACAACTTTCGGGATGGCACTGTATCGCCGATGGCTAATTGTTCTAGCCTGACGCCTGGCTTCATTAGTTTTAATCTTGGCTGGATTAAACCCCAGGTGTCAAGGACTGACAGAACATGATACGTAGTAAGTTGTGTGTCATTGAGACAGACGTAGCCTAATTAATTTTTTTATAACTTTGCTCACGTGTCATCACTGTCATTTGTCGTCAACACTGTTGCCGAAAATGACGCTAGTACCAAAACTGCAAATTAGCACCAGTCAGTGGCTGCAGACCGCAGGCGATGGTAGCGGATTTGCGCGGTGTACGGTGGCTGTGCGCGCGTGTGTGTGTGTGCCAGAGAATACGCCGGGAGGAAGCTGGTCTGATCCTGTGGGCCGGGCTGGAGCTGTAATCCTTCAGCGTTCGGCGCTTGTTTAAAAAACCGAAGGCAATGGTTGAAGCTGATTCATGCTGACCACTACAGTGTGCTCTGTTAAACTGAACAGTTGAAAAGGAGAGGCCCATGATAAACATTTGAGAAAACCTTTTCTGTCAAGTGTGACTCATCCACTGTATACAGTAGATAGCACTATCTCAGAAAAAAAAAAAAAAAAAAACATAAATATGTTTTTAAAAATGTGAAAAACGAGGGGATAAACTAACTGAGGGTCCTACAGTAGTTGTCCTGAAGAGGCATAGGCTCTGCTGGTTCTTGTTCTTGCTCTGCACTTAATTGAAGTTGATTACACAGTTAAATCACTTCACCTGGTTTAGTTGGGTCTGAATCAGGAGACAGTTTTTTAAGTGGAAAGAAAAACCAGCAGAGCTTGTGGCTCTCCTTGACCAGGGTTGCAGACCCCTGAGGTAGCTGGTACAAGTCCAGATTTTTGGGTGTTACTGAGTAGATCTGATTTATTTTGTATGTGCACCTCTGTGTTGTCTCTACTTAGCTTGCACTGGTCAGTTACGTTAGCAGGAGCAGCCAATCAGTAGCCCCCTTGCCTTACCTTAGAAATCGGTCATTCTTTTCATGAAAAAAATGTCCCCTTTCATTGGGAAAGATGAGCTTCTTTGTTCATAATATGAAAATATGGGGGAAGAGTGCCCAGTTTTGAAATTATTCGTATAGAATTTGCATCTCAGCCAAACCACCCTGCAAGCCCCCCCCCCCCCCCCCCCCCGGTCCATGATCCATTCAAATAGCACAGGTCTGCCATCAGTCCCGACAGCACGCCAACGACCCCCCCCCTTGCACATCACTTCCTGCACCTCCAGTGATTGATGTTCCAGCTGTACGTGGTCTCCAGTTTTGACAAATTCTAAATGTGGCAACCCTACTTGATGCCCAGCTGCGTAGGGATACCATTAGACATCATGCTTGTTCACTTGTGTTCAGATGTTATGCAGATCCATGTATCCAGCTATTTTAGTATGAGGTGAATGGCTGATAAGCACATGCTCTCTGACTGAGGTTTGCTGGCAGACCAATCAGCGGCTTGCAGGACACACGAATCCTCAGCAATACAAACTGTGCATACACAATATTTATTATTTGTTTGTGAATATGTAAAGTATAACGGAAAAAATATACGGTAAAACTAACTAGCTAGACCAGTGGTATCCAAACTTGTCCGAAAAGGGCCGGTTTGGGTGCAGGTTTTTCCTTTAAGCCCAGCACTATGACGCCTGGTGTCTTAGTGTTGGGCCAAAACAAAAACCAGCACCCATTTTAGCCCTTTTCAGATAAGATTGGACACTCCTGAGCTAGACAGGTACGGGCAGATATAGGCATATACAGGTGTGTTTTTTTACACAGCTGTAGGACTGGTGTTCTGGTGAAGCACAAATGCATGATGGTATTTTTTAATCTTGTTTTTTTTAGTGCTTACTTCAGTTGTGTGGACTGGGAGTCAGGATCTGAGCAAACTGAATTAAGCGTCAGATACGTGGTTTTCATGCAAACGCAATTATGAACTCAGCGTGAACCGAGGAAAAACCAAAAGCTGAAACCTATTGAGGTTTTATTCATATTTTATTGAAATCCCAAACTGAAAATAGTTGCATATGCAAGTAACCTCGGATTTCCCGGGGATTCTTTTCTTGCCGGTGGTTGTTTTGTTTTGATGAGGCATGGGTAAGACTGGTTTATTTTGGTTGAAGTCTCCAAACTGTAAACAGCCGGAGACAGCCAGGGAGACGTGTACAACCGCAGACCTTATTTATTTCTGATAACGCAGCCCACCGGTAGGGGATCTCCATCAGAGAGCATATTTAAAGAGGTAAATCTGATTTGACAACGTAAAATCTGATTCTCAGCTGAGCTAACATGGGATTGGCATGAGAACAGAACAAACTCTGTGCATTGTAAAACCATCACAAATACAAATCTGTGGTTTGGTTTTAATAATAATAATAATAATGATAATAATAACAATAACAATAACAATAATGATAATAATGGGACATATTTCTAGGGTGACAGTGTTCTCTAAAGTTATGGTACCTGTCCAAATCCTGCGTACCCCTGCTGTGATATCATTCAGAGGTTGTCAAAAAAAACCCGGAGCTACCCCTCCGCACATCTCTTACATGGCCTGCCACAGATCCGTGCAGCTTGGTGCTCACCAAGTCTTCATGCGCCAAGCCTGAATAAGAATGAGGGGCTTGGAGATGAGCCTCCTGATGCAGGGGCTGTACTCGGCAAAGCTTATGCTAGTCCCAGCTTCCAGAACACTCCGCATGCTTAAGGCAGCAAACAAATGCTATCAAAGAATTTAAAGTTGCCTGGGGGAATTGCATCTGCTCATGTGCTTACAGTACAGTCCCCTCTGATATTATGTATTATATACAAAAAATCCAAAAAGTTTGCATCTTTACTTTTTTTTTTTTTTACACACTTTTGTGTTCTGCCTCGCTCGCCCGCGTGCACATCCGTGCGGTTCGTCGCCGGGAAAACCCGCCGCCCCCCCCCCCCCCCCCCCCTTCTGGCGAGACCTTTTTTCAGGACCGGTGGATAAAAGCACGGACGTGTCAAAACCCATTTCCCTCCGTCCGCTTTGTCGGATTCGTCGGTGCGTCCCTAGCCGGAGACATCAGAAGTCACTCGCCCTAAGTGCACGCCGGAGCCAGGTGTCGACACGAGAGGAATTTAAGGCGGGAAATCGTTCCCGATATTTTCAGGCAGGGCTCTTTATTTATTTATTTTAGCCGCGTTGTTTTATTAACCAGGGCCGTGGCTCCAGAATCCCCCGCTCAACCCCTGTCATGTAAATCAGCGGCGTACGACGGCGAGGGGGGGGGGGGGGCCGGGTCGGCATGACGATGTGCGGGTCTCGGCGTTTGTGGGCAGGAGCTTGTTTTGTGGAGGGGGCGGGGGGGGGGGGGGGGTGCGGGAGTGCCTCGATAAATACTTGTCCTGCGCTCTGGATAAGATCTGGCTCGCAGCTCCCTGCTGGTGGGATGTATTTTTAGAACAAAAAGTGTTCAGCGCTCTGCATGTGTGCGGTTAGAATTCCAAACGGAATCCGTCCTACGCTCCGGCGTATATCGACGGCATCTGGAACGCGTAGTGACAAAACCAAAAAAAAAAAAGCAATTCAACTTGCTCTACTGGTTAAGAACATCATCCTTTATTTAGTTACCCTCCCTCCCATTTGGTGTGAAACCGATTTTGAGAAAGACCGGTTCAAGGCGATCGCATATTTTGTGAATGGTGGGCAGAAGGGGGTGGAAAAGAGACCGCCTTTCGTTCCCTGTATGCCTCACCAACCATTTTGTACTCTGACAGAAAATGGAACGTAGCAGGAAGGCTGCCGTGCGCTCTGTCACTTGGCATCTCGTGTTTCGTGTTCGGCGTATAAATACATGATAGATAACAAAAGGATATAACAAGTTGGAATAGGAAAATCAATGTGGGGTGAAAATTTAATTTCCAGGAGAGCCTTAAGGCAAAGTGTAACTCAAAAAACATATATTTTACTGTCCCTCAGGCCTCGAATGAGAGGAAGGAATGGAATCTAGGTTCGCTGTCAAGGAAACCAAACCGTCGATGAGAAATTTGGCTTGCTGAGCTCGAGCTTTTCTTGTGCGACTCTTCTTTGACTGCTTAATTTTGTTAGAACGAACGTGTTTATGCGATCATATCAAAGGTCGGCCGCGTCCTTTCAGACAACGGCAGATCAATCTCTCAGTCTGCTTTGCTGAGTAAACCCTTTATTCTCTCAGATAGGGCCGAGGCTTGGTGGTAGACGTTTTCTTAAAAAAATAAAAAATAAAAAAAAATGGGCCCGGACCTGGGGGAGGAAGTCTGAAGTGAAGGCCGGGGAGGTGATATTATCAGAATAAAAGCCGATTAAAGTCAGAAGCAAGAGCTTGCCCTGGTCTGGCATTAGCCGTCCGTTCCGTACCGGCTGTAAGGAGCAGGCTGTCTTGAGGGTGTCTTTATTTTTGGAAGAGATCTGCATGCGTTTTCTTCAACCCGCCTCTGCCCACTCCTGCTCAGTCCCGCTTGGGTCGGCTTCTGAAAGCTCGATGTTGCCTGTGGATGATCCTGGATTGAAAAAAAGAGATCTTGTTGGACCAAATACCATTAGGGTTTTTGAACCAAAACGACTGTTATTTCTAAAATGTTACGTTTGTTCCACAGCTATGCAAAACATAAAAAAATACCCCAAAGGTCTGATTCATTATTATTATTATTATTATTATTTTTTTGCTTTTACTTACCTTATATGCAAGTGACAATTTTTAGCCAAGTCTATTTCTTGTATGGCCAAAATGCACTTATGACACAACGCTACTGAGTCATCATTTTGTCAATGTGCACAGACTCCAATCTGACAAGACTGATGTTAACCATGCTGCTCACATCTCTCATTCTCAGACCTGTCCAGGCATGGACGCTTAACAGCGCAAAAGCGGTTATAGGAGTTTGTACAGACCAACCGGGTGTATACATGTCTATAAATCAGCAGCCCGTGAACCAGTAAGAAGTTTAATTTTGTCCCCCTCTGCTCACAATTAGCTCAGCTCCCCTCCGAGGAGAAACCGTGGAAGCTAAGGTAGATTGACAACCAGATTGCCCTCTGGTTCAGACATGAAAGAAAAGTAGGTTTTGCCCAATATTAATGTGTACTTTATACATCTCTACATCAACACTTGTAACTTTAACTCACCTTTGAGCCAGCATTAGTTTATTGCAGTGGTAAGCAATCTTGTTCCCGGAGATGTACCGTCCTGTAGATTTTCACTCTTAATCCTAACAAAGCAAACCTCATTCAACAGCTAGCGTTCTGCTTGTGCTGCTAATTGGTAGAGTGCCAAATTAGTTGAAATGAGAACCTAGAGGATGGTAGATCTCCAGGAACAGGCTTGGTTACCACTGGTTTACTGCATATGTTCTATAAATTTCTACAAAGTATTTTAAAATATTGTACTTCATTGATACAGACGGTTAATGCGCGACCAGTCCCACAAAGGAGATTTGTTCCCAAAATGAAAACAACCAAAATGGTCGATTGTAAAGTAGTGCAGTAAATGAATGTCTAACTGTGTGTAGTAATAGTTTGAACACGATCAGTTCTTACCCTGCCTTGGGCAGGGGAATGGGGAGTTTGAAATACTTATGCAGATGTTGCAATTTTCATTCATTTGTTCTTTACTCCAATCCGAAAGGTCGGAAAAGAAAGGAAATTGGGAAACTTGGAGAGATGATAAGAGTAGAGTCCATGTTGGCTAAATGACTTGCTGAAATGCATTGCTTGGCTTTGGCAACTATTTAGCCACAGTGAGCTTCACCTGGCAAACCGCTTACTGCGCATTCCAAAACGTTCATTTTGATGTACAAGCAGGAGGAACCAGACACACCACTCAACATGCAAATTTTAGTCAATGAAGTCCTCTCTGTTGCATGAATTTACCATAAAATGAGAAATGAGAAGTAGCTTTTCCGTGAAGGCTCACAACGTGGCAGGTTTGAGCCAACGTGTTTATGTGGATTACAATGCCTGACATTTATGATTACACGGTGGTTACATTGCATTTGGATGGGATGAATTATATTCCATCACGATATAGCTGCTTTTAAGCTGTGGGAGTTCTGTGGCACAGTCTTTGACGCTAAGGTGTTTTTAGGCATAGTATTTTTAAAAATAAGTGCTTCTCTGACATTCCATTTGTTCATTCATAAGAAACACGAATGGAAGCTATATCCGTTTTTTTTTTCAGTGCATTCATGGAAATATAATTTTTAATGTGCCCACAAAATAGAAAATCAATAGTATGCAACATATCCAAAATCAGCCATCATTGAACTTGCTGCTATGATAAAATGTAATATATTTTCTGAATAACCCTTCTGATCCTTTCTTTTATTTAAATTCATGTTTTGTATTCCAACTGGAAGAAGAAGATGATGACAAAGAAAAAAGATTAGGCCAATTTCATTTTAGATAATGCGTCGGTATTTCCACAGCACTAACCTATGTGCATTAACAAGGCAAATGGCTCTTTCGCTATTCACTCTGAAATAAATAAAACAAAGCAGCGGAGCTGGGCCAAGCTGTGGAAGCAAAGAAAACATTGATATAAGCTATGGGAGATTAGACTGCCCCGGAGGCATTAAATTGAAGATGCCCACTTCATGTGCACTGTTGGTTTCCTTGCACTCTCTCTCTCTCTCTCTCTGATTATGAACTCCATTTTCCTTTTTATCTGAATGCAAAGCAAACCCCCCCTCTCCCCCCACCTCCACCAACCCTCACTCCCCCCCCCCCCCCCCCAACAACTCCCATCACCACTCCTCATATTGTTCCATAAGTCTCAACCGTTTTTTATATCACTTAACTCTGCGGAAGGCCGTCCTGCATGTAGAACTGGGGGCAGACGCATCATTATGTCTTTTATTTGATGTATTTTTTTATTTATTTATTTTTTTTTGCTTTCGTACGTATAAAACAACACGTTCCGCAGTTCAGCGACTGCTGTTCCGAAATGTCCGGAGGGTTTTATGGTGGCCGCCCTGAAATACCAGCGAATGTGCCGTCCGTGCGATCGCGGGCGCGTCCGCGAACGTGCTCCCGGGGGACCGCGGAAGTGATCCCCGTACAGGGGAACGCGTGGTGCCAAACTGGAGAGCAGCTCTCTAGGGAGCCCATTAAACATAATGCGCAGGCGTTTTCTGGGTTAAATGCAGTGACCTTCAACCCCGCCCCCGCGCAACTGTAATGTTGTTGTGTATCACCTCAGTGAAATCACTGGGAAAGATATTTTAGGACGAGAGGTCGATAAAATAAGCCAGATTGATTGATTGTTTACATGTGATTTTAGCATTTCCCTCTCAAGGCTTTTGAACTTTGACCTCTGCTGGTTAGAATATTCTCCATCACCACAATGCACAAAAAAAACATTAAAGAACCAGGTCCCAGAATTTGGGACATTTAGGATTATCTGTGCTTGTTTTATTTATTTATTTCTAATTAAGTTTTTGTTGAAATGCTAGGGACAGAAGTAATATTCACTGCATGGGAATCGAGGATGTGAAATATTATCCAACTGAAAAAACCGTTGTGAGTCCTGAGAAGCGAGGAGTATAGATTACTTTTGCGGGCTGCTTTAATGAATAAAGCATTAACATGGTTTAATCACTTACACACCGGATAGGCTGAACAATGCGGATTGCGATTCGGCTAATTCGCTAAGGAATTACCAGTGTACTTCAGATAACATGGGCTTGGATTTTCTGGTTTTATAGGTAGGTCTGCTGCTGCAGATAATTAAGCTTTACCTAATCATCAGAGAGGGGGATTCCTGGGGCCACGGACTGACGATAGGAGAAGAAGAAAAAAATAGATTTTAAAAGCGGACAAAGGGTGGTACCGATGGACTTTTGATTTCTGTTTGGTTTTTTTTAAAGCAGCTTTACTACTCTGTCCAGTCGAAAAGAACAAACCTTTCAGCCTGTGTTTCTCCATTAGGCATGTAGTTCCTCGGTTCTTCTATGTTACATATGTACTGCTGGAAGCAGGAATGCTGTGTAAAATGCTGTGTAAGTCACTCTGGATAAGAGCCTCTGCTAAATGCCTGTAGGAATGTAATGTAAGAATCAGGTCTGGATTCCATTAGCACTTGTACTTGACTTTGGCTCGTGTCTAAATACATGTGTTGCTGCTTTTCTTTGACAAACACATTTTGGAGAGTTTAGCCATCACCAAAAACTATGTCACTAAAGTATGGCCAAAGGTAAAGGCAGATTGTGATGGAATCCGAGGCACATATTCATAAAGCATTTCAGTGTAAGAGTGCTGATCTAGGATCAGTTTGGCCGTTTTCCATGATTAATTGATGGGTAGGATGTTGACCAGGGAAACCTTATCCCAGATCAGCAGGCCTACTGGACGATGCTTTATGCATATGGAGCCAGGCCTAAATTATTCTGTTTAGTGGACATATAAACCCACGCAAATGATGGCTACTGTATGACTGAAAGACAGCCGAAGCTACATTGAATGGACATAGCTCAAGACTTCTTTAGTTTAACCCCAAGCATTTTGTTAATGAGAACCATAATAATATATGTATTCCTTTTTACTAGCCTTCCTTTTTCTTTTTTCAGCTTCTCAAAGGCATACGACCTCGATTGGGTTGGCATGAATGTTGTGGATTATTTATGTGTTACATTTATCCGCTGTAACTGTAATTGCTATACAATGGACCTACGCTATTATTACCACTGCTGTTATGGCATGCAGTGTATGTATTGTGAACTGTTTCATTCCTTGGCTCTCCTTTTGCAATTGGCCTTAAATGTGACATCAGCAGCATCTCAAAAGCTAGGCTGTGCTCATGGTGAGGAGCAGGAAGCATTTCGGGACACAGCCAGATTCTTCTTTTGAAGGCATTTTGTTTTTTGTTTTTTTAGTTAGTCAACTTGCAATGAAGACTCACACACAGTAAACACAATACATCATATAATGGTATTATGACTATTCTGTATTTCACAATGTACATGCTCCCCAGTAGTAATCCAAAACCGTCATTATCATATACAAAACCGTTTTTATATATGGGTGTTTTTATTAGTTATGAGCTATTTTGTTTGTTTAATAATGTACAGTTTCTTAAGAGCGCTTCCATCAGGTTCCGTCAGGATCTCAGGTTGCGAGCTATTTTCATTAAGATGAGAAAGTGAATTAGCGTTTCGCTGTAGGCAGTGGCACGATCACGCCCGAGTGTCTCCACTGAGAAACACCAGCATCCACTTTTAACTTTCGTGCTGACAAAGTGCTATAATGATTCACTGTCTCCCCCCCCCCCCCCCCCCCCCCCGTTCAAACACATGACAAACGGCAGGCTTAAATATAGGATTCAACATTAAAACTGCAATCCGCGGGGCCGAGTGGATGAATTTGTGATAAACTGTCCTTGGAGGTTTATAAACACATTTTCGATTAAAAAAAAAAAAAAAAAGGTGCAAGATTCCTTCTCGCACCAAGCATGCTCTGTTTTGACTGCGTGAACTTATAGGTTTGGCTTCAACACCTGCTACCTCCAAGCTGTAAACAAGTCTACACTTTATATTGCTCGAGCCCTGACGTCCATATCTCCTGTTTTATTGCTATAAAGGCCTGATTGCCCGTATAAAATGGAAGCAAAGCGACGTTCTATTAACTTTTTTTTTTTTTCCTTCAGTGGAATAGCCAAACATTTCCCTCCGGCTTTCGATTGCTCAGTTCTGTTTAGTCCCAGTGACCCTTTAATCAAACACAGAAATGTAGAGGGATTCTTCTGGTCTGTGGTAATGTCTGTAATTCTGCCATTTCAGTGGCGGGGAGAACGACCGTCATGAATTCTGATTTTATTTTTTAAAAAATGTATTACTCCATTTTCGTAAGCATGGACTCTGGGTGGACAAAATACATTTTCTAGATGTGTGCATACTTGCTCTATACAGATGTCATCATTTTCATAATAGTTTTATTCAAAGTATGTTCACCAGACTAAAAAATACAGACCGGCAGGCAGTTTTATCATATTTTAGATAACATAGATTTTCCAGAATTGATTGCAAAGTTAAGGTGAAAACACAACACAGAAAACCATGTAGTGGCCCAGGACAAGGCAGTTGGAAGGTCTAAATGGTTATAGTCAAATATGGTCAAAAGTCCACAAAAAAATCACATGTCTCCATGATATGTTAGTCACACAGTAACTGCAAATTATTGTATTTACTACTTTAAGATCATTCTCAGTTTTGGAAATGCCAGAACTTAAAATAAGCTGCCCTTAAAAATAATTATTGCGCTTTGTATTCATGCATTTTTTGAATGGCTCACATGGATTCTGAATATTGATATTTAACTATTGATTGATTCTGCTGAAATAGCTGATCATTCATTCTTGACATTGATATGCTAGAACATGGGGCCTGTGACTCTTGTCCAGAAGAGCTCCAGGGTTTTTTTTGGTTTGTTTTTTACCTTAAATCAGCAGCACAATTCCGACCCCACGAACCCGTGCAAATTAACCGTGTAATCCAGCCCGTTAATTGATCAATTAAGGGACGTTCAACGAGCGAAGCAATCACTGCCTTCGAGACCCTTGTGTTTGGGTGACTTCCACTGCTGTGTGAACACCATCTAAAGCTCATTAGTTAGTATGGAGGGGTTGGCACGGGCGATAGGAAGGTTAAACCTGTTTGAATGTCAGGCCTGGTGAGACTGCAGTTAGGCCAGACATGGAAAGGATGCTAACGTGGCGTGTGTTTCGGAAGGAACAGTGCCTTTCTGTAGCTGGGGGTGTCAAATGTTTGATGGGAGGACCTTCTGAAGTGCTACATTCAGCCGTTTCTAATGTGGCGAAGCAGTCTGTCAGCGGTAGGCTTACTTCATATTTTATTTAAAAAATATAAAATGATAGAGTTAAGCTGCTTAACTTCAGTAAGGTAAACTGTATTATTTTACTGTATTGAAACAGACAGTTGCCCTGTTCACACATCATCTCAAGACTAAATTTGATGTGTCTATTGATTTTATAATAGCATATTCTTTGCCAGAACACCTCCAAAGATTGACTCGGAGAGCCAAAGCTCTGCAAAGACAACGTCGAATTGAGCTGATTTGAGCAACTGCTGGCTTCACGCAGCAGAAGGTCTGTTGCGCTCTTGCTTCTGAATAAATGCAATCTCCTTGATGCGCATTAGTTAGGAGAATCGACAGGCCCAGGGTTGTTCTATTAATGCTGGAATGGGGAGTGCAAGTCATCTACAGAGATCTCGTAGCCTGTCTTTCTTTTCCGTAATGGCTCAGATTAAACAGGTCTGTGTATTGAATGGCAAATACTTGGACGAGAGACCTCTTTGGAAAGCCAGTTCACTGCTGAGAGAAGCCTGATGTAATGATGAACTGTAGCTGTGTCTGATTTGTATTGCAGCGTTATTTTACTGTGTATCTCTCCTGCACGAGCACAGAAATAATAGCATCAAATATTTTAATAAAATAGAGAAACTGAAGGATGAGGCTTTTTATTTATTTATTTTTTGTTTCTGGCACAAAATAAACATAGAACACAAATCCTGCCAAATGCTAACAGAATTCCTGTTGAAATGAGGTAGGAGAGCATCTGTTAAACAATCACTTGTGAGGTGGAAATTTAGAAGGCTAAATTTCTACCTTTAATCAACGGTTGCTGGAGTCCATGGTTTCATTAGCCTCAAAATGGGTAGAGCTCTAATGAGTTCTCATTGACTTGGTTGAACAAGTAAAAAAATAAATGAAAATATTGCTCCCCACAACTGAATACAATGATAGGCAGAGGTGGAAAAAGTAAACATCCTCCCCAGTATTTCGTTCCAATCATATTGATTTGTTAATTAGCACAATTATTCGACCGGAAGATGGAACTAATCAGTGAAATCAGCTGGCTGGTTTCATGGGTGGAAGGTAACACCTGGCAGGACTTTAACTTTCTGACCCCTGGAGTTTCCACCTCTGGCGCTAGGCTCAGGCCAGGTGGGCGCTAATAGAACGCGGTGATGTAACAGGTGATTTATGTCTGTGAGCTGCGATCTCACTGCACACCAAGCTGTACTCCGGTGAAGCGTGTTAGCCCATTCAGCTAAAGGCATATGGCCGCTAGCTATGGAGCCAGTGACCGCGGGCAATGATGTCACCCCGGGCCAACCCACACGCCAAAACTGCACTGTGCTACGGAGGGTTCCCCCATTTTCTGGTTGATTTAAAACTCACTGTCCCATTATTTTGCATAATCTGCCTGAGTTCTGGCTCAGCAATCAGTGAATTATCAGGCTAATCACCTGAATTGCCGGTACTAATCACTAAATAATAAATTATAAATAATTGCCTTTTTAAAAGTTCTATCTTTCCGTCATATATGTGTGTGCGTGTGTTTGCATGACCAAATGTACTGTATACATGTTCATGCCTGCAGAAGAAGGCTTGTTGCAATGTAAAGATAATGATCAGTAGGAATTTAAGAGCAGATTCTGTTGCTATAATTGTTTGTGAAAATATGCTTATTTCAAGTTTACGCTAGCCTTTAATATGCTTAAGGTTCAAAGCTAGCGAGATTAATGGAGGTGACTAATCACTGCGAGTGAAAAATGAAATGTTTTTGATGATTAAATTGATTTTAATTTTATTGAGCCCTGTATTACCATTTAAATGACTGAACTCGAATGAGAAGAATGCAAGCGCATAATAGAATAGCAAAATAGCCGCCGGTGGGCACGGATTATTCAAAACTGTGGCGCATCAAGCTAATCAAGCTAAAGAAACTGATTGCAGCTGCCGCTACATTAGATTTCAGATCCGCCACTAGCAATGTGCGTGTGAACTTCTTTGAACATTCAATCACAAAGTTAGAAAACATACCTTCGTATACCGGATAGCAAATATCGGACCGGCAGTTTTGTGTGTGAATGATGTTTACACAGCTTGAAGGTGGCTGTGTGTTTGCTGAGTCAGCAATATGTTTGGGGTGGGGGGTGCGTGGGGGGGGGGGGGGGGGGGGGCTTTTTGATAACACAGACAGAGACATTGTGAATGGGGATCATCAATAGGCTAATTCCAGTAGTGTACTTGGGTGGGAGCGGGGAATGAGTGGCACGCACGGGGACGCACCCAGGTCATGTTTACACTGAAGAGAGCTGTTATTGAATTAAACTTCAAGGATGGACAAGGTCAGTCTTCTTACGGAGGCAAAGTATAAGGGCCGACATACTGTAGCTAAAAACAGCAGTGTCTGCACAAAAGTGATTTTTATTATTATTGTTGTTGTATTTTATTATTATTTTTTGGAATGGAGAATATTTGATTTCGGCATGCATTTTAACCGACAGCCAGGGTTTGAAGTTAGCTATGCTATATAGCAGGTTTGAAAAACGCAGCGCGTTGCCATGGAAACGAGCCTGAGTAGACGCAAGGTTCGTTTCATGAAACCGGAAAGCCCGAATCGTTGCACAGCGCTTCACACAAAAAAAACTAGCCAGCTAGCTCATTAATCCCACTTAGTGCAGTCCGCCTCGGGCATTTAGTGAAGTGCCTATCGATCAACCGGCCCGTCTTCTCCCTGGCCTGCTAACACCTGGACATATGCATTAGATCTAGTCTGTGAGTGAGCTGCTCTCTGTGTCATAAAGTTTGAACTTTTTACACTCGCTCGGTTCCTTAAACGACCCTGCGAACATAGCGGGGGAAAGTAATCTTCTACTCGAGGAGTGTGGACAGTCACCACTCTGGGTTATAACACTCTTCTGCCATTCTGCACAAAGAAAAGTGCTTTTTAGTTGCTCTTTTCTTTGGTCGTTCTTTTTTTTTTTTTTTGTATCTGTGTCTTATGTCTTATTGGATATGTCCAATAATATTTCAGCTTCAGTTCATGTGAGTTATTTAAATACAAATTGCAACTCAACTATGTATTTTTTTGTGTCAATCATAGTTTGCGAATGCTTACAGTTCAGAGTGAGGCATTTTCTGTGGCTGCAGAATTTTAATTCATTTCCACTGTGTGATTTTTTTAAATGAAATATTCATAGATGAAAGGAGTGGCAAAGTATAATCTTTGTATGGGCAGTATTGTGGGAAACAAGCACTTTGTATGCTGTGTGAGATGGATTACTTACTGCTGAATAATCAAGAGCTCCAAGAATTTTACCACTGAGTCATAATAATGTGTTTATCTCTGTGGATGTAGCTTTGAATTAGAAATGTGTGTGTGTGTGTGTGTTTCTGTATGTGTGTGAATGTATTTCAAACCATTTCATTTAATGAGATGCCCTTTTTTCCCGACATGCAGTATATATAATGGTGACTACTGAGCAGTCCATCATTTCATAATTGTTTTGACAGGACTACAATTTACATTGTGTCTGCTCAGCAATAACTTTATTTTATGAACAATAACTTTTATTTGTGATTTTTTTTTCACGTGTATTAACAAACTGCAAGTTTACAGTACTCCAGGAGAGCTGGCACTATTTAGAGGAGTGGTGAATCTCTCGCTAGTTTACTTCTGTCCATGTTCCAGATTTGGGAGGGTTCAGAGTTTTACTCAGTGCAGTTATCCAGCTAACTCAATAATCCTGCTTTGTGAAACAGGGCCCAGGGTTTATAACAGTACTGATATATTGTGGCATTCGCACTATTTAGCTCCTGTTTTGCTTTGCATTAGCAGCCATTTTGAAACTGGCTTTATGCAGCATTCTCGGAGCTGGCTCCTTTGTCACTCCTGTATTGGCTGGTGATTGACAGCTCAGGCCCTTCTGAAAGAAAGGACGTGTCATGACGTGCTGGTTATCGGCAAGTGCTGAGATGCCTCCCCCCCTGCAGGGCAACACCATATCTGGCCCTCTAGGTAGACGCTCCCATTTCCTCCCCTGGCGCTCGAGGTGACAACCCCCTCTGCCCCCGGTCACACCCACAGCAGTGTTTTTGGAGAGACGAGCGGCAAGTCCGTGACACCCCCCCCCCCCGCCCCCCCCCTCCCCCAAAGCCCCCCCCACTGCCAGAATTACGTGCCCAGAATGACGATCCCGGCCGATTTCTGTGAAAGCCAGTTAGGGACAGCCTGCTGAAACGTGAAGGCTACGCTTTGTACTTTCCCAGCAGGTACTAGAATCCATTTTGTCTTGACGTTTTTCTGACATTCGGAGGTGTGCGTGCGCGGACGAGCGCGGAACGTGAGCGCTGTATTCCAGACGTATTTGCTCGCGCGTCTCAATCGCTCGCTGTCGCCGCTGTGCTTTGATATCGGACTATGAATAGGGATTCACATCCAGCTCGACGCTGCGATGAATGCCTTCATTGTGAGCGGAGGGCAACACACACACACACACACAGGCACACAAAAACACGCGAGCGCACATGTATACTCACGCACACACACACGCTCACACAAACACAGGCACACAAAAACACAGACACGCACAAACGCACACACACACACACACACAAACACACACACACACGCACACACACACACACACACACACACACACACACACACATACAGGCACACACACACACACACACACACAGGTACACACATACACACATTTCTAACACCAGTACCAGACCTATGTTGCAAAAGCTCAGTGTTGGTGTGCAGTGCATATTAAAGAAATCCATTCACAGTGTTATTATGTTATTCTTTCTTTGTCAAGGAATTCACTTTTTTTTTTTTTTAACCACGCCTGTCAATTATTTATAACTAGAAGGTAAGCTACCAGAATAAGCTATGTGAATAGCTTATTCTGCATGGTTTCAGTATTGCTGAATAGGAGATTATATTCTATTTGATTACAGAAATTATTATGTTATGAATCGTGAAGGATATATAAATGATTTCACAATTTCACCGTGCTGCTGCTAGTTCCATTGTTTAGCTTTATAAGCAGATGCCTACAATATCTATACATAACACTGGGCTTAATCAGCCAGTTAGATTTTATTTTTATTTTTTTCATGGTGTACCAAAGAGCTGTCGAGGGCGAATAATATTTGCTTTTATTGCCAGGCGGAGTTGTGCAAGATGTACAGACTTGCAGCTAAACAGAGCCTCTGAGGGAGGAACAAAAAAAAACACAGAGCTGTGCGCCTGCACATTTAGACGATTCTGAGTGGAATGATGCATTGCAACCCGAGCGGAGAGAGACAGGGGCGTTCAGACGCACGCGCCGACGCCACGTGTGCAGCCCGCTCCCTCCGTCTGCGTCGATACGGGACGGAACCCCCGAAAAGGTCAGCCGCGCGTTTATTGGCCGCGGCACAATAAATAAACAAACGGACGAATAAAAATAGGCTTAGCGCTTAGCGACGTAACGAGACAGTCGTGGCCTTCCGTAATCGATGTGCTCAGGAGGCTGTAATCGGTACAGCTTCTTTAACGGGGCTCTTAATTGGATGTCAGTCATTTACATGAACAGCAGACAGGCCCGCGAGTGGCCCCGGTCATTACCATCGATTTCCCGGCTTTTTGCAAATGAACATAATTCCACTCTCATGCTCTTCCTCCCGCTAGAATACCGCCAGGGTTCTCTCTCTCACATAAGAAAAGGCCTTCATTGATCAAAGATCCTTTTTTTTTTTTTTTTTTTAAAGAACACTTGATCAATTTTTATCATTTCAGGTAGAGAGGAGGTATTGAAGCTAGCAGGTATGAAACGGGCTGTTACACTGTCTGTCTTAATTCAGCACGTTACGCGGGGTTATATTATTGCAGTCTGCAGGCGCACAGAATGCTGTGGAAAGTCTAGAGCCTGAGCCTGCGAATGGTGGACGATGATATTTGCTGCGCTGGGTCAGTTCCAAATCTGGCTTTTCCCACTTTGGGTTGTGATCTTATATCACTGCTTCACTTAGAGGTCCTCTGAGCGATTGCAAAAATACGTGTCCAACTACTTCTGCAAGTGGCCTATCATTTCTGCATTGTGCATGGTGTTCTCCTTATGACTGTACAGCCATGTACGCTAATGATCAAGCTAATGGCCACCACTGCTTCATGAGTTCAACATGGTCTTTCGGGGCTAGGTCATTAAACCTAGCCCCAATGTACATGTTTTCAGTCGTAATAAGCCAGTGTAATCAGTTGTTTAAAATGTCAAACAATTAAACATAATAGAATCCAATAAAGATCTGACAAATTCATGCTCATTTGAGTGCAATACAATAATTCACAGTGAGGATCCCACAGTAAGTACATCATTTCAAACATGACATCATTTCAGAATACGAAATCTGTGAAGGCACCGAGCCCAGATTTGAAACTGGAGAGTGCTGGATTCTCTCTGTTAGTCTGTGCTTAAATTATGAGTCTAGATGGGCTGAACGGTCTGTTCTCTTCATTATGCATTCTTCTGTTCGTACGCATGCTGTTAAAAGCTCCGTTGTTATAGTCAAGCAGCAGTGGAGGGAACCCACGGTGTTTTGAAGCCCAGGCTCAACTCCGCTCTTGCCCCTCTCTCGACCGCAGGAGAACGAGGAGGAAGGTAACATGCCGAATAGCCTGTTCCTGTCGCTACGTGACATTAGGTCCACGTGAACACGCATGTTCCGCCTCCTACGGCTGACCTGCAAATTGCTTCTTTTTTTTTTTCCGACGGCGATCGTCCCTAGCGTGCCGGAGTCTCCCACAAGTCGTCGTCGTCGACAAGTTGTGGCGTTCGCCCTCCCGCACTAATTAGACGGGGTCTGTGAAGTGTAAACCTCGTTTTAGTCACTCAGTTTAATTCACAGCCATTATGATTAGTTAATAATTGAATGGGCTGAGGGGTCTATTTACAGTGATATTATTTCTCCTCTTTACCGAGAATTTGCATATATGCACATTATGGTTATTACACGGCATTAAAACTTAAAGTGTTATACTCGAGTAGAATTAATTAGACAAAGGAAACAAATGGCCACAAGCAATGGGATCTCTGCACCTGTTCATTTCAACTGGATACCTGAGCCATGTTCATATTCAAGTAATATGACGAACGAGACCACAATATTATAACAAGTGCCAGTTTATTTACGTTTATTTGCATTTCTTTTTCTTTATAGCCAAACTGCTTAAATTATATAACATCTGTAAAGCAGTTTAGCAGGAAAGCTTGTTGAAAGTAAGGGAAAGTAAGCTAAGACGATTAGCATCAAGTTGACCCAGATCAGTGACTCGCTTCTGCAAAAGGGATGTTTATATTCAGATGGAAACTCATCAACAGTGTCCTATGAGAACGAGCTGGCACTTCAACTGAAAACCTATTTAATGCTGATACTAATACTAATAAATAAACATTGTTCTCTCTCGAATTTTGAGTGGTGATTGAAATAAAATGAACCACCCTAAATCAAAGGTGTAAAGAAAGGCATTAACTGTAGTCATCGAAACGATAGCTACAAGAAATTTTTCCCACAGAATTGAAGTAGGAATTGTAGGGGTCTTTGCTGAAGAAATCGAGATGGGGGTGAAGTCACAAGCTGTGGAAAAGAAAAAAGTCTTTTTTCGGTGTGAAGGATCTTTTGCCCCCTTCTCTGTAGACGTGACCCTGTTCAATATGGTTACATCACTACAAAAATGAAGAAGCCAGAAGCTTTTAATGAAAGATATATTATAAAGCATGTAGAGACCAACTAAACCACAATTTGTTCGCCTGTTGGTAAAATGACTTTACATATCCTTTCACAAGCAGGTCGTTAATTGTCCTGTTGTTAGGTTATTTTGCTTGCGGCTGTGGTTGTGGTCTCATTAGGACTTTTATGCATGTCATTTGCCCATTCCCTTCATGGACCACAGTTTTTATTACTGATATTTTTTTCTGTCTCAGAACAGGTGTATTCTTTATGTGGTGTATAAGTATACACATACACATCATAAACAAACAAGAAAAGGTTTGATTCTCAAAGAGGCTATAGGCTAAAATAAAAGATAGGTCTTTAAAATAAAAATAGTCTGATTGTGGAAGACCAGGATGGAGAGTCTCTCTCTCTCTCTCTCTCTCTCTCTCTTCCCGGTCTCCCCTTCACCTCACCAGGGTCTGGAAGCGCCCTGGGACCGGCAGTCATTTCCTCCCGCGTCCCAGCCCGCGTCGGACGACCACATCAGAGCCCCGCGACTTAATTAGGCCTCGCTCCTGGCTCCTAATTACCATACTGAGTCTCCGGCGCTTACACCCTGTGAATCTAAACCACGATGTGCCTTTATGTGCTCCGCTGGTTAAGGCCAGGCCTTCTCAGGCCCGGGCGCCCCCACGTGACTGGACGAGCAGCTGCGTACCGGAGCTCGCTGTCAGCGGCGTTGGGAGGTGGAGAAAGAGGCCACAGTTCCTGCCGCGGTCCGCGGTTACGTGCGGACGTCCAGTTCGCCGCCCGTGTCACGCCTGCGGAATGGAATTAGATACTGTAAAAACAAAGAAATAAATAATGTAACGATGTCCTCAAAAAGGTACTTCTTTTTTTAGCTGTGCAATGTTAGCATTTTAACTGTAGTTTTGGGTCACTCAAATCGCTGTACTCAAGGGCAGAAACTACTGGTTTTCTGGCTCTCCCTTTAACTTGGGATTCAGGTGTGAAGACAGTCTAGCCAATCAGTGGCACTAATTGATTAGTTGAATACCAAAGAAAAAAAGAAAACCAGGGCCACATTGGTTTTGAGGGCCCGATTGTAGCATCCATGGACTATGTGATCAACTTGCAGCTTGATTTTCTTGTCAGGTGGGTCACCTGCAATATGTTGCCTGTTCCACGGTGGGTCTCTGACTTTGAGCAGTCGATGGCTCATTAGGTGGCAGGTGCTATGTGAAGTAAACCTCGCAGCGTGTCCATCGAGTCCATCGACCCGGAGTCCACACGAGTCCCGCTTCGGCCTCGGAGCCGACCGGCGTCCAGGGCTGCCACGCCGCGCGCGGTTAACGGCTGGCCGCCGCGTTCTGACACGGGCCGCCCGGGGAGAGGAACTCCGGGGAAATCTCCGCGTGCAGGGGGCTTTCTCCCCTGCCGCATGCTAATGTCGCCGCCACCGCGACGGAACTCCTCTCCTCCACCCGCGCTCAGACTGCTGCGCGAGCCGGAATTAATCATTTTCAAATTAATACAAATTACCTGCGGGTGAGCCCCAGCCACCGCTAGGTAAGGGGGGGGGGGGGTGGTGGGGGTGGGGGGTGGACGGGACAGCCTGTCGAGCTGACGTGGCTCCGCCGAAGCAAGGGGAGGGGGGGGGGGGGAGGTGGGGTACCCGACACTCATTTGAATGCGTGTAAGTGGTGCATTGGGGTTGGGGTGATTCACAGCAATGATGTGTCAAATCAAGCTGCTGCCATTTATTGGGCAGTGGGTGGGTTGGAGGGGGGGCGGGGGGGGGGGGTTGGGCCAAACCAGGAGCTGATCTCAGTCTCAAACCCTGGGGCAACAGAACTCCATGAGTCGGCATAGCAACACCGGAGCAGGACAAAGGCGGGATCAACATCCCTTCTTATGAAATGGGGTGGGGATCCCCAGAATTCCTCATGTGGTCCTCTGTTGAGAACTATCAGCAGAGATCGGCCTTGAATTCCACCCTAGTGCATTTAGCGCCCAGTGTACCCAAGCACGTTTGCTATAGTGCTTGTGTGCTCAAACGTGCAAATGTAAACTAATTAATAGCTCAGGGTGTAATAATTAAAACAATATGTGTTCCTTTCTGTTCACTTTTTCATTTATCTTATTTGCATTGCATTTCAAATATCAGGAACAGGTTTTTTTGTTTTGTTTTGTTTTTTTTCTCCACCTCTGTGTGTACAATTTCTTCAATTAATTCTCGGTGCGCGAGGAAGAGCCTACAGTACGTTTTTAGTTCAATAAAAATGATTTCCGTTCTGCGGAAGAACAGACCTTCCCTCCTGCTATATGTCGCAAATGGCAGTTATACATTTCTCACTTTCCCTCCGTGCGTGTTAATACATCACATGCCTACTGCACGAGCAGTCTTGTTCTTGGACAGTAATTGGGGCCCGAGCAGGATGCCATTAATTGCATTCTCTATTTGTCATTAGAGGAGGCTTCATTATGTTATATGCCAGAGAACAGCCTACCAGAGACGCTCACAGATTGAAAGAGATTCATTTATATTCACAGAATCATTTTTCCCCTCTTCACAAAGGGTTTGATTCCACAAAAGCCAGCATCTCTCTTTTTTTTCACAAATCTAAACCTAACTCACCAAATTATCTGCTTGAAAAGTGTCAACAATCATGTTTTGGGAATATAGATCTGTTACATTTGGATAATTTGTTAGACCTTATCTTCAAAATTCTAAATTGCTTGCAACAACAAACTAGTAAGCTGATAATTTAATCTTGTGTGGGAAAAAACTACATCAACGAATAACATGCAGCAAGAGAAAGTACATGCGAGAGAACCAATTTGTTTTGGTTGTGCTTGATTACACTTTTTTTTTTTTAATCAATACGTTATATTCCGCATTGATTGTGGAGAAAATCGTGCTGAAGATTTTGGGTGTTATCATGTATCAGATTGCATTCAGAATAAAGTGAGTCAATATAAGCAGGAACGAGGTGGCATGGTGGTGCAGTGGGTTGCACTGTAGCCTCGCAGCAAGAAGGTCATTTGTTCAAATCCCAGCTGGGGCCTTTCTGTGTAGAGTTTGCATGTTCTACCCTGTGTCTGCGTGGGTTTCCTCTGGGTACTCTGGTTTCCTCCCACAGTCCAAAAACACACAGGTTAGGTGAATTAGAGAGTCTAGATTGCCAGTAGATATGATTGTGTGAGTGAATGGAGTGTGTGCCCTGCAATGAACTGGCAAACTGTCCAGGGTGTATTCCTGTCTCTTGTCCAATACATGCTGGGATAGGCTCCAGCACCTGCCGAGACCCTGACCAAGAATAAGCGGGTATAGATAATGGATGGATGGATACGCAGGGAAGCACTGACAAGCAAGGCTGCAGACTGGGAGCTATCCATGGTCCTGATCACACTGTGGTCCATGGCAGCGCAAAATTTATTGTTGTGCCTGAACTGATTTGTGACTATATTGAGTTTATCAGATAGATAATAAAGTACAAGGGAACAGGCCTATTGGACCAGGGATTTGTATAAGTATATCAGATTAAGCAGTCCATTGCAAGACTCCCTTTGACTTCTAATATTCTGTTATTACATCATTGTAATGTGAACAACTCAGTGAGTGCTTTTTCAGCTATTGGGAATATTGTTTATACTCCTGGAACCAAAGCTCCAAATTATTATTATCATTATTATTATTATTATTATTATTATTATTATTATTATTATTATACATTTAAAAAACTTAAGGCGTATTTATTCAGAGCTGGCTTAAACGATCTCAACACATAAATGACTACTTACTGTGAGTGAATGCAATGATCTAAGTCTCCTAAACTCCAAAGACAAAAATTACATCCACAGTTATTACACACAAGTATGTTATTTAATTAACAGAAATGTCCACTTTTGAAAAAGCACAAAGCACTTTTCAATGACATTTTCCATCCACCTCTATAGTCATTGGGCTAGAAATCAACAAATCAGCCAATAAATCAACACTCAGTTTTGGAATATAATTCCACATTGTTTAATGTACTCAGCAACATTATATGATGATCTGTATCAACATATGTATCTGTAAATATTCTTGCATGAGAGAATATCTTGTTCTTTTTAGTTTTATCACATTGTTCTTTGGAGAACGCTGTGATTCAGTGCTTGTGCAACAACAGCGTTCTGTGTTAGAACACTGAGGTGAAAAAGAAGACAGAATTCTGAGATTAAAGGATACCGTGGATGGGAAAATGCATAACCTTGCATATTTTAAACTGAAAGAGACTAATAACCAAGCTCAAATATATCTCAGTAAGCTCTACCAAAGCCCAGAGGGGGGTTTGGAGGATCCTGGCTCTAGGAATGTGATGTATAGTACGGATGTATTGTTGTTCAAGTGCATGTTTCATTTCTGTCATACGCTTCTGCTGACGCTAAGCAACTATGAACCATGTTAAACAGAGTACGAGTCAGAGTCATTATGCCGCAATGTCAGAAATCAAGTACAGTGTTGTCATGAGAGAAGAAAAATTGAAAATTGCTTCACTGTAACCAGCTCAGTACTTTATGCCATTGAAACCTTATTCATAAAAGTGCAGTGCCCTTTTTGTATTTCAATTTCAATTTATAAACAGTTACAATGCTTTTCAGATATACCCTGTCCGCTATTGTTTGCTGTTGACAGTTCCCTGTGACATTGCAGCCATGTTCTCAGTAACAAATTGTTAAATACACTGTGTTAGTGTTCAAATAACTATATCAGAGTTGATTTTAACTGAATATTTTGCTGTGAGTACAGTAGTGTGTGGAACCATTCAGTATGTTTTATTTTTATTTTTGTCAACATACCAACTTGTTTTCCACTGTAAGCTCATGTAGCAGAAAAATGATTGGAAAGGGATCTGAAGATATTATCCTATAAATACGACAAAGAAATATTCAGTGAATTTGTTTGGCTTTATTGGGGAAAAAAATGTTTCAGTTTTTAGAGACAAACAGAAAAATCAGAAGAGACTGTTTTTAACCGATGATTTCATTTTTGATCTGCATTATTTCCAAGGTTATGCGATATCCACTTTTTCTTCCTCGCGGAGGAAAATTTGAAACCCGCCCTAATCTTTCACAGAGGAGTGCTGAAGCAGCGCGGGTTGCTGAGAAATCTTGCACCTGGAACAAGTGAAAATGAAAAATTATTTTTAACTCGCTAATATTTTCGATAGACGAACATTTTCGTCCTCATTACCGGAGTGTAAAAAACCCAGCCTCACTTCGCGGCTCAGAGTGTGGAAGATTTCATTAAAAGTAGCTGCTTAATCATGTAGGTGTTAAAATTTAATTAATGAAATGGAGGGCTGACTTCATTATTCTAGCACAAAGTAGATAAAAGTGAAACATCTGGTCTCTGCCAACATGCCCTGAACTTAGGGTTTAGTCTTCCTCCATCTCTCCCACAGACTCACTTAAAGTATTCATTTCTATTACAGTCCTGTCGTTTATGCTTTTTGTAAAGATAAATGTACAAATAGTGCATGCATCAGTACCCTCCCTTTTCATTGAACAGGGTCTCTACACAAGAGTCAAATAGAAATTAATTTTCCCTCAATATTTTGACTTGAAAGTAAAATTGGTGTAGACATTTTGCAGTTACAGCCTTTGGAATGTATACTGTGTACTGTACACTGTAGCAGAAATAGAACCATTATAATGCAATGTTGGGACATTATGTTCAGGACAAATGGCTTCACGGGTGTTTATGACAAGTCAGCTATGTTCAATGGCTTCCTTAGTGCAGGTTTAAGCGAGCTTTCAGTATCTAGTCTTCATTCTAGGGTTTTTATTGCTTTTGGACTCTGTCACATGTATTTGTGGTTGCCAACTTGCGGACCAGAGTTCTGCCAGTGAATCTCACGGAAGTCATTATGAGGCTGATAAATAAGAAAAAACAGTCAAACATACAGTATGACAACTGTTTGGAACATCCTTCAGAAGGATGGGAGTACTGGTGAACTCAATAACCGCAAATGGCCTGGTAGGCTAAGGACTTATACGGTTTATGACCAAAGAAGTCCCACCATAATGAAGAAAAACCCCTCAAACACCTGTCTGACGGATCAGAAACAGTCTACGGGAGGCAGGCAGTGACTACAGCCGGCAGAACGACGGGCTACACCGCAAGAGGCAAACCACTAGGTATGCGCAAATACAGGATGGCCAGGTTACTGTTTGTTTAGAACTACCTAAAAGATACTTCCATATGTTCTTGTTCTCTTGTTAGAGACGTTATACCCGTGACATCGTTGCCTTGGGTGGGGGTCAGTAAATGTTCTTAAAGAAATGTTAAAGCCATACAGTGCCCTTCAGTTGCCTTTGAGGAGAGATGTTTCGTGCAGTTCTCTGCTCCTAGTTTGGATGTGGAAACGGTCAAATTAGATGAAGCTGCTAGATTGAGCTGCTGGTGCTCACACCTCCGATTCCAAGGCAGAGCTTCTCATGCCTCTGCTGTGAGTGTGTTGTCTGTATTTAATGCAAATACGTCTCTGACTATCTCACATATTTTGAAGTGTAAACTCAGTGTGGAGCTGTAAGTGTTTGAGGAGGATGAATATTTTGACAGGTTTTTTTTTTCCTTATTCTATCTTGGGAAACCAGTCTTTCTTCATGCAGGTAGAAGCGAGGCCATGTGAATGGAAAATTTCCTCCCTGTTTTCCAAAGGCATTAGTCAAACATGAATTTATACATATCAGTTTAAATGAGTGCGTTCATGTGATCTGCTTCATGTCATATTTTGAGGAATGCTTCAGTGGGACAGTGAGACTTATGGGGAACAGAATTATGGCTGCAGTCCTTGTATTTTTAACTGAAAAAATTGAGGGGTAAACCGGTTTGAGAAATAAAGAACAGACTGCAGGTCAAGACTGAGTGATGCAGTGATGTCAGACGTACTGTACATGTCTGTAGCTTTGGACACCCCCCAATTAGCCTTTCGGACCTGCAAGTGTCTACGAAGGCAGTCTGACCTGTTTCAGGAGTAAAAAAAAAAATCTGTTGGTTTGTCAGCTTTCTTTTGTCTCTTATATTATTAATCCCTTGGAGGTAGTGCTCTGTCGGAGACTGCTAAGGTGTGTCTCTACCTAGTTTTGGCATATTCTTTTTCTGTCTTATTTCACAGGTCAGATCTTTCACAAAAGTGGAACATCTGTGTTCTTGAACCTGCACCGGAACAGATCTGCCAGAAAATGGCAGTTATCAAGCAGGAAAACGCTTGTGACACATTGCTGTTATGAATATACAGGGGTGTGAAGGACAAGTTATGTGATGCAGTGTGATTTATGTAAGGTTGAAAAGGGTACTCAAAGAGTATGGGCTGCCATAAGACCCTCATGAACACGCACTGTATTTTCATGACAATCATTAAAGATATTTATCCTCGGGCAAGAATGATAAGACTTATCATTAATGACAGTTTAATGGTGTCGATTTGGGTGACAGAGACCTGCTCGCACCTCCTGTTAATCGGCTAAAATGATTTATCAAAGCGCAACGTACTTCAGGAGCAAGGGTGCATCTATTTGAAGTGATCTGCTAATGTGTTCTGAAAATGGTAATGATTACTTGTTTCCACAATTTATTTTGCAAAAAGGTTGACTTTTTCATACCAATCTGAACGATACAGGAAAGAGAATTCAAAAATTTGCTTAGCTAAGCCAAATAAAAATTTAAAATGTGAGTGTGTGTGTGTGTGTGTGTGTGTTTGTGTGTGTGTAAATAAATATATTTTATACATGTATATAAGTATATGAAAACAGTACTTTGTACTTTGGCTTGAAGGCTTATTTATTCTCTCAGCTCCAGAACGTGCCTTTTCAGAATGCCGATAAAAGTTAGCGACGTCAGTTAAAATTAAAAAAGGGAAATGAGACCAGCGGTGGGAGAAACGCACCGCGATGGGATAAAAAAAACTATCACAAGACGCAACAACTCCCCCCCCCCCCCCCGTGCATGTGTGACACAGGAAGGCGACAGGCATGCACTTCCTTTGGGGAAGTTCCTGTGCGTTTGCCTCCAAATATCCCTTCAATTATTAATGTCTTCTTATTCTGGTCTTTCTTTACCCGATTCTTTAAAATGCCACCATTATTTACTGAACATTTTGATTCGGTAAATTTCACTCACAGTTGTTCATTTATTTAAATGGCCATTATTTCAGCCTGGTTTTAATATAACTGTGTAACAGCTCGTAATTACCATGCTGGAAGTATTCTGCCCTTCTCGTCTACAGTTTGGCCTTTGTCATTTTTTTCCAGCTTCCGTTACTGTGAGTTCTCTCCCCGCTCGCCTCACGACAATCTCCGTCCCCTTCAACTAATACAGGATCCCACAGCGCGGCCTGCCTTTCATTCTCACTGCTGTTTCCACGCTGTCTCTCAGTCCCCTCTGTTTGCCCCCCGCTGCAACCGCTATTTCTTTTTCTTTTTCTTTTTCTTTCTTTTTTTCCTGCTTTTTTTCTCCCGAATTTGGAACTCGCGGTGTCCGCAGCCGGGCTGCGGCGGTCGTGGCCGCCTCCGCCGTAGATTCGGGAGGGCGTGTCTGAAGCGTGTGATGTCGTTCCCCGCTTCCGATCCCTCCGAGGACTATGGGTAAGGCAGGCTCTAATAGGCGGCAGGCTCTAATAGGCAGTCGGCTCGGTAGGTAAACCGCGAGTGCGCAGTCGGTCAGCGGGGGTCGGTGATGCGTGATGAAGCCTCATTGTTCTAGCCGGAATAGACCCTCCCTGCGTGGGAGATGTGCTAGTGCTAGTTATGCATCACCTTGCCGGGTTGAAGGCCACAGTCTTCAGTGGCTTGGTCTGGATTTGATACCAGGCGACGGGGCACGTCCGTTCATAGGAACACTGCTTTAACCGGATGAGCCACTTAGCAGCCCCCATCCAATTTTTAAAAAAAATTTTTTGGTTGCCTTTCTTGTGACTGGTTTTCAGATTCTCCCCTTGAACATTCCGCATTAAATCTTTGTACACGTGTGCATCCATGTTTATTTAGAATTGCCACATTAGAATTTCTTTACAGACATCCAAATTTCTCCACCACGTTGGGTTACATACGCTTTGACGCCAACCTACAGTACCTGGACCTGTTTCTAAACCGGTAAATACATTCCCCATCCTGCACCAGCTTCCACACTGCTGCGGTTACAGTACATGCATCGTTCAGTTTGTGCCTTCCCGGGTTCGTTCACGTTGTCTCCTGTGCCTGTCGGGTGTTGGGACAAAACTTTGTGTCAAAAAATAATGTATGTATCAAAATATACATACCTTGCAAAGGAAAAAGAAAGAGGTGTTATGAATGTAATTAATGTGAACAAGCTGTAAATGGACACTTGAGTCTGTTCTTTCTGACCAAGCACACATAGCACTCTTTCCTTTCTAATGGAGGCTGCTGCTGCCTACTCAGATGGTCTGTCGCGCGCATTTAAACATCACGCAAATGGCGGGAGTCCCGCTTTAGAACCCATCATCTACACTTTGATCACCTTGGCTGACAAGAGCCGGAGCAGCTTTCTAACTCCAGAGCAGGAGCTGCTGGCATATCTGTCTTAACTCCCCGAGGTGCACCATCATAAAACCCATCAGTTAAAAAGGAGCCATTTTCCTACCTCAACATTTCCAGCGCCCGTCCCTTTATTTACAGTAAAGCATGTGGACCGTCTTTAGATGAGAATCAGTCCATTCCGGTTCATGAAAATCCCTTACTTATCTTGCCTGGGATCCCTGGATGGTGCCGCAGAATCATAAAGGAGATGGCTTGGGCGGCCGTGCTAAAAGATGAATAAAGTGAATGGGATGATTAGGAAACGTGGAGCTGGCTCTAGCTTCACCAGGAGCGGGGCCCTCTGAAGATGAAAGACTGTCATTGTCGCAGCCAAAGGACATCTTATCAAAAATGCGTCTTCTGCGCCGAGATCTGTTAATTATGAAACTTTCGCCCGGAGTGCTGAAACAACAGAAGTATAGATTTAGAAAATGTGGAGCTTGCTTTATCTTGCCATTTATCTGCACGGAGAGCTGGCCAGGCTGGTCTTGAAAGCTGACAGTTTATCTTTCTATCCCTTATTCTGGGTATTCCGCCATATGCAGTTGTGGACTAATATGCAACTGTGTGTCTTATTATAGGTAGCAATGTGAAAATAAATGTATTTTGTATTGCTTAAATACAGTACTTAGTCATTTTTAATTTGACTTGTCTATTGATTTAATTATCAGTGATGTTGTGCTGTTCAGTAAGTTAATAAATTCTGTTTAAATGAGAATTGCTATGGAAGGTTTACTGATATTACCTTTCTTCGATCTGTGAAAACTACTCTTCAGCTTCATATGGATTTTGTTAAAAAAAAAAAGCATTGAAAATTAGATGCACAAAGCTTGCAGGTAATCATAGAGAAAAAAAATGAACTGCAGATATTTTCTGGTTGTGTTTGTTTGATTTCTTCATGAATAGACTCAAGTGCGAAAGTAAGAGCACATCAACCACTCAGTAGGAAATTCTATGGCCAAGGAAAAGACAAATTAGAAATATAAAATTCTTCAAGAACATCAGCGGCAAATTGCACACAGGTCACTGACGAAAAGAAAGAAACAAATGAATCGGCTCTTTCATTAGCACCTTGCTTCTGTTGTGTGGGACAGTGGTTTCGTCTGGTGGCACAGTGGAAACGTCGCTGTTTGTTTTATCAGTATTTTAATACAGTTTTTTTCCAATAGTGCAGTCAAAGCCAGACGGCAGAACATAAATTCTGTGCCAAAACAGTGTCTACCTGCGTGATAAGACAAAACAAAAACAAATGCTTGCGCTCCGGTTGTGTGGCAACTTAGATCGACTGTGCGCACGCTTCCAGAATACTGCCCGCTTGGGGTGGCAAGGTGTCTGTTTCTTGGCAGGAAGTAGTTTTACGACGTGGCGCTTGAGAACAATAGCGTTGTGGCGTCTTCTGTGGTTTACGTCGGTGCCAATGGATGGAATATATTTGCCTTAGGGCGTGAGGTGGAAACTTCTGACCAAGCCACAGGACCTTTATTTCTGTGTGAACATTGCTGTGCTGTCTTATACAGAATGGATGGCGGTGCCAAGACTTGAGCCTGCAACTCTACAATGCAGCCCGATACATGTCTTAGAATCGGCTAGATTAATCACAGCAGGCCATAGCAGACTCGGGAAAATAAAAGGAAATAAGAACCTTTATGAGCCATGAAATGTTCAAAATGTTACAGGCATTATCTCGGAGGCAGTCTGAAAACAAACAGAATTGCATGCATTCATGTATTTGTGTGTGTGTGCGTGTGCGTGTGTGAGACTGCTCTCATGATTCCCTTACTTATAGCAGAATAATACCCTTTTTCTTGCTATGAGCAGTTGGCAACTTTGACCTCAATGTAAGGCATCTGAAACGGTGTAACAAAGGAACCGATATGCCAGGAAGTTCTGGAAATTCATGGGTGGAACCACGACTGCTTCAAAAACGTGTTCTCCTTCTCCTAGATAGCATCAGATCTGTAGAGACAAACCAAGTTTGTGGTTTCCCAAGGGTGAACAGTGTCTAAATACCAGAAGCTATAGGGAAAACTTAAGTTCGTTAATGACAGGAGTTAATGAAGATGCTAAATTAGATGAATTTTCTGCTTAAATATTTGACCTCTTGTGGTAATCTAAGAATCTATGTATAAAATGTGTATGTTTATGATAACATGAAACACATTCATAATCCATAAAGTCAGCCAGCCAGTAAAACATAACAGAAAAAATATTCATAGCAGACTCCTGTTTGGAGTGGTAATATGAGCCAATCAAATGCTTGGAAGCTGCTCTTTGTGAAGTATAGTCACATATATATATATATACTGTAAATGCATGGCATGGCCAGAGGGAACAGCACACATTACTCTTTGTCACACATATTTCCTTTATCTTTTATTTACTTGAATATTTCATAAGCCGTGCGGAAGGTGGGTCCTTCCCTTTGAAACTGGTCAGAGACGCATCGCCTGTCAGCGCTAGCCGCTAAAATCCTTCTGTGCCTTTGGCCTGTCATTGGACTGCAAGAAATTTGTCATGGGTTTCACAAAGCCTGGTAGTGCCACGCACAAGGACATAATAATAACGTTGTCATATCCGCTATGCACGGAGCAGCATGACACTATTCAACTCCTTTCTGTAAGAGAGGTAGCAAACGTGGCATGGCTTACTATTACTCTCCGGTGTAATGTCTCCGGATTCGCAAACACCGTTTCCCAGCAGCTTGAGTTCAAATTATCTTCGTGGAAGACTGTAATCTGCCCATATGTCCACAGAGTGAAACATGCTTTCAGGTGTATTAATGTCATGAGTAGTTCTTCAGTGAAATGTTCATTATAATTGGTAGGTGAACCTTGACCCCATTTCCTGATTGTCTGAGGACCAGTTTCTCATTAACACGGAATTTGTACTTTAGGACTTTCGGACTGTAGGAATGTTGTGCTCCTCTGTCCTTTGGTATCCAGTGATTCCATTTTTATTTTTCCCCTTTTCAGTAAAAAACAACAATTTATTTTGGTCTTGCAGTTTTACACAGAATAATTTATTACCTCTCGCTGTGCAGTCTCCTGAACGTGGAAGTCGACTCCTTACAGACTTAATTACATATTAAAAAATGAATGTCTCAGACTGCTTACACTTCAATTAATGGGTTTGTAGGATGTGTGCAGCCATTGCTTTACTTAGCGGTTTTCTCAAAAAATATTTTAGAGTATTTTACTTCACGTTCACTGCAGTAATCGTTTAACTCACATTTCTAATCTGAGCTTCTGTTGTATTTGAAGCATTTTAAAAATGAATCCCAGAGATCGTATTCAGTCAGGTGTAGCTCTACCAGTTAACTAACTGGTAATCTGAAATCATTTTAACAGAAGTAGTGCCCTTCAATGATACAAGTTGTTCATAAATAGGGCTCTGACCATGTAAATATTGTTCCCATAAGTATCAAAATCAGTCTAATTTTACTCCAAAAACTAGTCTGATGAAGCCAAGAACGCTAAGCGTGTTGTTCAGATTTAACATAGCCTTATGTCATGAACTAGCATTTCCATTAACAGCAAGCGCGTGTATTTATTTTATGCTCAGGGAAAATTGAGTGGCCTGTCATTGTTCGACCCGCGTTGTTGTCCTAAATGTGAGGGTCTCCCTCGTGCATTGGGCTGGGAATATTGCGGACTTTGTCAATACAGCCAGTGAATTCAAGGAAGAGGAACGCACAAGATCTGAAATGGTGGCAAAAGGGTAAAGACAACAACATGCAAGCAAATTCTCTCGAGATCATAACAAAGGGCTAAACAAATAGTTTTTCCACTGCCACCTACTTTAAAATATGAAGGTAACTCAGGCAATAAATCCCTTGCCATATTATTCATTAAACTTTTGAAAGCTCTGGACGTTTGTCTAAAATCCCCTAAGAGCACACTGTGCATTGTAAATAATGGGAACAGCAAACACATTTGAATGTTCATTTTTCAAGTGGCATTTCAAATGAACAAGAAAGCATTGTTTAATATATTTAGGTATTTCGAACCCTCTATTATTTCTGTGTGGGAAAGGAGAGAGGGGTGAAGGTTTGTAGCATTAAGCATACATATGCACAATCCATTGTAGATCCACTTGAACATCTCAAAGAAGGAGATTATAACATATTTATTGATGCTAAGGACTGTCAGGGATAAAATTGAGGGCCACGGTTACATTGTAGATTTCAAACTATGAAATATTATTTTAACATATATCATAGTTTCAGAATAATCCAGGAACATTTGTGTGATTTTTATATTCCCAGACTTTTGGGGTGCAGTATATAATACATCAGTTGCAGATATATTTATTTCTTATTAGTATCTGGTTCATATAATGGTCACCACTTTTCAGAGCTGATGTGCAGCGATCTCTTTAAGCCAGTTAAAGATGTTGCATGCTCCTATACATTAGTCATAGCTGTTCTTAAACAGTGTTCCTGAGCTGCAGTCTCAAACACAACACGCGCACGCATCAGTCTACTGTCTAAGAGCGAAAAGGACTGTGAAACTGTAGCTGTGCAGCTCTGGTTTTAGCGCTCTCGCGGTATTAATTGGCAGCAGAAGGACTTCCCGACAGGTCTCCTGCCCCTGGGCATTCCTCACGTGTGCGGATGGTCCGGGCTTTGGATATAATCCCGACTTGTGCTGGGAAGGATCATCAAGGCCTCGAAAAATCTGCTGGGAACTCTCAAAGCACCCCCCCCACCCCACCCCACCCCACCCCACACCCTCCATCTCCAAGATGTACAAGGCAGGCTGTCTCCTTTTCCAAATCATGCTACATTGGTACACAAACCAGGCCTTTGATTATTGGGGGTGATACTTAGTCAATTCAAAGAATGTGTGAACTCCATTCAGAAACACCCAATTAAAACCGTGCTAACATTTGAGTTGTTTTCCTTGCGTATATATACAATGTGCAGAAATCCTCGTTTGAATCAAAAGGCAATTTATGAGAAGGTGATGTCGGCGTACTCACATAGAAAATATATTGCATGCAAGCAGCAGACATTTAGCATGTTGGCTATTCTTTCCACGGTGAAGGAATCGAGTCTGTGAGGTCATCCATTTTTTGGGTTTTTTTTATTTTCTTTTTGCTCCCATGGTTCCTGCTTCATTTTTTATTTTCTGTTGTTTCGGTGTTATATAATCTGACAAAAGTGCAGCAGGTTTTCACGGATGAATGAAGAGGTCCAGCAGGTCTGCCTGCAAAGGTTTCATTAAGCAAGCAGACCTGCGGTTTGACAGATCTCACAGTTGTGCCTCAGCTTTTTTTGATAGCTTATTTTATGGGGTTTTTTTTTTCCCTTGTTAGCCCCACATCCCTCATCTGAACTCCTTGTTTAATCCCTCAAACTGTGGAGCGTTTGTAGTGCTGTTAATTCCCACAGTATTAGTGAAGTGCTCCGAGCATTGACAAACACACTGTGTGCATCTCCTCATACGATTCTTACGTGCGGTTCCCAGTGGAAACGGGTTGCCCAGTGGTTAGAGGAATACCATTGTAAGGGAAGCAATGCTATTCCTCCCTTTTCCAAATCTGTCTGCCGCTGTGAACTGTGGTGCACTGAGGAACCAGCCTTGACAATCATGTCTGGACTGGTTTATATCCTCGCCGAAAACAGTTGCATCACAATTAAACATTAACGTTGTGGACGGTCAGCTGGAGCTGTCCTACGGAAACACGTTTTCAAGTCCCTGTGCGTAATCGCCTGTAGTACTTGCCCCAGAACATCCTTCCCTTTGAAGACGCTTGCATTTTATGGAGCACTTCAGCCTGGTAATTCCAAGTGCTATGGTTTACCAATAAATTCAGTCTCTTGTCATGATTCTCCCTGGTTGACTTCTCTGAATGCACGGTCTAAAGTCTTCTCAGCTGCCTGCTAGCCCACTGACACTTCAAACAAATTAGTTCTTAGAGGTTAGGTCCCCTTTGAATTGAATTGCTTTCTCAAAATGGGTCGAAGCATATTTTCCCATAGAAAAATATATGACTTTAAATATAAATAACTTTACTCATTACTATTTGACACATTTTTAACTTCTTCATGCTTGTTATGTGTAAATACGTTTAGAATCATGACTAAACATGTTTAAACTTTACTGTAGAATTACAGTACACATACAAAACCATTTGGCAGAGTTCAAACAATATGAGGAGTACATGTCAAAACAGAGCAGTGGCAGCTAGCAAGTGAATCATTATCTTTTCTCAGGGGAATACTGGAAAATGCTAACGAGCATTAATGATGAAGTCAGATAAGCCCTTCTCTGTGCCATCTACATGAACATAGTGCTTTAGTTTTCCACACTCTGAGGAAAAGTACATGCACGAGCAGCACAATAAACTAGTTTTGAGGTCATGCACTGCGTCTAAGTTAAGGGTTTAATTACAAAAATGTATATAAACATGCAACACACCCCAGAGAATATTGCACAGTCAATCAATATTGGTTCTCCAAAGTCCCCAACTAATGTATTTTTTGTTTAAAACTGGAGTTTGGTTGGTGCATGTTTCTAATTGAATGGACAACTGCTGATTAATGAACGAAATGGCTGTTTTCTCCAGATGTCAGGAGGGAGAAATCCGAGAACCAGTTCTGCAGGTACATGTTTTAGACATCCAGAGTGAAAAAATGGCTAAAAGGTGTCTCATTTTTATTTGTAATCCAAGACCGATGACAAGAAATGTCAATGGAAAAACGGTAAAACCACACCCCCATTGTGTCCAATTTATTTAATGTAGCAAAGAAATATGTAAAAAAAAAAGGAAACAAAAAAAAGAAAAACGATGAAACCTCAGCTGTTTTGATTAACAATAAAGCTACTAGGATGCATTTCTAGTGGAAAAACTGTTGAAAGTACTCAATTTATTATACTTAACATTTTTGTGACGGCAGTAACTGGCAAGCTTACTATATTAAAAATTGTGTGATAATAATAATAATAATAATAATAATTAATTCACTAGAATAGCACAGAATTTGATGACTTGATTCCTCTGCCTTTAGTTTGGACGGTGGTTCAACCATGATGCCGCTCTTTCAGAGTAGATTGCATTCCAGTCGGCTTTCTCCAGCCTACTGTAAACCACGGTTTCATCTGTTATTTCCAATACAGGAAGACCTGTGCAGTTACAGTGTGTGTTCATCAGTCAAAAGCATCAGAGGCAATAATCGCTGAGCCCCGCGCTATGTAAACGGTTCTCTTACTATTACTGGCTGCTGCTTGCTGTACCAGCACAGATTTCTGCTCACGTTGTGCTTATGATTCATCGCGCTCTCTGAGAGCGATTGACTGAATATCATTGAACCATCAGATCCTACCCCGGGGGAAGTGGATGCCCTTCGACTTCACTAGAGGACTGATTGGCAGACGTTCCTAGTGCAAGATTTGAAAACATCCCACTCTATTAAAACTGCACAGCATAATATGAAAACGTGAAATTAACACTTCGTTTTTTGATCAAAAGAAGAAGTCAGCCAAACTGTCCAGGTCATTAAGGTATCGATAGGACAGGTATACGATTGCATAAGATAGCATTTTAGAATTTACTAACTGACCTTATATCCACAACAAACACTGAAACTGTGATCTCTGTACGTATTGGGCATTGTGTAATGTATAGCTATAGAGTTGGACAGGAAGGAGTCATGGATCATGGGCCCATAACGTTTGTGACAAATGATTATCTTTACATGCTTATCTTGCATGTCATAATGCATCACAAAGTCACCTGACCACTGTTGGACAGGACCCCCGTTACAGTTCGCATTCTGTGAATGGCAGAATTCACAGGAACGGACATATTAAGCGATGCAGTGTGTCACACTCACAGACACAGGTCATAGGTCAAACGTGTCTGAAGACTGACTCACGATGCTCACGGTCACAACCTCTGCTGTGGATTCAGGAGACGGCGAACGGGTGCATACTCATCCGAAGCATGCGACATCAGCCACCGCCTCTTGCTCGCATGGGCGTTAGTTGGAGGAAGACACTCGACGTGCTGTTTGGCTGACTAGCAGGCACCTGACTTTACAGCAGGGGTTACTAGTGACCAATGAGACGCTATAATCCTGGTCGACTGACACCGTGCTGAAGCAGTACTTGAGCCGCATTCCATGTTCACACAAAACAAATGATTCTGTCCCAACACACACACTTTTATTCCTATTCAGTGTTATTATTTGTTTTTATTTTTGTCATATGCCCAAAAACACAGCTTTATTATAAACAGCTTCATTAGATTATTGCAGCGTTTTAAAAATATATATCCTCAATACAATGCCCGATACTGTGTAGTATTGCAGTATTTAGAACAGTTTTGTCTTGTTTAAACATGGTTAAATTGTGACTTATCTTCTCAAAAAGCCAGCGGCATTTAATGATTTAGTCCCTGCACTTGGAGTCCATTTTGATATAATTTAAAAATGGTGTGGTTTAAGGTTGCATAATTAAAGTCAAGTATAAAGCAACATCTTAGCACACATTTGCATTTCACACATTCTGTGCACACACTACTTAAAACGAGAATATAAATAGCTCTTGTAAGAGTTTGCATAGTATATTGTGCATGCCTGTCCTTGTTTCGAATCAGGCTACTTGTCCTATTTGAAATTTATGTCTCTGTTTTAAGCTTGTTTGTGAATCACAGACACTGACACACACACACACATATGTAGTCACACACACACACACACACACACACACAGATGTGTATGTATGTTTGTGCGAATATATACCTTTCTGCTTCTCTTTGTTCTTGACAAGCCTTTGCAGTTAGTGGGATGCAATGTGCTGACTTTGGTAAATGCATACTGTATATCTTTTTGCTGAACATAACTTTTTCCACAACTACCGGCCAGCTATTAATAGCTGGTAGCCTGGAAATCCAATGCTTTACTTTATTATCCATGAGTGTTGCTTCTCTTTCTTTGAACGGTCGTGCTTAAGAAGTAAAACTGACGCCTCGCTGTCTAATGTCAAGTCCACAGACCCTTCCTGGAGAGCTGACCAGGAACAGGGAGTTAGCCTGAATTAAACTTGAGATTAGTAAAGTAAACACAGAATAATTATAGGTCTGGTAGGTGTACTACCTTGGCCGGTACATCATTGAAATTCATGAGCCATATTGACAGAGTTGAATATTGATCTATTTAAGTTTAAACATTTTCTCAGTTTCGCTGATCTGAGGTATCTCTGTGATAGGGATTTATTTAGTGTACACGGAATATGACCTATTAGATGTGTTCATACAGTAGTGTATGTGTACATATGTCCTCCTCCGCCTCAGTGGGGTGCTGTGTGCAAAAGCCCCATGAAATGATGACTGCGTTACACGCATACTGTGGCACCCTGCCCGTCCAACTCATCCCACAAGCTTACTTGCATCCTGTCTCCATATCGGCTCCAATTTGGATTTTGAAATCTTAATGGATTTTAATGAGCTTCAAATACAGAGAAGAAGAAGAGGAAGTAGAAGAAGAAGAAGCCTTTGTTCTTCATTATAATTCCAGTCAGGTCTTAATTCGGTATTTTTTGGGGGGGTTTTTTTGTTCCCCCATACATTTGAATCCATGCACGCTCTGGTACATGTTCATACATGTTCAATTAATGTGTTTATTAGGACAGATAGCCATTGCTCGCAGTGGTTTTTATTTTTCTAAATGCATGGATAACAGCTTGGTGGATTTTTTTTTTTTCCAACCAGTTTCACAAGTACAAAAATGTGTGAGGAGCAAGAGCTAACTGCATTTATGCAAATGATGACAAGTGTTCCTCTATGTTTGAATTGAATTTGAATTTTTAAAGTTTTTTTTTTTTTTTTTTTACTGTGGCATCACAGCTACCTCACTGCCCTTTGTGTCCGAGCAACGGGGTATTAATAGAGGTGCGTGGGTCAGAAAGGGTCACCGCGAAATCTCCAAAGTGGGCTGGCAGCAACTTCAGCCTCTCCACAAAACCGTTTCAAACTAAAATCTGTACGTTTCCAGTGTCAGGCCGCGAGCAGTGCTATGTGAACTGCTGCGAGCGGACGGCCGTGCCAATCGGTCACCCCTGCATGTCAGAGTCTGTGGTGCCTCAATCTGGGCGGCTCTGACCCTTCTGCACTGACCTGGATGAGCCCGGGCACATAGGCGCCCCCCTTCCCTGGGCAGGGGTTGTTGCCAAACGGGCTATTTCCAGCATACTTTCATTTAGACAAATCCAAATTACCTGCAGCTTAGTCTTTTTTTGGGGGGGGGTCCTTTAACATTAATGTTGCTGTAAATTAGCATGTGTGCTCATGCTGCATAAATAAATGTTAATAACAAATTATTATTATTATTATTACTGTTATTGTAGTTATAGGTCTTTTCCATGTCTTTTATTTACATCCTCACAACTTAATATAAGACTAGCATAGGACCAGGAGTTGCTAGACTGGAGAGCTACATTATACGTACTACACAAAAGCAGGGCATCATGCATTAGCATAACTGCTCCACTGAGTTTATATTAAGTGTGTAAGTACCCAGCACATTTTACTTGAGATTTTCACTGAAGTAAAGTGCGCAGTTATTTGTCTTTGTGCTTTGGAGCCAGAGAGAAACGATAAAATTAAAAATAATAAAAGGGGAAGTGGTGGTATTTATTGGTGCGTTTGTCTAACCACTATAAGCGCACTGTCTCTGTCGCTCGTGGGAGCTGAAAACCTTTTTATATAAATGTCATACTGTCATGTTTTCTGGAGTCGGGGGTGGGGGGCTGGGAGAAGCGCTTGTCAAAATGTACCGTCATTCATCTCATTGTGACTTCAGAGCGCTTTCTTCCCCCTCTCTTAGTCTCCGGGAGAGAAAGAGACGCAAGACTGACTGACTGACTGCCGGGTTGTAATTGTGTTAAGTGAGTTGATGTGTTTAGTCATGGGCTTTGCGAAAGCATTTTCCCCACCCCGTGGCACAGAATCTATTAAGAATCTGAGCGGTGCTGCCAGGTGAGGAGAAGCTTAATAACGCAGTACTACGAGAACAGTTCCAGCGACGTAAAGACCTTACTGTACAGCAACATAGAGCGACTGAAAATGATGTAAGTAATGTAGTGAGGTGGACCACCGGAAATACCGATGAACTAATGCACTCAAGATGCATTCAAGGTATTGGCTAACCTTAGAAACTGACAGCACACGTGCGTGTGTGAGCCTTCGGAAAAAGAACAGACTTAACATCTTGACATTTGTTTCTGCTTGACAGTTGGAATGCACAGTGTTAAATGGGAGGTTACGCTGAACCCTCAGACATTTCGCTCCGCTGGATTGAGTTACCCTTATAAATCTAATGGACCCGTGATGCTGGAAGCTCTCAGATATTGCTTCAAGCTAAAGTCTTCGGGAAGGGTAGCCGTCGTCTGTCGGAAATGTCAGGGTGCATTAGCTGTGACCTGCCTTGGATCAAACCGCGCGCTGCCGCAATTCCCACCGTGGTGCGGAGCATCCAGAACTGTCCTATTAGCAGGCCAGATGTGTCATACTGTAGCACTGAACAACGCGCACGCGGCGCTGACAGTGATATTTGAGCGATGTTGTGTTGCCACGACTACGCCGCTCCAAATGAGACGCGGTGGAGTTGGCGGGAGGAGTAACTGCCGCGTGCCGAGTTTCGGCGACCGAGCTTGGGCTCAGGCGTTCTCTTCCGCTGCCTAACGAGAAGGGGCCCTTCAATGCAGCGCTTCTGTTCCATCGTTGCTTTACTCCATGCGGTACACAAGCAGGCCAAATGAATCAACGGGTCGATATGAAACGCTGTTCGGGACCGGCTTGGTAAATATAGACATATCACTGTCGCCTGCTGCTTTCACCAGTGAGACCGTGGTACTGCATAATTTTCCGATTCGCTGCAGGAAGACCTGTACGGATAGTCGAATATGTCTATGTCACTAATTTCAAGGTAACATAACCATTAAACCATAATCCCTCTCTACCTTAAAGGTCAGTTTATGAAATGTTTATTTGATGCATTATTCCCCGTTAAGTTAGTTGAACCTTGGCCATATTTGCAGCCGGCCAATAAATCAGTGGCTCTGTTGCGTGGACACAGGCCCGTGACACGAAGCCTACAGCAGACCTGATTTTATTACTGTGTGGCCATGACTCGCGTTGCCCCCTGATGCTAATAGGCTAGCTGTGGTCGCCCGAGCTAACGGCGTTGTTATGGTGATTAGTAACGCATTCAGGACAGAAGGTAAAAATACACCCCCCCCCCCCCCCAGGCCTGAGGCATTCACTCCGGTTGCCCTTGGAGAGCTGCACGGTGGCTGATTCTCACCTTAAAATCAGCAACCGATTCAGACCCAAGAAATACAGCATGGAGTCAGTTAACAGGGGGTAATCAGCTGCTGAATAACATTAGACACCCTGCAGACCTGTGACCATCCAAGCGCCTGAAGGAATGCTAGGGTCTAGAATGAATAAATAAATAAATGAAACAAGCATGCGATTGGTTCCCTTAACTAGGGACCCATGTCTTTATCTGGGTTAGATCCTCTTGTCTCCATTTAGCTAATAGGGAATATAAAAGGATGAGCTATTATTCTGATTATAACCAACCACCCAAAATCAACATGGTAATACACACAGTCTGGATATGAAGCGCCATGATGCTGTTGCTTTCTGACAAGCTTCTCACCGTAAACTTTATTATTATTATTATTATTATTATTATTATTATTATTATTCAGTCATTTAGAAACCAGCTCCATAGCTTTGTTTTTTTTTTTTTCCTGTTGTTTTTTTTTTTGTGTTAACCTCAGATATGTAACAGTAGCTATGCTTTTCCTCACAGGTTGTTGGATGTCATTTTGACTAAAATATTAATTTTTTGGACGTCAGCCATCCCATCCTTCCCACACAGGAACAGAGATGTGAAACAGGAACGAGTCCTTACTTTCAACATTGGCGGCAATCACTTAATTCATGTGCAATTCAAACCAAAAAAGTTTATTTAGACTCGTGCTCTTTCTGTAGGCAGCTTATAAATATGTGTTCTGTTAAATTCAGCCAGTTTCTGGTTTTAAATTTCAATATTATCCATGAGTGCACAACTTGCATTTGTTTATTTATTTATTTATTTATTTGATTAATTTGCATTCTGAATGGGTTATTAACCAGTAAGACATATTCATACTTTTTGGACAAGAAAAGTTATTTATTTGAACATTTGTATTGTCTGGTATTTCCATATGCAATATTAAAAAGGGAACTTAACGTAGCAGTAAATAAAAGCTTGCTTACCCAACTGAAATGAATAAGATTTCTATTATGTCCATTGTCAGTAAGAACCACTGCATTCATTGGGAAAGCAACAATATCAGATGTAGTGTGGTAAACCTGAACCAACAGACCAAGAGCACAAAAAAAGCCAAAAAAAAGCCCAAAAAATAGCCAAAAAAAAAGGAAGTTACTTTGAGCTGAATGTTTGCAGAGCAGATGGAGAGTACTGTTGTACTGTAGAAGAACTATAAATTATACGTACTGTATTTGTCTGGCACAACAATGGCTCTTTTAGTTAAAAAAAAGGAAGCACACAGAGGCATTTGTCTTCTGAAAGCTCACACATGACACAAGGGACTTCAGCAGTGCTATCAGAATTGGCCAGAACATGTTCCTTATTATTGGTGAATTGCTCCGTATGCTTAATTCTCCTGAGAATAGCAGTGGAGTGTTTGATCTGAACTTTTTTTCCCCCACTGTATTCTATCCTTTACTGTACACCTATAGACACACACACACACACACACACACACACACACACACACACACACACACACCCTCCCTTTAGCCCATCGACTTCTGTGAAAATAAATAAATAAAACATCGCAAATAATGCTGCAGTCCGTCCTTGTAGTCAGATGCTGTCAGATGATCTGTCAGCTATGGGGTCAAGCTTTCTGCATCTTATCCTCTGGGTGTGAAATAAGTGTGGAAGTGAGGAGTCCAACCTGGTATCCACCAACAGGCTTTTTGTTGCTTTTGTTTTTGTATTTCATCATAAATATGAGCGATTATCATCTGAAAACAGGGCTGAATTGAGAACCCACTGTGTGGTGTAGCGGTGTGAAGTTCTGGGCAGTTGTAGAGTAATGTAATGCAAGAGAAAGGAGCCAATCTTCATGTCTTTGTGTTTGTGTGTGAGTGTGCATGTGTGCGTATTTGTGTGAACTTTGCCATAAAATTGACGAACAGTTAATATGAGTGTGGACGACATGTACTTTATTACTTAAAATAATATATCATAGTTTAATATATCAGAGCTGATTTTACATTGATATATGTTGCTGTGTATATGATGAGAATTTAGCTAGCTTGTATATCTATTATCCCATTCTTGTTGTTCCCTCCATTTGAGGAGGGAACCAGCCTCTGTTTCCTTTCCCTTTGCATTTCACCCGCTGAGCTGTTACTGCAGAAGATGACTGTATGACTGGCACTGTCAGATTTAGCGTTTCACAATAGCAGTAATAATTTATAATATTTACAGTAGCATCAATTACGGCAAGGCGAGCACGGTGACACTGTAAGCTACATATGAAATGGGTGTTGGAATTGTAGGGAAAACTCAATGGGAGCTGACTGTAATCAGATTAGAAATAATCATTGTGAAATGACTTTTTTTTTTATTGAATGATAACATCGTTTTGTCAAACAGTAATCCTGTAAGTATGGCTTTGTTGCAAATAAGGTGCAAGGACATTTTTCACCTCAACAGCCTGAGGCTGTGGGTAGCAGAAATTGGTGGGAACATCAGTGTCACAGTCACACTAGTACATTTGCTTGTTTTCTTCAAAGTATGCATAATTGGTTTATATTGCCACGGATACATTACCTGCAAATTACCATCATTTAGATTGAGATTGGAATGCTGTTAAATGTAACTACGTAGCCCAGAACACTTATTCATTACTGAATGCATCCCATTTTAACTACAACTTCTGTACACTATCAGAATATATTAATTATTCTTTAAATCCTTTTAAAATCACCAATCATTTATTTTGTATGCTATAGTGAGGTAGTATATTGTACAGTTTGATTTCTTAACCCACCGCAATTAAATTTGCTTTCTTCCTTGCAGTGATAATTTTTGGTCTGTATTTTTAGATGGTCCATGATTACCACCTCATGTATAAAAACTGTTCACACAATGCTTTCTTTTCTGGAGAATAATATAGAGTACATTTATTTTTTAAAGACTTTGCACAGGAACAGAGAGGCTTCACAATCTTCCATTTTCCACAACCATGGATGCAGCTAAATGACTTACTCAAGGGTACAATAACAGAGAAACACAAAGGAAGGACTTTACCCTGCAAGCCTTTTTACCATCCCAGTTATCATAAAAGTTATGAATACTTTACCTCTGCAGCAAGAAGGCCAGTCTGCGTAGGCTCTCTTCAAATGAGAAGGAATATTTTCTATCGACAGGGGCAACCTGCCCGCTGAAAAGACTCCTAACCTTTGACCCCAACAAAATTACGTAATTAATTTCTGAGGGTCAATTCGGGCTTGATCTCAATCCAGTTCTATTAATATTACAAAACTGCTGCTGGTTACTGAACATTGCGTACGCTTTGGAATACGATAGGAGAAGGAGAAATATCACCAATTAAACACTCAACGCCCCTGTACACCATTCGAGAAGCAATATGGGGGCTGTAGGCAGTCGGCCTGGTGTTCAGAGTTCTAGGCAGTTTGCCCCTGTAGAAGAAAAAAAATGTGTCGTCTCCTCTGACAAAAATAGAACCGTACCAATGATTAGCATATGGATGAAAATGCGAGGAGACTGAGTTGGTAAGTTCAGCGGTGACCCAGCTTCAGATCCCCCACACAACAGGTCTGCGTCTGGAAAACTAGGCCCGAGCCTGACATCTTTACGACCCAACGCGAACCAGACCAACGAGCTCTAACCCGATCGCTAAAATAACAAGCCAACAACACCATACAGCACAGTGGAAATTAATGCAGTGCTTCCCACAGGAAAGGTGCTAGTGGAGATGCTTTGGATCACTGTTAACAGCGATTGATGGTGCAAAGCAAAGCTAGTTATTGCCGTGTGCCATCCTGCTCAATTAGCGAAATAAGATGAGTGTACTTGAACTTTAACACGTCTTTTTAGAACATGTTTTTCCTTTTGTTAAACATGACATCAAGTTTGTCGCTTGCACCTCTGCGACAGATAGCACGGGAGCGATCTTCTTTTTTTTTGGCATGTGTTTGCATAAAGAACGTTTGTAAAATAGCGGAATAATTGATATTTAAATTTGAGTAATGATCAGAACAGGTTAGCCAGCTCACTTTAGTACCATTTTGAATTCTGTTAATTGTGACGTTAGTACGTATGCTGGTTTTCATATCGATCAGAGCAGGCTAGCCCGCTAGCTTTAGTGCTGTTTTTCCTTCTGCAAGGACCGTGTGCTTTGTTCGTCATCCAGATCAACAAAGTGCAGCTCTTTTCGGGAGTTGGCCTGAGATTTGTTAGTGAGAGTCCTTTCGGGGAGGCAGTGTGATTTTCACACATGGTAGTCAAACCTCTAAAGCCTGTAGCTCACGAGGTCTGTCTGTTCTTATTATAGCAGAGAGGAGTTCACGGGTCTCTCCTTCTGTGCCCCCCCCCCCCCCCCCCCCATCCCCCCGGTCTGCTCAGAGGTGTGTCTACTCACCTCGCTAGGGGGACCAAACAGGAAACCCGATTTAGACCCATTCCGCCAGCCTCATAAGAACCCGTCCACAGCTCTCCATTCTCCCGATCGTGCGGAAGATTCCGGAAACAGTGCCTGTGAGGATGGTGGCGGGGAGGAAGCGGTGTGGTCCCCTGCTTAACGCGCTCCTCTGCAGATGTGATTTACAGGAGACAGACTGTGACTTGTTTGGGGTTGGTGATGAGGGGGGGGGGGGGGGCAAATAAATAAATAAAACATTCCATGCCACATACCAAGACAAGCCTCCAGCTGTAAATTATACAGGATCCTGGCCACTGGCACACCAGTCACTGATTCTGACAGGGAAAGTTGTCAGCAGAGTTCTGTCCAAAGGAAAAATTCTGGCATATGTTGCAACAGCACTGAACCAAGCCGCATTTCAAAAACTACATTGCATAGTCAACGGTAATATTGACTGCATGCAGCAAATACAATATGCTGTTATTTTATTTGATATTCGTTTATAATATTGTATGCTCTGCATTGCATAAACACATTGTTGCTTCGTTAACATTAAAATAATTTTGAATAATAACTCGTTTGATATTTAATTATGAGCGATGAACGTGGGGTAAGGGGGTAGGAAGCTAATGCAAATCCGCTGCCACCGATGAACTATTGCCAGCTGTTTGGAGTCAGTACTTGGCAGGTAGCGATCACTGGGGAGTTTGCAGCCCCCCCCCCCCCGCCTCCATTAATGCTGGCCTCGTTTATCCATCCATTGCTGTCTCCCTGGCTATTATCTCCTGCTCATCGGATCCATCTCCATTGTGTGGAGAAAGTCAGCCTCCGCCGCGTTGCCGTTTGTTGTATTTACTGAGCTGCGCGTACACAGACGGCTGGCACGTGTTTTACCCAGCAGCGAGAGAGCGGAGCGCCTCCGACGTGCACAAAAGCGGCCGGGTTAGTCGCTTCTCCTTCCCCCGCGCAGGACGCCATCTTGCTAAATACCGATGGGTCCCCCAAAACAGATACTGCTCTCCTCCCCTACAACGTGCCTTCATTTAAAAATGCCATATACTGTAGCTGCAGTCAGCCGTCATCTGTCTTAGCTGTGTGAATATGGGCAATTGTTACAGACATACTGTATAGTTATTAACTATATATGTTGTCACATTACGCCTGTCTGAATTTTCCGAGAAGTGGTTAGTGAATTGCTGATCCGTTTCTCAAAGAACACACATTTCAGTCATCTGTCATAGCCGGTACATCTGCTACCTTTTAGAGTGAGAAATGTGTTTGCATATATTCAGATCCCAGACTGTTTTATAGATCATGCCCTGTAAATAACAGTAATTTTTGATCTCTTTCCTTTGAATGGGTCTGGACACTCTTTATAGATTTTGAAAAATTACGTCTTACACTGACCAAATTTCTGATTGAGGGGAGGATATTGAATTGCTGGTGCCATGATTTTAAAATGCGGTTCTGTTTTAACCTTTGCTCACAATTATCTTAATTTCATCGGAAAATGTGTCATTCACAACTCCATGGACTGACGACTAATGTATCACTTTTTGAAATACATGGCTACCCATAATAATTGCCTTCTAGTGTGTTGTGCAAGCTCTTACAATTCATGCAAATGCATTCAACCCGTCATATCTTACTATAATTTAGACTTTTAACACATTGATGTGTCCAAGTAAATGCAAATGAGGCCCACAAAACCTTTTAAGCTTTGGAATATGTAAAAAAAAAAAAAAAATGCTACTCTTCTTGAATGCTGTCAACTGTTTCCCAGCATGCACTTATTTATAGACTCCAATTTTTTTTTCTTTTCCAGTAGAGCATTGATAAAACAGCATGTCAGTTCCATAGCTAAGTTTTGGCGAAAACCTGCCTCCCAAAACATGATGTTGGACACAATATTAATGTGATTCCTGCCTTGTTGATATTTTCACAAACGAGCGATGGGTCTTTTGAATTAGCTTTAGAGTGAAATATGCCCGGCAACTGCGCTTCTGATCTGAGCCGGGACTCTGAATGAGTCACATGTCAAGAGATCCTTCCCCACACAATCTGGCCTGCTTCTTGCAGGCGGATATGAGTCTTTAAACAACATAATTTGGCCAACAGTCTCAGTGTTGCATATCCATAAATTATTCTTCAGTGCCTGAAATATTGAGGGACGATGATGTAGTGGCATAATTACAATAACTGTAATTATGTGATTTGTTCCTCCTTCAGAATTGTTGATGTAGCCTCTGTGAGCTAGTTTCCGTTGCAGAAATATGTTTCTTCTTTTTTTAAAATTTAAGTTCACTCTCTTTTCTTTCATTACTGGTTTCAGGTTCAATTTCATTGGTTTATGTTGAACCATTATTGTGGCATTTCAGTGAGGACATTGGCTGAATCAAATTGATCCAAACCCAGAGGATTTTGAAACATGACAAAATATATTATCTACCCTTGATAAAAAATAAATAAATAAATAATAATAATAATAATAATAATCTGAAGAAGCAATAGAGCAATCAAGAGATGTTGAACTATAAAGCGTATGTCATACATTACAGTAACTACACACTATGGGAACAAATATCAGTGTGTGTGCTTGCGTGCCTGTGTGGGTGCGTGCTTGCGTGTGTAAATAAAAGGTTATGGCTTTGTAAAACCGTAAAAGTCTGGATGTGTGACTTACTAGTCACAGTCTGAAGACTTGGAGTCAGACTTGGAATCCTTTGCCAAAGCAGATATTTACTTTTAGTTTGGAGGTCAAAATGAAAATCTTTTAGTTTAAGAGGAACAGCTCAGAGGTAATAAAGCTTTGGTCTGTCAAGGTCAGGAGCTTACTCAGCCTGGTGTTGTTTGGTAGGAGTTGAAATGATGACTTCATATTAGCTTCCTGATGGAAGCGAATTGACAGTGGAGGGTTAGGATTACTTCCAGGTTACTGGCAAAGGTCACAGTACACAGTTCAGATTTCCCAAAGGGACCACTGTTAAATCAGCCGTATTTGTTTTTGCTCTCATAGTTTTAGCCCTGTTTTATACCAAACTTGTGTTATCTGGAAAAACATGATCATGTGCACAACTCTCTCTCTCTCTCTCTCTCGTAGAATATGTGGAAGAGTTATCCATTTTGGAAATATGTAATCTAAAAGACTCCAGACTGAAAAATAAATAAATAAATAAATAAACAAATAAAAAGTATATGTATTGTTATAGCTTATGCAATGGAAGGAAGAATGAGGAGGACAAGTGCTGTTTCACACTCCTGTCTACTAATTCCCCCCAAAAAAATGGCGGCACTTCCTGTCCAGAAAAATTTGACTGAAAACTTTTGGGGTGAGATGTCGTGGCCCGGCTAATCAAGCGCAGCCTTCCACCTGCTCTCCACAGGTGGCGCACCAGTTGTAATTGCTAGTCTCCCAGCCTTCATTTGCTTCCACTGCCAGCTATCAGATGTCAGATGGTGCCATCCATCAGAATTTCAAATGGGAAGCATTTCTACGCAGTAAGACACAGTGCTTCATGATGTATTATTAAAAGCCATTTCAAGGTTTTTTAAAATTATTTTTTGCCAGTGACTAATAATTTGGGTCACGCACATGATTTAATCATGAATGAAAGGGTGAATGCAAAATGTTGTGAGAGCCAAGTCTAGAGGGTTAGAGAATGTGTTAGATACTGAGGGCCGTAGAGGATGGAGTAGAGAGAAGCTTTGGTGTTTTTCGAAGGTGCATTTTGTAAAAGAAACTTGCCTGTGCCCTTCCACTGACCACGGGATGGAGACGCCACAGGGCTTACGGACACAGAAACGAGATGCAATTCAAAAAGCCTCCGCGGAAACTCCTAACTCAAAAGCAGCAGCAGCCCCCCCCCCCCCCCCTTTGTAGTGAAATGATCTCAACTGCCATTTTCGAGATGATGGTTGAGGTCAGGACGCTATGGGGGACGTTTGATTTACACGAAATACTCGGAGGATCGTTGCGAAGCATTCCCCAGTCCGTCTGTAAGCGCTCGGCGGCAAACGGAGCAGAAGAAAAGAAGGCTCCTCAGACGCGCACAGATCGCCGCTGAAACATGTTTATCGCCGTGACGTGAGCGAGCGGGAGCTGTAATTGCCCCGAGAGCAGGCGGCCATTAAATTATACGTGTATTAGCAAAAAATAAATAATAATTGCCGCCTTAATTGCTGCCAGCGTTGCTCGGAACAAGATCTGGCAGTTTCCCTGACGATTTCTGCCTGTAAACCTGGCCATAAAAATTCAGAGCTGTTACAGCCTGCCGCTCAGAAGGCTTGTTCAACACCGCTGTAATCATCTGCACGATTCCGCGTAGTTGATTGCGGCAGTTCATTAAAAAATAAAAAATAACCTGAAAGAGCACTGAGCTCCAGTGTTTTCATTGTGGCGTGCCGGGGGGATTAGAAAAATCATTAAGTGTTTTCCAAAGGCAGCACAAAAAAGGCGGGTCTCCGTATTGTCCTCCAGGATGTGATGTCAGCTTGGGCGACACACGCGTGGCGGCGACACACGCGTGGCGGCGACGTGCTCCCGCCATTCCCATGTTTCAGCAGAGCTGTCCGCCCCAAACATTTCCTTTCGCGCTGTCAGCACATTTTGGGTTTCGGACATCATGTGTGCATATCCATATATTGTAAACCGAAGCTATATTTTCTGTAACTGAATTAGTTAAATGTATCTTTTCAAATTGTACGCTTAGCTAATATATGTATTATCTATGTATGTTCCACTGACATACTCTCAAAGCCCTAAAATGTGAAGGTTAATACGCAAGATATGTCTGCCTGCTTTCTGGTTTCTGTTATTTTTGTTATCAAATGTATTTGAAAAACCTGGGCCTTGAAGCCTGTAGGTTGTGTGCTCGTCCACCTTGACTGTTGACACACAAACCCTTCCCATTTGGCTACTGTAGGTAAAAAAAACACTGCAGAAATCACATATAAAAATAATGAAAAAAATATATAACCTGAAAGCGAGAGAGAATGCCAAATGCAGGATGGCATTGACAAGGGCTTTCTGAAATATGTAAGCCAACTAGCTTGCTGCTTTCAGTGGCTGGATAGGCCTGGACATAACACATACAGTTTGAATGTTTCAAGGATAATCATACTAAATTTCAAAGACTAGCTACTTAGCTACGGCTCAGACCAAATGCTGTTGGAGATCCTGTTCTCATTCGCCTGCTAATGCCTGAAATACAGTGTCTAACTGTAAGGCAGTCCTTAATTGCCATGGATGTTTGTAATACAGCTTGGCCAAGGTCAATGATTATGATGTTGTTTGGCCAGTGCCTGTTCACAAGCATTCAACTATTCATGGACTTAACCTTAAGGGGTGATTTAATATTACATTTTAGGAGTAAGAAGGAGCTGGAAAGAAGGAAAGAGGAAAAGAGTAACACTGGGAGGGGTGAAGTTTAGCATTGAGCTAATAGTTCTAGTGTTAGCGTTGTAGCATTGGTTGATCAAAACCTTGTATTTTTAAGGAAGGAAATGACTTGTTTATGCAGAATTCTGGTTTATTTTGCTGGATCAAGAATACATTTTCACAGCCTTAATGAAGACAAATCAATGAGGAATCTAATGAGGAGCCCTGGAACAAAAAAATGTGTCATATTTCTCATTGTGGAGAGGATAAAAGCTACTCGTTGAAAATGTCCTTTCTCACATCCAGAAAACCGAACGCGCGTTGTGTTCTTATTTCATGTTTTGTAGTAGGACCGACTCCTCTGTTTTCGTCCTGACGTTCATATGGGTTTCATTTTAGTTTTTGTTTTTTAATTATCCCGTAAGCGATACCTGAGTTGACTCCCACAGCGCAACTTCTTTTCAAATCACACAAACAGCGGGGTTCTGGGGGTTATCTTTTCCCCATTATTTATCCCCCATTTAGTCAATTATTGAGGCGCGGTTCCCTCCCTCTTCCTCCTTCTCATTAAAGGCTTAAGGATTAAAGGGTTTTATGGTATCTTGGAACGGGCGCGTGCAGTTACAAGACATTACTGCCGCCTCATCCACTGTGAGTGTATTAGCCTGCAGATGATTGAATTCGCAAAAACCCTTCTCCATTACCACAAGTGTACTGGGGAGTGTGTGTGTGAGTGTGCATGTGTGTGTGTGTGTCTGTGCTTTGTTATTAAAACAAAAAAAAAAAAACGGGCCATTCTGTCTCCAGTTTACATGTATTCTGCTAAAAGTAGACATGCATGGTTTGTTATTTTAGTAATAATTTTACACACACGTGCCTGCGTACACACACTCACATACACACTCAAACACACACAAATGCATGTATACTGTATGTACTTGGACAGCGAAACAATTTTTGTACATCCGTGTACATTTGGGCATAAATGCTAGTCACTTGTTTTAAGTCATCTACTGGCGCCGAGCGAATTCTGCACCGCTGCCTGAAAAGGAAAATGAGATGCTTTTCGGAGGTGAGGCGGGGAGCGGAGCCAGGAAGCCGCGGAGAACCTTTCTCATCGGGGGGCTCACGGACACCTTCATGCCAGAGTAACGGCGACCGCGGGCAGGTGCGGGGGTCCTCCCGCCGAGCGGAGCCCAGGGGGCTGCTGGGATAGAGAGCTCTGTGTGCGAGGCGCATGGCTCCGTGCCAAACCCCCGGGAACGAAAGAACGAGAGGCCCCCCCCCCCCCTGTCCCGGGCCAGAGCGAAGGGGGAGGGGAGGGGAGGGGAGGGGAGGGGAGGGGGGGTCCCAGGGGCTCTGTTGAGAAGCGATCAAACCCCCGGCACGCTTTTCGGTGTGACAGAGTGCCTGCTCGCTTGCGCCGAAGCTGCGGGTCACTACGGCAACCGCGGCGCACCGCCCCCCCCGCCCCCCATCGGCGGCCTTTTCGCTCCCCGCCCCGTACCGCCTTTACCCCCCCCCCACCCCCCCGCTCCCCTGCGTGCAAAATGTGTCAGCAGCGCAGTTCGCTGTTTAAATCGAGGGCAACCCGTGCTCTTTCCGTGAAGAGAAATGGGGACACACGCAAGGGGGGGTGGGGTTGGGGTTGGGGTGTGGTCCCATAGACTGCTGACTTCGGCTGCGGGACACCGGCGTGAGTTTGCCCAAACAGCGACCCCCCCCCCAACCCCGGACAAACAAACAAACAAACCCCAATTTGCACGTTTCACACAATCGGCACCAACGACATGCCGCGACCAATCAGCTTTGAGCATCGCGGACTATTATCTTACTCTTCTGCTAATAGGCTTAAGTTAATTACAAGTGTAAGTCATGTTATTACAGCTTTTATGTCCCCATCAGCCTGATCTGTATTATTGAATCTGCACGTTATCCTTACCATTCGACTCAAAGGTACATTTAGCATAAGTAGTTCTGAAGGAACTGTTTACTCTCAATAAAAGATAAAGCAAATAATAGCCTGGGCTTGGACGTATGTGCTCGGAATGCAAAGCCCTTGTAAAAAAGAGGCCTTTTCTTCCTCCTCTGTGCGTATCTACGCTGATAAGTCTGGTGAAAGTCATTTGTCTTCTGTCAGAAATTGTGTTGAATCCTCCGTTTCTACCGTTATCATGCTCGGCAGTTTTGTACCATGTATATATGCGGTTAAGAGCAGCTGTGGTTTGACAGTTTTGTGGTTGTGGAGTGGAGAACAGCTTTTTCAAAGAAGGGGCAGTCCAGGATCTTTTGAGTGTCAAGGGGACACACTGTGCTCTTTCTGGGTACATTGTAGTCTTCACAGGTAATGAGTAGGATGTGTGAGTTCTTTAAAAAAAAATATTTTTTCCTTTTTTGACGAATTCAGATATAAACCTAAGCATATGTTACCACGACTTGAAAAAACCTATTTGTGACAAAGGTTAGTTTGCTAATTAGATGAAAATACACAGTGTATACTAATATATGTATCTTCGACTAAATGCTGCTAGCTTTTATTCCCTTATTCTTTGCAGCACTATTTAATAGGGAAATTTTGCTGATGTATTTATTTTTATTTTATGTGTTTCGTTCTCTTGGCATCTCATGAAAGGAAATATGATATCCCATCCTCTTCTGGAGATATTTGATATCGATTGATTTTCCAAATGCATTCTTCTTTTGCACTGAAACATTATAGTGTTAGCTGCTAATGTGTAGTCGTCATGCCTGATCATCAAAGAGCTTTTGTGTATTGATAGAGCTGGATTTTGTGTACATGGGAGTGAACGGCATTCATACTGAGTTGGCCATTCAGTTAGTCAGTGATCTGTCAAACCAAATCATTTCTTCCCATAATTCTCTGCACTCCCAAGAACGATGCTTGTTCTCTTCAGTTGTGTCCATGGTGTTTAGAAAAAAACAGAAACGTCAGGCACATCCACTAGCTTTTACAGCCAGTGTTACTGTAATACATCCAATATTTGATAGGGTGTGTCAGCGAAATGTACTGCTGACTGTAAGTGGATAAGACAGAGCATCTGACAGCTTTTGATGCTAAGATGCCTTCTAGCTGGTGGTGACTTTTGATCTGTTAGACAGAAGCAACTTTCACCCACAGCGATGGAGTCAGGTTGGGTTTTACCCCCAGGTCAAAATGCCACCGGCCACCAGTTTCAGATCATTTGATCAGAGATTTATGGAATCCATTCCGTTCAGTCACAGACCAGTATAATATTCATAATAAGCCAATCAATTAAAAAAAAAAAAAAAAATTTTGTGGGGAATTGATAAATTACATTACAACCTGTCTTTGAGATCAATAGGTCTCATATTCGGTTTCTCATTCAGGGATTTTCATGTTAGTTGGTGAGAATTCCCGCATTTTACAGTAAGCAGTATTGTAATTTAAGCAGTCTGCCAAATCAGTACACTGGATTTAGTTTACATCCGCAGAATGCTGACACCTATCTCGCCAAAAGTAATGCCGTCTGCACCTGAAATCTCACACACCATTTGTTCGGTTCAATTCCATGTCATTTGTGTCGTTGTCATCCATTATTGTCGCCCCGGCCAGTTGACAAATGTGATGCAGAGGGAAGCAAGCGGGTGAACAGGGTTAAGGAAATCACTTTAAGTACGCCACAGAGTGACTTTTCACAAATTAATCATTTTGCCCCTTCCACCTTAAAGGCTCTATATCCGCTGACATGGATCAGTCCTATCGATCCGTTCCTCCACCAGTGCCATCTAAGTGATCTGACCCTGAATTAGTTTCAAATGATCCATGCAGTTTCATGACCAAGGTCTTGCATGACGGAAGGTTCATTATAAGAATCCAGTGGCAATTATGTCTGAATTTCTGTACCTTTCATAATTTGGTATTTTTTTAACTTGGAATTTCTTTTTCTTTTATTCAGTTTTTTTTCCTTGAAGATTCTGATCTCATAGTTAGTAAATAATTTATAACAGCCTATATGTTTTACTTAATGCTGGCATTACGCGTACAATACTGTTTTGTTGTCATTAGCATTCTGCATAATTGAATATGCCATTGCCGTTTAGAGTTCTAACTAATGCATCTTTTGTCCAGAAAAAGTAAGGTGATTCGTTGGCACTTTAAAAAGCAATTGGAATTCTGTAAAAATTTGGGTTTTTTGCTTTTTTTTTTTTTTTTTTTTTTTATCTGCTGAAAAAATAAAATTCCATATATCAAAGTGCTGTGAAGGATCTGGCTGGAATGCTTGCTGGCCATGATTAAAACAAAATGTGAAACGTGCTAAATCGGCTCTCAAGATTGGATCCAGATAATATGTAAATAAATGCAGAAGAATAAGGCCTGATTAAAAGTAAAACACCTTGAAAGCAAATGAAAATATGTATATGAGAACATCTGTAAGGATAGCCTTCTGCCAATGGCATCTGCCAGTAATGGATGCACAAAAAAGACCTTTCACCGTGGACTGATTTCATAAATAATTGGATGAACCAGGAAGAAATAATTGTATTGCCTGTTAATGCTATTGTGTGGATTATTGGGAAGCTGGCAGGGTCGGATCTGTGTGGATAATAGGAACTGCATTCCTGTTCTGGTGGAATATTAAATTCTTCGTTATGAAGGCTATGTGAGATTGACAGCATTAGATGGTTTCACCAACTGTGAGGATTATTGTCAATATCGTTACGCTATTATTGAAGTAATTGGCCAGATCTCTTAAGGGAAATAATGTTATGGTCACATCTCATGAAATGTTTAATTCATTGGAATCTAGTTTATATTTCAAATAACCTTTCTTTCACTTTTATAGTACATTCTTGTCAGTGGTATGGGTACTGTGTAGTATTACGATGCATATAAAAGCAGAATTGAGTCAATTAGGATAATTCACAGATAATTAAAACAATCAATCTGCTGCAATCAAACTGCTTTGGGACTGTGTTTACAAACCATTGTTATGTAAGTTACCATGTTAAATATTCTCTTGACTTATTATTACACAGTACACCTTGTCTGATTTGTTCTTATAAGTATAAAAAAGAATAAATACATAAATAAATTGAGAGGGCAGATGCTTATTTAAATACGGACAGGGAACATCTGAAATTAATTAGTAATTAATGATTATCAATGAATAATGGAAATGTGTGCCCACTGTATAAAGTGCAATAATCAATGGCACAATTTTCAGAAGCGCTATGGGTGCTACAATACACCCCCCCCCCACCCCCCACCCTGCCACATTACAAAACAGGCCAAATAACCCACCCAATAAAGCATCACATGATGTGATTGGGATATACTGGTAGGGCTGGGTGTTTGTTTCTGAACTCACAGGTGCCATGGATTCCATGACTCCCCATTTTTGCCATTTCTGCAATTTCCTACATTTTTTTGTGCTTTCTGTGATTTTTTGGCAGTTTTTGATGTTAACTGTCAACATAGCCCATGGTGTTGTTTGTATAGACCTACACATTTTAACAATAGTCTATTGCCAAATGCTGGGAGCAATCCAGCTGCTGTTGTTACTATCAGATGTTTGATGACCCCCGTCAACAGTGTTGATGCCCAGTGCTCCTTCCTCATTGGGTAACATCAGTGACAACAGGTGCTCATCAAAGACTCAAACATTTGAATGTACAACATATTGTACCAAAACAAGCTTTAAAGAAATAAAAGCGGACACATGGTAACCATGTTTTATTTTAGCAATGCAAAAGCCTACCCATTGATATTATTTTTTCTTTGTGAAACTTCAAGCACTTGTTACCGTTGCAACATTTGTGCATTTCAGTTGTTTCTCGCTGCTTTTGATGAGATCAAAAGACAACAAACTTTACTGTTTTCCATGATTTTGAACTTTGTGTGACTGCTCCACAACTTCAGCCAATATTTCTGATAAAGTAACAGGTAGTGCTTTCCCCTTATGATTCAGCAGAAATGATAATTTCACGGCTGTTCTTTAAAAAAAAAAAAAAATCTTCTGGGGGGTGCATCATGGACCCCCCTTAGAGGGACATAATCGGGTTTGTTTTGCCTGAGTACAGGTGGGCTTGACCAGGGCCCCTTTCGTTTATACTGCATTAACTCCACCCAAGGATGTGCCTCGAATTGACTGTCCCATCCACCATCAGTGAGATACAGGTCTCTCTTCCGTGAAGCAGTAAATCTGAACCCGGCTGTAAATCTGAGTAGCTGAAGAAACCTACCCCAGACGCTACTTTTAACAATGTATTCGGTCCCTTCGGCACCATTGTCTGGACGAACCATCTTTTATTGACATAGGTTCTGCTGACCGTCCACCAGACACCTCTGCAGCTGCCGCGTATAAACGGGCAATAATGACGCTTCGCACCGTGTGACTAATTAGTGTGCGGACTCAAAAATAAGGAGAATGATAATGACGCTGTCTATTTGTGTTCTGCCCCGCAACCTGGAGGCAGAGAACTGGAGAATTAGACACACCCACCGGATATCTGGCTGAGCGCTGAGACTGAAGGCAGTGCCCGAAAGGAATAGGCCTACCTTCTGAAGACGGGAATGAATTCAAACCCGTAGTTTATGCATTGATCAGACCCGCAACAGCACAGAGATGTGTTAAACCGCAAAGATGAGAATGGGACAACTGTCACTGAGGAGGAGTCTTATACCCCGTATAAATACTGAGCCCTGCGCCAGTTTATTTTCGGCAAAATAACTTGCATGTGCTACAGTAAGCATGCGGTGTCCTACTTTAATTTTGTAATTTCCTTTGTGAGGCACGTATAATTTATTAAAAAACAAAAAAATTGCATATTCTGTCACTCTGCTCTCATTTCGTAAACTGCAAAAAACAAAACAAAAAAAATAAAAAAACATCCACTGTACAATAATGAACCCCCAGAAGTACAGAAAATGCACCCCGCGGCGTTTCATGACGGCAGAGGAGCTGTTTTCTTGCCTGGAGTTGCGTCCCACCGAGAAGGTGGCAACCTGCTAGCTAGTATTTGCTAACAGTACTGCTAATTGCCTACGCAGCAAACACAGGTACCGTCAAATCTAGTTAAACCAAATAACGTGCTGGAATCAAATGCCAATGAATGAGTAACTGAGTGATCGGTGAGGGAGTGTTGATCAAATAAGCCAGAGGGTGGATATTCACAAATTTTTCGCCTGCTTGAGTGCGGATGCAAAATGTACCTGTTCAATGATTTTAAAAAAATATATATTATTATTATTATTATTATTGAATAATCTTCCACATACCTAATCCTGTGTACTAAGAAAAAAGAACATCTGTTGTCACGGAATGAATACATGAATATGTATTGCATATGGATATGAAGTCACAGTGAGATCTATCCGTTGGAGGTGCCAGAAATTTTTTTTTGAGTCAAGTAAGTAGTTTTAGGGAGTTAAGCCTGTGATGCTGTAGTGGTTATACACTGATGTTAATACAGGGAATATACATTGCTAATTACACTAATCTGCTGTAATTCTTGTTCTCGCTTTTGGCCTTGGGGCCATATGAATTGAACCTTACATGCAAAGAATAGATTGAACGCTGCTTTTGGAACCTTAAATATACCGACAGGAGCTCCACCTCTGGTGGAAATTCATTAAGCTGTGTTATTTTAAACGCTGCTTAGATTGGTGTAGAAAGCAATTAATTGCAAAAGGTCAGTAAAAGCAATACTGGCCACTTTCACTTAGGGTATGGAATATGGTGAGAATATGCGTGATATGCATTATGTATGTCTGAAAAATGGCCTTTTATGTTCGCCCTGCCTTGTCTGATGCCATCCAGAGCATCGGAGGGCCGTGGCCCAACCCTGTCATTGTGCTGAGGTCAGCCGATCATGCTCGTATTAGGAGCTATCGTGTGCTACAGCATACCAGAGCGGGAGGTATCACCCAACTCAATAGGTGTCATTGAATTAACATTTTGAACTATTGACATAATTCTTGGAAGAAAGATTTTTTTTTTTTGTCTTTTTTTTTTGGATGAAGGATGCTCAATGGCAAATAAATAGAATGTGTTAAAATGCATAATTATCACCATCGTCGTCGTCATCATCATCATCATACAGAGATTGTTTTGGTATCATGAGATGATTTTGATGCCAGTATTGAGTCTGACTGCAGACATGCACAGTTGTTACTAAAGAAGAAGAAGTTTATTTTGTTTTCAAGCTTTTATTTTCACAAAGTGCTTGGCCGGCAATTTAAAGAGAGTTTAAAAATAAACTGTTTTACCACACTGTCCGTCTCCGGCAGATTGCCTTTTAGCTCATGGGTTCCTGTCACACTAATGTGTGAAGAGTCTGAAACCGTAGCAGGCATGTCAAGTTTCATATTTATGGGGTGGGATCTCTGCGCGGCTCTGGACAGCCCGTGTAGCTTGATTTGTTGCCTTTATGTCAAAGTGATCTGAACAGCAGGTTGATCCAGCTTGTGGCTTTTTTTTTGAAGGCCCTATCATTCATGGTGATCTGACCAGGTTTAGAGAGCCAATAAAAGTCATGCTAATGAATTCATTTTAATGATATCTGGATTTAATCAGTGTTTGGTACATAGACATGGATGGATGGTAAATGGACTGCATTTATATAGCGCTTTTATCCAAAGCGCTTTACAATTGATGCCTCTCATTCGCCAGAGCAGTTAGGGGTTAGGTGTCTTGCTCAAGGACACTTCGACATGCCCAGGGCGGGGTTTGAACCGGCAACCCTCCGACTGCCAGACAATCGGTCTTACCTCCTGAGCTATGTCGCCCCTACATAATAAAGATTTGTGGAGAAGTAGCTGTTCCACTGTAATGTGCTCATTAATGTGTGAAGCTCTTATTCGGCTATCAGCTTGAACCTCATACAACCACAGAGAAAAGATGTTTAACAAACAAGTTCATGAAAACACCTTTAACTTTAAATTTAAATGCATACATTCATACATGTATGTGAGCGGACACACACAGACACACGCACACACACACACACATGCATGCACATGCACGCACACGCACACACACACACACACACACAACGCGTCACTCCTGAATGAATAGCTGAGACGGCTGGTCTTGACGCAAAATGGCTCGATCAGTACAGAACAGCACATTCATACAAATGACACAGTCAGCTGCATCCAGCCTGATTTCAGTCTGTGTCCCACAGTTTGGCAACTGACCCGGTGGCTTGTCTGCCTCGCACGGTCTGTGGAGAGAGCAGCACGAGCGTTCCTCATGAATGAAATCAGCACGAAATGCAAAGATCTGCATGCGATTCACTCTCCGAGCTGTTAGAGCGGATACCCGCCTCTAAGTGGGTCACACAAACCCACAAATAAATAAATAAATAAAAACACCTGGAGAGGCCGTGTGTTTATGTCAAAACTGTAGCAGAGCAACAGTGAAATAGTGAAGCAGGTATGAGAAGCTTTAAGCCTGGGGTATCAGCTGGGACTGGGTTACCCTTGGATACAGATGAACAGCTGGCTAACAGAGACCTCTGACGGTGACCTCTGACCTTTGTCACTGATGTCCTCAGGTCATTCACACTGCCACTCAGCGCTGCTGTTATGATCCTCTGTTGCCTTGACACCCAGCAGGCACAGCCATTTTAGGCTGATACTGTCACGAAAAAGGAAGAAATTTTTATTTTTATTTTTTGATTCAGGCAATGAAAATGTTGGATGTGCTGGACCTTTCTTTGTGGACTTTGTGGGGCATGGTGAAGTCTGCATCTGTTATCCCACGGTACAAAAAACATATAGGGAACAACAAATGATAGGGTTAATATAGAGCTCCACGAGCAGTGAAATATGTCAAGGTTGCCCTATCATTACAGTAAAAGATGAGATCCAATGCAGCCGTAGAAAGCAAATTAAAAGCCCTGGCTTGCCGGGCCTGGTAGGCTTCAGAACTCATCTTTGGGTATCAGCGGAAATGATTTTGACCCAACTGACGGAGAGCACCCCCCGATGCTCATCTTGAAACCACCGGTGTCAGTCTTCCAGAAGACTGAAGGTCGTAATTACAGATTATGCTAGCCTTTGAATCCTGAGTCAGACTCCACTTTCCTGTTGTTCTCTGTTTACAAAAATAGTGGTCAAAGCAAAGGTGATTCCTTTCTCGTGCATGCAGGAAACGCTTCACGTGGAACAACACTTCTTCCCTGAAGAACAGTTAATTAGTCAACTTGTTTCTTTTTTTGGTTCGTATTGTGTTTTAGGTGGCAAGTGTAATTTTATTTTAAATGGTGCATATACAGGCAATGCACAGGTTATGTTTAAAATAAACTACCTATGTGTTGGTTTTATGAAATTTTAATGTTCAACTAGCTTAGACTTGTGTGGCAATGGATGTTTTCTCAATCGCTTAGAACATTCTGGGCCTGGAATGATTGTAAAGTGCTTTGAGACATTGGTTTTTGGTGCTATACAAATCAGTTAGAATATATTTGTTTATAACACAAATGCCAAAGTCATATATTTAACACACACAGTCACTGTAAACTGTACCTACAATTAAGCCCTGAATCCTACCTGCCATTTTATGCAACAGAACATACAACGTGACTCCGGTGTTACAGCATTGTGGAGTCTGGACTCAAGTCAGTGTTACTATGGAGCCTCATTTAGGGTTAATGATAATGGTCTGAATGTGGTCTGTGCATATTAAAGGACAGGTGTACCTTAGCCTGTCCAAGGCAATGTACATTTCAGTTTACTGATAAGCATTCCACATCAACATTTCATTGTAACATGCACGAGCTGTGACAATAGATTAAAGAGCTAAACATAATCACACAATTCGTGGATGGATCATTCATGATGTCATTTCGCTAACCCACGCATTGTTCTCGACGTGTCCATCATGTCACCATTAAGCTAAAATGGAATTGATTAATAATAATGTTTATTCAGTGTTCGGGATGGAAGTTTAAAATATTCTCGTCTTGGATGTACTCCGATTTCCTGTTGCCATGGTGACGAGTCGAGATTTCGGCGGTTTAGATTTTTAACATTCATGAACTAGTTTTTTGGATTCCCATTGGAATAGATAGCTTTCTTGTAAATCCTACTGGTCTTTAAATATCTACATTAGCCCTCAGTGAAGAGGACTCTTCTGTGCATTGGAGGATTTTATTTTTCTGGAAGATTCTATGGTTTATCCATCAAGATGTCCCCTACACTGGTAGAAATCTCCAGAAGTGAACAGTTTTTAAAAAGGGAATGTAATATTTATTGTTTTAGTCACTTAACATTAATTTATTTTTTAAATAACCGTGATTATAACAGCACGTGCCCAGTCATGCCCCATAATGTTGTGTAATCATTCCTGTAATACAGTTAATAAATGCCTCTTTTTTTTTTAAGTGAACCATTTTACATGTCAGCTGCATATTTCTACCGCTTATTGTGACACAGGGTTTGTAGGGATGATCTTGCGTACTGACTCATTTTAGCGATGTTTGATTATCAGCTCGTTTGTTAGACCTAATGGGAACATCCATGTAGTAGGAGGGCAGGCTGAATGGTTTCATTAACGTCATACTTAAAGCAACTGCATAAAATTTGCAGGCCTGGTGTTATTGAATTCCATTAGGGAGATAGAAATCACACATCCTCCTAAATAGCATGAGGTCGAAGGAAAAATATAAATGCATGTATATGCATATGGGTAGTGAGCAAGTGGACACATATGTACTGCTGACCTGTATATGTAATGCCATATGTTTATTTTTTGTCAGTTATGCACTGGTACATATTGACACACAGTACGTCGAAATAACTTTAACCATGCATTAATTATATCGTATGACATTGCAATGACAACTATATAGTCACCTTTAACACATATGCAGTAGCTCTGAACATGCTTGAGTGGGCAGGTGTATCGATTAACATGTTAACAACATGTCTATTGAATTTATGGTCAATGTCAACCATACCTATGATATTATATCAACAGAAATTTTGAGATGGAGAATGTTGTTTGACTGTCAAGTTGAAACTCCACATGCAGACGTACCTCTAAACGTAATCTTCTAAAGGCTTCTGGGTTCTTTAATGACGGAACCATTTAAATGGAAAAAAAAAAAAAAAAAGAAATGACAATGTAAAAATAAAAGCTTTTAAGCGACCCGGTAATAAATTAAATACCCCGGGCGTTCAGTCGGCTCCCGGTCCATATAAATGTCAGCGTGGAAAAAGTCTGTGTCGTCTATATTTACGTCAAATGTCAGACGGAGAATATACGCGGCGCTCTCGCCCCGGCTTTTAGCGCTGGGCGATAAACCAGGGTCCCCTTTGATTCAATTAAGCCCGTCTGGTCCGGAGTCTGAAACCCCGCCGCCGTGGCCGAGACACACTTATTAATTCTTCCTGGGAATGGCCCCTCCAGAAAAAAAAAAAGAAAACCATGTCAGGCCAGCAGTGAAGGGTCACGAGGAGAACCCATTAATCAGACAAGACTAGCGGTTGTGAGCGACGCGCACTATTTTTCGAGCGATATGACAGCATTCCGGGGTATTCAATTAGGCGGGAATTCGATGAGGGATTTCATCTTCTCGAAAGTGCAATTAAAGTGTCATTTTAAGTGCGGAAATGCAGTCTAATACCTTCACGTGTGCTGTATGAATTGTGGCCTTGATTACATCCAATGGGGGTGACAAACAGAGATAAAATGATGAAATAACAAAGGTGCACTATTCTCGTTTAGTGCTGTAATGCACTATAGATTATGCTCAATACAAGATGAAATCAGCTTTACGGGAAATACTTTCAAAAGGCCACATATACATTCTTAGAAGACATAATCTTCTGCACATCTCTGTCTGTTAATCCCTGAAAATGGCAATGATCGTATTTCAGCCATTCCATTAATTAATGGTTATCCTGCACCTGACTCTTCTCAGCACAAACACATTCATCAGTACTATTTTCTGTCCTCCTACGCGACCAGATGTCATCTCTCTCCAGTCAGCAGGGCCTTCTGTGTGAAAAAAAAAAAAAAAAAAAACGGCAGAAATTCTGCTCCTCCAGTAATTTCCGAGCTTTCTGCTCCGACTTACCGCTTTGCCTCGCGATGCCACCGGATACCTTTCATCTCAGGTGGCATCGCTAGGCGCTTGTTCGCTGTTTGGCTCCCTTTAAAAAAAAAAAACAAAAAAAATGTCCTTCTGTTCCTCTGTGTGGCTAGAATGCATCTGTGTGGGAACTGGAGACGCTTTGGAATGGGAAGGTGCTAATGAAGCATAAATGTGACTGGTAGCTCTTCTTTCTTCTTGTGCCCAAGTAAGTTTCCTCGTGAAATGCCTGCAGAAAACAACAGCCAAGGATGGACCTGCAAATGCTAATTGTTAGGGGCGCATCAAATAAAATATGCAGTTTTCTTTTCAGTCTAAGAACCAAACAGCCTTTTTATCATTTTGGAAAATGTCGGTGGCGTGATCTTGACTGATATGTTTCTTAATGACGCCTAATTGCATCACGTTCTCGGTTAGCAGGCTTGTTCTGGAATGTAGGCGTGCCACTTTCGCATTAACATTCCGGAGGGGTAACTTAAGCGGGGTCCCCACAAATGGAGACGACGTGCTCATAATTACTTCTGCCAGTTCAGAACCACAGAAATATTTATTGGCAGGGAAATTGTTGTGCATTTCTCTCGCTCTCCTAAAAAAAAAAAAAATTGAAAAGGAAAAAAAAAACACCTTTGTTTCTAGGCGGGCATGGTTTCCATTGCTTTAGGATATGAAGTTTTAGCTCCCTGTCTCCCTGGGGAAATATAAGTTGGATGTCTATTGCATTACAGTTTCTAAGCTGCACATTAGGAGGGTAATCAGAATCCCACAGGAGCTGGGGGGGGGGGGGGGGGGGGTTGGGATAGGGTGGGGGGTGCCTTTACTCTGTGGTTTTAATAGCAGGAAACGGCTACCTTGAGGAAGCACAAAGGGGGCCTCCACTAGGGCCCGCAGAGGGAGGCTAGATTGCTGGGTTAGCAGAACCCCTGTGGGAGAACGTTTTGTGTTCCATTAAGAATGTAGTTAGCATTCTGAATTGTAAATAGCGCTGTCCGTGCGAGTGGGGTGTGGCGAACGTCGTGCAGTGATGTATGTTGATTCCTAATGGATCGGATCATGCCATCCCCATTTGCAGCCGGCGTGCAAGTGCATTCATTTGTATAATGGAGTCTGGTCTAATTGAGAGCGTTTATATCGCTCAAGATTAACTTGGGAGTCGTCTGTCCGTACACATGACTACGACGGAAACAAATGTCACGTTTCACTCTGTATGCGTTTTAAGGAATATTAATACTTGTGCAAAGAGAAAAGCTATGAAGACAGGTCAGTGGATGAAACAATTTAAATTTAGCAGTCAGCCATTTATAGTTTCACTGAGTGCAGAAGATTTTAATTGTTTGTACACTGGCGTCATAATAAAAGGGGACTGGTACACATGAAAGAACTTTCAAATTGGAGTGATTATTCTTGAGCTACTTGATGCTAAATGGTTTGTGTGACAGGGCTGGTTCATTTATTTATTTTTATTTTTTATTTTTTTCGTCTTTGTCAAGTCACTGCCTTGCTGTGGAAGAGTGTTATAAGCATGTTATGAGTTATCATGTTCAGTTTATCTTATTAGCTTATCCCTGGCAGCGTAAGTACCTGACATATTAAGAATTATTAAGTTCCAAAGTCTGTTTAAAAATAATTTTAAAATAATAATAGGAGCTGCACTCTCATGTCAAGTCACTGGGTTAAAAACAGAGACGTGCAGATCAAGGTAGTTCACCTGAATTTAGGCTGATGAATAGAACACTCAGAGAAATGGGGATTCATTTTAACTAAAACAAGAGAGCATGACACAGGAAGAGGAGGGGGTGTGGCACTGAGAAAGATCTGGGGGTATGACACTGAGGTAGAGGCAGGGATGTGACCCCGAGGAAGAAGTGGGGATATGACCCTGAGGAAGTGAAGTGGGTATGGCACTGAGGAAGAGGAGAAGGTATGACACTGAGGAAGAGGAAACAGTATACAAGCAATAACAGTGTACATGTGGCAATAATGCAGAATGTAGCATTCTACATGGTTGCCAACTGCAGTGATGAGGAATGACCATAAACAAATGCAATGGCATATTCAGCGAGTACAGCACTTGAGCAATGATCATGAAGCTATGCTATTATCTCGGTACTGCTTGTGTTCTGTTAATGTCTGCCTTGCGTGTGTATAAACGGTGGGTAAAATAACTAATTTGTCAAGATGCACATTAGTGAATCAATTGATTTATCTTTGTATCTCCTTGCCATAATTGAGACTGCTTGTAAATGCCGAGATCAGTATTAACATAAACGCGTCTTATTCCACACTAATGACTCAGGGAAGTTTAAGTGTGCATATGACTGCAACAGCATCCACCAATTAAAAACATATGGCGGCGCAGACATTTAAGAGCCGAACAAATGACTGGAACTGAGTTGTCAGACTTGTCAAGTGCATCAGGCATCAAGTTCTTACCTGAAGAAAGGGGGAGAAAACAAAACTACAAAAAAAAGAACAGAACAAAAAAAAAAAAAAACCTTCTTTCAGTGTCTGCTGCACCAGCTGCACTGTTTCTGAGGTGTATCAAATATGCAAACTTTGCCAGACACCTTCCCCCAATGAAACCACTCTGTTTGCTCTGCAAGCCACCTAATTTATGAAGAACCTCTGGCAGGTTTGGGTTGGTCTAGTTGTATTTTTGACTTTAGACTGACTCGTGAAAATGTTTCCTGTTTTTGCTGTTGGTGCGTATTATTGTTTTGAGACAAAATTAAATATGCATGACTATTAAAGAACTACAGTACGAGCTAAAAGTATTTGGCCACCTGTACTTCTAAAAAAAGCCTTAGGTAGAGAAGAATTCAGTTAATATACGTACATTTATTGACGCAAGTGGAGAGATTCTACTGTATATCATCAGAATCGCGGTGATGTTGAACACCCCCCCCCCCCCCCCCCCCCCCCCGAGCGGTTTGGGCCCCCCGAAACAGATTGGGTGACGTCAAAACCATATCACATTTTTTTTTTTTCCTTTTTCTTTTTTTTTTTTTTTTCTCGAGACCGTCTCACCTCTCCTTGCATTTTCAAACAGGCACACGTGTGAACGCCTTGGTGCAAAGCCACGCGGAATGAATTCGCACCCCTGCTGCGCGTCCTCCATAACACATTCGGCAGTTTGTCACCACCCGCCCTCTGTCATCACCGCGGATAAGTTACATAAAGAAGATGTTTGTGCTGCAGCCTGAGCAGGTTCCATTGCTGTCAGGGGGTGTTGCTTGACTTCAGTTCTGTATCAATGTATTATTGCGCTCCTTCAAAAATTTAACATCATATCTTCAAATATCACTGGTAATAAAAAAAGGAAATGCGTTATAAATATATGACGCACGTTTGTACATCCGTGTTGGTGTAAAGGTAGTTGCGTTCATGTGAGCTCGCACAAATGCGCAGCTACTGAATGAACGTGTCGACACAGACCCAGTCCGCACACACGTCACTGCGAGGTCTGAGCGATGTAATCAAATTCATCGGGATGACATAGTATTTACAGCATTTACTCACTGGCCCAACGTCACCGCGAAATTGCTGTTCGATATGTATTTGTATTTCAATGCCGCAATACAGCAATGCTACCCATGTTTCCTTACATTCATTCAGATAATGTGGCCGATTTTTCCAGTTTTCTTTTTGCTCTTTTTTTTTTTTTTTACACTAGTTTAAAGGTTGTCCTCCCCCCCCCCCCCCCCCCCCAAAAAAAGACCAAAAAAAATCCATATTTCTTTGCCCTTTAATATTTTGCTTTGAACTTTGCTATCCTTTCCCCCTCTCGGAGCTAATTACAGTACATTCCTTGAAGAAAAAACAGGGTCAAAAAATTTTTATGTGTTTCCACTTGTGCTGGTAGGCTTGTCTATTCACAACAGGACCGCTTCTGTGAAACGTGGTGTGTGCCAGCCTCACGCAGTTTTCATACAGCACGTTAGGCCAGGGCTACTGTACCGTGTGGCATAAAATCTAAGCTCTATCTTCAGCGTCGGAAGGAATGTACAAGTTTCCACCGAGCGGTAAGAAATGTGCTCCACTCAGGGAAACAAGAAAACTGGCACTGAAAAGTGTCAAACCAAGACAATTTAACAATTGCTTGATTACTGCATGAACAACTTGGGCTCCGTTCTCGCTGCAATGTTTGTGCTTATCCATTCTGGCTGGTGTGAGGTATTCCTGTTGTGTAGTGCTGACAAGGAGAGTTTTTTTTTTTGTAAGCGGTTGGGTGAAATCATTGTGAGGGGAGCATAAAAGCATGCATAATTTACTTGTTAAAGGCATATGACTCTTTAACAATTGCTGAACCAGGTGCATGATGTCTGTCTGTTGTGCGATCTAATTTGACTGGGCAGAGAGGGAGAGGGAGGGAGGGAGGGAGGGAGGGAGAGAAAGAAAGACAGAGAAGACAATTCAAGTGAAGCATAACAGCTGAATTCAGTCAGGCTGCTCGAGATGTGAGAGATGACCTAAGGGGCTGGGGGAGACTGTCAAGAATCAACACCCAGAAAACATCAATATGGTGTTAGAGCAGAATACCTTAAATTATTTATCATCTTTAATCAATGTATTGACACCGAGGTCCCTTTGCCTCTCTGGATATGATGCCGAAATGGACGGAAAGATACAGTGGGGTCCGGAGCACCTTCACCCACAGCGGGCCTGATGCTGACTGAGCACTGGGCGGGTTGGAGGGGGGTCATTGATTTTGTGCAGTCCAATGCTACACAAGAAACAGATCATTAAGGGAAACAGATTCGCTGTGAGAAAAGGTATCGGACAGGAAGTTCGCCTCCGTAGCCTTCCGCAGTCGGGGAGCCTTCAGGAAATGGTCGCACGTGAGCTTAGTCCGTGCCGCACGGCGGGCCAGAACCCGCGCACCTCTAGCGGGGTCCAATCGCAAAGCGGAACGCGCAGTGATTCGATTCGCCACTGCAGTCCAGCCCCCATCGCCGAATATAACGCCGTACCCATCGTACATGCGGCCAGTTGCTGCTGTTTGCGTGTCTGGGTGCCCAAACGCGACGAGGTTACCGGACTCTTACTCAGCTGACGTTGCCTCGGCGATGGCCTTCACACGGCTTCTAATGGCCGGCGGGGGCCTTTCCCGCTGGCTTGGTGCTGGGCATCGTGGGTAAATTAGAGCGTTTTTGGTCTGGGCACCAGAACATTCCGACAGAGACTGGCCAAGTACAAATTAGCCCTGTGTTTTCCAGGGCTCTGCACAGTGTTCCAACTTGCAGCTGAAATTTTTGAGATTTCCGGATCTAATGCGCTGCCCAGTGGGCATTGCACAGCTCCGCGTCGAATGAAACAGCGCGTTTATCTTTGTTCTCATACACCCTCCTTCCCCAAAAAGAGATTTTCCCACATTTGGAGATCTAATACATTGTCTTGATTTTTATTGTGTGTGATAAAGTACCAAACATAACCTGTTCTGATATTTTCAATAGCAGAGAGAAAGAAAAAAAAAGTTACTTTAAACACACACTGTACTGAGAATAATATATCAACTAATATAAAGGTATGTATTTTCATGTATACCAATTATTACCACTTTGATCTCAGTGGGCTATATTTGAATCTAACCAACAGAATGTATTGCGACGCAAAATGTGACAATTACTGGTGAATATAGAACATTTGAGGTATGGCCATTCATTACAGTATTTAATTAAATGTATTACAGTATATTTGTCAATATATGGCAATACATTTTTGTGTAGGAGTGGTTGTAAAATCAAGATGTAGTGCAACCTCCGAAATATATTCCTGCGAGTTCATGTTGTTGTTGTAGGCTGACTGTGCTCGACTTTAGCATCTGGACAGCCCTTAGATGGCTGCCGCGTTGTTCGAAACATCAACGGCAATTACGGAAGGCAACCGAAGGCAAGTTTGTTGCGGCGAGTTATTTTAACAGGAAAACATTGTCGGCCTTCTCATCCTTTACCCGGGCAAAGGACAGGTATGGGTCCGCAGGGACGATGTTCTGCCCTGACCACGGGGTTGCACTTGACGTGCGCCATGTATTATTCTGCGTGTTTCGCAACGTCTCGGGTTTGGAAATATGCAAATGAGGGTGCTGGGGAATAGCACTTGGACGCCGCAGCTGCCGCGCTTTCATTGATGATGAAATTATATTTCTCGGAAGCACATAAGTACTGCTGCGGAATTAGATCAGATGTAGTATCGCTGGGATGTCATCGCGTAGAGCAAAAAATGTAAAAATGGAGAATACGATCGCACACGGAGACGGGCAAAGTGCACAAAAATGCGCACACAGTCACGCAAATGAATCGTTGTTCATGTATAATGTATTAATAGGCCGACAGGCCAGCAGTGTGTGTGTGGGCGTGTGTGCCTGTGTGTGTGTGTGTGTGTGTGTGTGGGAATGTGTGGTGGCAAACAGCTTGTGTTCTTTAATCAATTTCTGCTTTTGTGGACATTATTACCTTAGATTACTGGATTACCTTGGATTACTAATGGGAACAGCTATGTGGGTGTGAAGATGTAATTGAGTTCCACTTTATGTTTATGAAATTATTATTCCAAGAACAGTAATCAATACAGTTTCTGCAATGTTTGTGTTACTGTACCACTTCATTTCGTTGTAAGATATATTATAAAATGATAAATCATTGGAAGGTGTACACACTGCAACGTGGCTGTGTCTGATGTTTTTCCATTCTAAGCTCGAGATAATTACTTTTTAATTTAATTCGCGCAAACTGTTAAGACATTTCAGCATGTCTTAGATTTGCATCAGCATGTATATCTTCACGCTGTGAATTACAGTTGTTGATCTTTCCCGTTTTAAATTCCAATGCGCTGATACGCCTCCAGATGTATCAGTCTGCACTGTCAAGGCATTCTGTCTACGAAAGTTTTTCAATCTTGTGAAGGAAATTTTCCCCCCCTTCAAATTCTCTGCACATCCCTAAAACAGCAATCATTCCAGAAGGGTGTACACATTTATTTGTATCCTCCGACATGCACAGCCAAGAGTGAATGCGTTTTTAGGAATGGTCTCCATAAATGATTTCTGTGCCCCTTGGCTTGACTTGAGTTATGCACTAGCGGTGACTTCCCGCTGATCCTTCAGGAGAATCCTGATTAACGGTTTCCTCCAGAGGGAGTGCGTCTAAACTGCACCCTGGGCAGGGAGAGCCAATCTCCATCTTACAAGCACGATGCACACTGCCTCCTCAGCCACCTTTACACTTTACCGGCAGTGTGGCACACGTCAGTCACCCCTCCCCGTTCCGCCTCTCGTAGACCGGCCGGCATTGGGGACGTCGCTGCAGCGAGATCCCAAAGGCACTTCAGGATGGAAAAGCAGCAGGCTATCTTCCCACTGCCGCCCTAAGCGGTCTGTACATGACTTCCAGCGTACTTTAGCGGAAAAGCTAACATTAGATAAGTGCCCACAGGAGAGGGCAGGCGTCTCCAGTGGGTATGAATGGCGCTCAGAGCAGGCCGACCGCCACTTGCCCGCAGTTACGTGGCACAGGCGGTATCATTTTCTGCCATCGCAAAGGATGCTGGGAAGCAGATGGCCCACTTAGACTGAATCCATCCACAAAAGTTTTTTTTTTTTTTTTTTTTTCTTCTTCCCCCAAGCATTCTCAAATGCAATCTGGACTGAGCCCCAACCAACAGCGCTTTGCCCCCCCCCCCCCCCCCCCCAATAAAATTCCAATCCGGCGCTTTCCACCGGGATGTGGTGAGAGGGTATCCGTGTGGCATAGCTGTCCCAAATCCCCAAGAGAATGGGGTGTGTCTGATTGTGTTATTCCCACTTTCCGGAAGGTTCTCAAAAGCGCTTCAATCTCACATTTTTTTATATATATATTCATGTGATATTTTTATTTTTAATTGTTTTTTTTTCTTCTTCTCAACTTTAACGTGCCATTCACACCCGCTTCAGTCCTAATCAGCTTCCGCCAAAGCCGCCACTTCCTAATGAAGATCTGGTGCCGAGTGAATCATGCAAATTAGGTAGTTAACAGATCAAAAGCCACTGAGAAGAATTTTAATTGCGTATAGGTGTTGATTAGTGCCATGAAAAGCAAACCAGATGCAGTCAGCCTACATTAAACTCTGCCACGGGGGAGGCCTTCGCCTGGGAGGGCATTGTTAATGCATAATGTATGGCATGTGCCAATACAGCAACGATGCCGCTCCACACAGTGTATTGAGTGGGAATTTGGGGCAGAGAGCGATTATAGTGAATAAATGGCCGCTTTTTGTGTGTAAGCGTGTGTGTGTGTGTGTGTGTGTTTGGTGAGCGTGTGTGTGTGTTTGTTGAGTGTGTGTGTGTGTGTGTGTGTGTGTGTGTGTGCATGCGCATGCGCATGCATATGTGTGTGTGTTTGCTGAGTGTGTATGTTTGTGTGTGTGTGTGTGTGTGTTTTTGGTGAGTGTGTGTGTGCGCGTGCGTACATGTGTGTGCCTGCGTGTGTGTTTGTACGTGTGAGACATAGAGACAGAGGGAGAGAGAAAGAGAGAGAGAGAGAGAGAGAGAGAGAGAGAGAGAGAGAGAGAGAGAGAGAGCAGCGCTGGGGTTGAAGATGATCATGGTTTATGGGCACCGGCAGGCAGTTAACCTGATAGACTAATGCCTGCTGCTGCTCGCAGTGACTCGCTGGATGCCCATCGTCGTTTTTCAAAAAAACGAACACACTTCACCTGACCGTGAACTTTGAATGCTATTTGAATGCCTCCGTGCTTTATGGTTCTCCCACATCTCCGGCTCAATTTCACCGCGCAGAACGGACCTCTCGCTGAATGAACATGCATGTTGCACATGTGCTTCACACTGTACTCAAACCCTGCAGGCTGGCTGGTTATTCATTATGGGCGAGGCTGAATCTGGAGCAGTGCAGTACTTCAAAAGAGAATGTGAATATGTTATACTACATTAAATGGGTGCATGTTAGAGGCTTTTCTGACCCTTTATATGCACAAGGGACATGAAATCTATCAAAAACTATCGATAAAGTCTGGAGGGTACCTAAATCAATAATGTCAATAGAATGAATATGAATGAAGGTTGTGTTCTTGGCCACAAAGTATACCATTTTTGTGAAATAAAAGCTAAGTGGTTGGTTTTAGAAACTAGCAAGAACAAAAACAAGACATATAATGGTTATCTATCCCTCTCTCTTTCTTCCTCTCTCTGTTTCCATCTATCTCCATATTTCTCTCATCTATCCCCTCCCTCTCACAAGTGGTCAATTTAATGAATTTCCAAAGGGGCCCTTTGGCAATATAAGAAGGTAGGACTAATTCCCAACATCTGAGTTGCATACAGTGCTCTCTCTCTCTCTCTCTCTCTCTCTCTCTCTTTATAATGCTAATAAAATATTGTGGCTGATACATAATATAGGTACTACTTCACCGTTAATTTTATATTGGCACAATACAGCCATTTTCTTTTCCTGTCTTTAGCTGACTCATAGTTGACTACACCCGTGACTCTGGCTCCTCCCCCTTCTCAGCGCAGGTGAATTGCAGTGTTTTGTTCTTGCTGTGTTCTTGCTGTGATTCTGTAAACTTTTGCCCACCTGACTCAATTCTCTGCCCAGGTGGCAGAATGAGAAAGGTAGCAATTTATGTGCGATGAATCAACTCCACCATTTTACTTTCCTGAAAAAAAAATAGAGTGTGAGAGAGAACCATCTGATGAACAGCTTAGTCGCTAATCCACTTTGCCTCTCCAGGAGGCACCACTCACAGGGTCTTGAGATAGAGAAAAGTGAACCTTGATATTTCTGAAAATACCAGCCGTGTCTGTTGGGCTGCCTGTATTCAAATGTAGTCGTATAATGATAGGTCAGAAAGTTACAGCGAGAGATATATCTGGAGTCGTTCTGATCTCTAAAGATCTATGCATTGTACAGTATAAATAATTAAGTTGTGCAGTAATTATGGAATGTTTCTACAAAGGAATCATCATGAATGATATTAGCCATTAGAATGATCCATTTTTTGTTTTCCGTTAGATGCTGGCTGTTCAGAAACCAGTGAGCAACTTGAAGTTGTTCGTGTTTTAAGTTCCTCTCCTCGTTGCTCTGGGATGTTTCGAGGCGTAAATGCCACACATTTAATCTCATGTTTTAGGCTGACCTTTCAGTGTTCACACCCACGGCGAACTTTCTATGTCATCACGATATGGGTGGTAGTAGTAAAAGGAATGACCCTGCAGCTACTGTACAGTACCTCAACTAAATATCGATTTTCAGTTGCAGGTACCATAGCCCGTTGTACAGTATTATCATGATGCTGTCTTTGTAATGTTTTAATGCTTAGTTCCCCTTTATTTCCCAAATGTGGAACACTTTAATATTCACAATCTGCCATCAGTGCTGCATCCTCTACTACCCATTACGGAGAGTTAGGACAAACATTGTTCTCCAGGACACATTATGTCCAGGGCTTCTGATTTGGACACCGCAGTCCGAGCGCTGAGCTTGCACAGACAGGATCTGGAGGGAGACATCTTCACGTGCGGCTTTAACGAGCAGTCTGCACGTGCCCAGATGACTAGCGGGGGTCACTGGTGAGTGATGAGACACTCCGCCAAACCGAATCCCCCCCTCCCTCGGTGATGCGTCTGCCAAATGTGTGTGGCCCTGCGGGGCTGTCTGCCACAGCCGGTGCTGGCACAGTTCAGATTTGATACCAGACCGTGGGACTCATCCTCATATTATAACAGCTCCTTAACATGGTGCGCCCCCAGCAGCCCTTATTAATACTGTCATTTTCATTTGGAGTAATTTTAATAAGTATTTACATATCATTGATCTGTTTTCGTTGCTTATAATGCCAGATACCTAATAGTATTGAATGTGTAATATTCTTTATTTTAAATAAACTGCCACTGTGCCTGTATGCTTGTACGCATGTGTAATCACATTTGGGCACAGACACTTTAAATGTGCCCTGATTCCTGTGTATATCAACACTGATGATGACAGACAACCCAGTAGGCTGTAGGCCTTTTAGCTTTCCATATTCATCTAGCAGCTATACATTTAGCCATCAGATCATGCAAGCTCTGGCTAATTGCCAGGGAAAAAAAGCATTTTACCCCGTTATGAAACAGCTGCTCAGAATCCACTCGACTGAATAGGTTAAACAACGGCATGGACTAAACAGCTTTCTCAATAAGGCTAAACTGTGCTGTAGAATCCAATTGCGAAACCCTTTGCCGTCTAATTTTATTGTTGTTTATTTTTCTGATAAATGTAATGCAGCACTTCAGAGTAATATACGAACACGTGTGGCTACAAATTACACCCTAGCGCTAGCCGTGAGCCACTGAAACGAAAGCAACACTACGGGGAGACTGTGCTGACATTGCCCTAAGTTAACAACACAGTGAAGAGAGAGGAAAAAGAGAGAGAGTAAAAAAAAAGGAAAAGATATTGAGCTCATATAGGATAGATTGAATGAGTCAGATAGGCCACGCGGTGAAATGTGAGGATAGCTGGGTAAATCAAATCAGCGCGGCGTACTATGTAGAAAGTGCAGGGGTAAGTGGAGGAGGTCATCTGTGTTGGCAGGAGAAGGTGATTGATACCTGCAGTGGCTTCTGGGAGTTTCCTGAATCCAGACTTGTATATACTCTCCCTCTCTCTCTCTCTCTCTCTCTCTCTCTCTCTCTATATATATTGTGGCACCGTACTGGGTGTGACGGTGCAGGCGGGGCGGCACAGAAATACACAGACCGGAGGTTTGGGGAAAAATAGCCCAACAGGGCTCTTTAATCAAACCAAATTAAGCACGCAAATGAAAGCCGTACTCAACAACCAAAAGTTTCTTCTTTAAATTAAATTAAAGTAAAGTAAAATAACTGAAATTAAGGTAGTGATGACCCGGAGACAGCTTAGGGGATCCCTCTTTGAAGCACGAAGAGGGATGTGGTCCCGCGTCTCCGCTGGCTCTGTAAAACAAGTACAAATTTACAAACATATATTTTGCCGCTCTGTTCTCGCCCGAAAACCCCCTCTACTCAAGGGAGACCAAGGCCTCCTCTTAAGCTCCCAGCTCGTTTCCCTGGAGTAGCGGCAGCTGTGTGGCCTCATTGACTTCAGGTGTGTTGAATGCCAATGAGGGAGTTGGGGAATTTCCCGGTTGCCGCTCTCCAGGGTCCTGTGGCTGGGCTTCGCAGAGTGGTGCTGTCCTGGGTCCTGAACTGCGAGCCTGGTGGTAGGTTTGAGCTGATGAATCTCCGGCTGGGAGGGGCACTGCGGGGGCATGCCCCGATCCACGCCACATCCCTCCCCCCTAAGCGAACCGCCACCAGTGCTTGCTGCGGCCGCCCAGAGTGTGTGCAGGCGGGACAGGGCGTCAGCGTTCCCATGGAGCCTTCCGGGACGGTGGACCACCTCAAAGTCGAAGGGCTGGAGTGCCAGGAACCAGCGGGTCACCCTGGCATTGGTGTTCTTCTCCCGGGCCATCCACTGGAGGGGCGCGTGATCTGTAACCAGAGTGAACTTCCGCCCGAGCAGGTAGTACTGGAGTGCGGAGAGGGCCCATTTAATGGCAAGGGCCTCGCGCTCCACAGCAGCATACCGGGATTCACTCGGGCGGAGCTTACGGCTCAGAAATAACACGGGGTGCTCCTCATCGCCGTGTACCTGGGACAGAACCGCGCCCACCCCCGTCTCCGACGCATCCGTTTGGACCAGGAAGGGCCGGTCGAAGTCCGGGGTATGGAGGACCGGGTCCGAGCACAGGGCGGCCTTCAGGTCCTGGAACGCCCTCTCCTGCTCGGGGCCCCACAGCAGTTTCTCTGGTGACCCTTTTCGTGTGAGGTCAGATAAGGGAGCGGCTGTGGAGGAGAAATGAGGGATAAAACGCCTGTAGTACCCGGCCAACCCCAGGAAGGCACGTACCTGGGTCTTGGTGGCGGGCCGGGGCCAGTCCTTCACAGCCTGCACCTTCTTATCTTGGGGCTTGAGCAGGCCCCGACCGATGGTGTAGCCCAGATACTGTGCCTCGTTTTGCGCTATGCAGCACTTGGCGGGATTGGCGGTGAGGCCAGCTTGTCGCAGCGCCCCCAAAACAGCCTGGACATGAATCAGGTGGACGGCCCAGGTGCGGGAGTGGATTACCACATCGTCCAAGTAGGCTGCTGCATAGCGCTGGTGTGGCCGGAGTACGACGTCCATCAAGCGCTGGAACGTTGCTGGTGCCCCATGGAGCCCGAACGGCAGGACCCGATACTGGAACTGGCCCACCGGGCTGGTGAAGGCAGTCTTCTCCTTGGCCGACTGGGTGAGGGGGACCTGCCAATAACCTTTGGTTAGGTCCAGGGTTGTAATAAAGCGAGACTCACCCAGTCGCTCGAGTAACTCATCCGCCCGGGGCATGGGGTACGCGTCAAAGTCGGACACAGCGTTGAGACGTCTGAAGTCGTTACAGAAGCGCAGGGAGCCATCGGGTTTAGGCACGAGGACTATGGGGCTCGACCAAGGGCTGCAGGCCTCCTCAATGACTCCCATTGCTCTCATCCTCTCAATCTCCTCCACGACGGCCGCTTTCCGTGCTTCTGGGATCCTATACGGGCGTATGTTCACCACGGTGCGCTCTGGCGTACGGATATGGTGCTCCGTTAAGGTGGTACGACCTGGGAGAGGGGAGAACACATCACGGTTTTGGTCAACCAGTTCTCTCACCTCTTGGACCTGGCGGGGGCTCAGGTCAGCACCATATCGCACAGTCTCCCGGGGCGCAGGGGTTGTTTCTTCGGTGGTGAACATCACCGCCGTTGCTGCTGCAGGACCCTCTACCCACCTCTTGAGCAGATTCACATGGTACACCTGCTGCGGTTTCCGGCGTCCGGGCTGGTCTACGCGGTAGTTCACTGGTCCCACTCGCTCTTTGACTGTGTAGGGTCCCTGCCAGGTGGCTAGAAACTTATTTTCAGGGGTGGGTACGAGTAGAAGGACACGGTCACCTGGCCGGAACTCTCGGGGTTGGGCGGGCCGGTTATATGTCCGCTGCTGGGCGCGTTGTGCTTCCACCATGTGCTCTCGCACCACTGGCATGACACTTGATATGCGGGAGCGCATCTCCTCTACGTGTTCGACCAGGCTCCGGTGCGGTGATGGCTGTTCCTCCCAGGCTTCTTTGGCGAGGTCCAGGAGTCCCCTCGGCCGCCGCCCATACAGTAGCTCAAAAGGGGAGAAGCCAGTGGAAGCCTGGGGCACCTCCCGAATGGCGAAGAGCACATACGGCAGGACCTGGTCCCAGTCCTTGCCGTCAGCAGCGACTATCTTCCGGAGCATCCGCTTCAACGTCTGGTTGAACCGCTCGACCAGCCCATCCGTTTGCGGGTGATAGACTGACGTACGGAGATGTTGTACTCGCAGCAGGTGACATGTGTCCGCCATTATCTTGGACATGAATGGAGTGCCCTGGTCCGTAAGAATTTCTTTTGGTATGCCGACCCGGCTGACGAGGTGCACCAGCTCGCGAGCAATGGCCTTGGAGGTGGCGACGCGGAGGGGCACGGCTTCCGGATAGCGGGTGGCATAGTCCAGGATGACCAGGATGTAATTGTGTCCCCGGGCTGACTTGGGCAGGGGTCCGACCAGGTCCAGGCCGATCCTCTCGAAGGGGGTCTCTATAATGGGGAGAGGGATTAGAGGGGCGGGTGGTGGCCTTACCGGGGAGGTGCGTTGGCACACCTCGCAACTGCGGCAGTAATCCTCCACCGCTCTGCGCATTCCTGGCCAGTGGAAGCGGTCTGCCACCCGCTCTAGGGTCTTCTGCATGCCCAGGTGAGCTCCCAGGATGTGTGTGTGGGCCAGCTGTAGGACGGTGGCCACGTACTGGCGGGGTAAGACCAACAGCTCCCGGACTTCTCCCCGTCTCGTGGTGTGGTAGTATAGCAGCCCGTGTTGCACCGAGAAGTAATTTGCTTCTAGGGGTCCTTCTCCCCTCTTTACCCCTTCAAGGACCCGCACCTGGCTCCAGCAGTGGCGCAACCGGTCATCCTGGACCTGCGCGGTGCCAAACTGTCCTTTACGCTGTGCCTGGGGAGGGAGATTGGACATCGTTAAGGGGGGCAAGAGCTCACCTTCCCCATCAGCTTCTTCTGCCACCTCGCTTACTCCAACCCGTTCTCCCAGCCAGGCAGAATAGGGTTGGCCTGATGGATGGACACGGGGTTTGGCTCGTCGGGGCCATGACCCGGTTCCCTTCCTTCGGGCTCTTCTGCCCCCCCTCTGGACAATTCTGGCAGCCTGGTACAGGGCGTCGAATTGCTCCGCAGCCAAGCAACTCCGTCCATGGGGCAAGCGAGCTGGAATGGGGGCCGGGTCGGTGGGCATGGACACATCTGAGGGCGACTTTCCAGAGGTGGGCAGCAGGGTGGGTATTTTCCCTCGGGCCTGGGCCGAGTCCGGTGGGGTCGGCTTCCGGTCACCTCCAGTCTGGGGACGGAAGAGGGAGCGCTCGGTCGGTCCTGCCTTCAGCATCTCTTGCGTGGCTTCGACTCGCTCCACCAGCTCCACCAGGTCCTCAGGGCTCTGTGGTGAATGCTGCCCGGCCAGCTTCTTTGCCTCATGCGGTAATGCCCGGAGGTACCGATCCATGGCGACCCGGTCGAGGATCTGCTCCACGGACAGGCGTTCAGGTTGGAGCCAACGGGTAACCAGCCTCCGGAGTGACGCCATCTGGCTGCGCGCGTTGACCCCCGGTTGGTAGGCCCAGGTGGTGACCTGTTGTCCAGCGGATGTGGGGGATACACCGGCTCTGGCTAGTATCTCCCTCTTCAGCCTGTGGTAGTCCCGGGCTTCTGCTGCGCCCAGGTCTTGGTATGCTTGTTGGGCCTCGCCGGTGAGGAAGGGAGCAAGGGTGTCTGCCATCTCCCGGGGATCCCATAACTCGCGCTCGGCCACCCGCTCAAAGGTGTGGAGGTAGGCCTCCACGTCGTCGGCTTCAGTCATTTTTGTCAGGACATCCTTAGCCTTCGTCCTGCTACCCGGGAGCGGTACGGCCGATGCGCTGTGGGCCTGGACCACCTCGGTGAGCCGGATGACCTGTTCAGCCATGACCTGGGCAGCATGTTGTTGTCCCAGGTTAGCCTCCACGAGCGCCCGTAAGAGGTCCTCCATGTCGCAGCTAAATTGGGGAACACAAGACTAATGAAAGAGGGGGGGGGGAAGAAACAAAGAAACCAAAAAAAAAATTTTTTTTTTTTTTTTTTTTTTTTTTTTTTTTTTAAACTCTACCGCGAGAACGAGTGTAATACTCGAGCTCGGGGTAGTTAGCTGCAGTCTGCTATTACTCCGTGCCTATGCCCGCATTCTCCACCACTGTGGCACCGTACTGGGTGTGACGGTGCAGGCGGGGCGGCACAGAAATACACAGACCGGAGGTTTGGGGAAAAATAGCCCAACAGGGCTCTTTAATCAAACCAAATTAAGCACGCAAATGAAAGCCGTACTCAACAACCAAAAGTTTCTTCTTTAAATTAAATTAAAGTAAAGTAAAATAACTGAAATTAAGGTAGTGATGACCCGGAGACAGCTTAGGGGATCCCTCTTTGAAGCACGAAGAGGGATGTGGTCCCGCGTCTCCGCTGGCTCTGTAAAACAAGTACAAATTTACAAACATATATTTTGCCGCTCTGTTCTCGCCCGAAAACCCCCTCTACTCAAGGGAGACCAAGGCCTCCTCTTAAGCTCCCAGCTCGTTTCCCTGGAGTAGCGGCAGCTGTGTGGCCTCATTGACTTCAGGTGTGTTGAATGCCAATGAGGGAGTTGGGGAATTTCCCGGTTGCCGCTCTCCAGGGTCCTGTGGCTGGGCTTCGCAGAGTGGTGCTGTCCTGGGTCCTGAACTGCGAGCCTGGTGGTAGGTTTGAGCTGATGAATCTCCGGCTGGGAGGGGCACTGCGGGGGGATGCCCCGATCCACGCCACAATATATATATATATATATATATACACACAGAGATATGGGGGATGGAGAGAGAGAGGGAGAGAGAGAGCAAAAAAATCTATCTCAGCAGGTCACGAGATCTTGAGTTTCAAGCCTCGCCTGGCCATTATGAAAATGACTTTAAAGATTAAAAATGGAGGGGAAAGTGACACTCGGTATATCCTCCCGAATACATTACCCGGTCTCCTCATCATTAGTCAGTCCGTAACACAGTGCTCTATTAAAGCTCGCATCAGCCACTGTCAGGCTGTACTGTACCACCCAGCACATCTGCGCTTCAGAGGAATGCACATGCTTTAAACTCTGAGGGCTCAGTGTGTACTGCTACGCGTCAGACCACACCACGGTATTATTCATCACTGTAAGTCATGTAAAACTCACCGTATGCTTCTTTCAGTAAGCGTATGTATGTGTGAAGTATTACTACGCAGCCTAATTTAATTTAATTAACGTTTAAACTGAGCCACTGTACCAGGATATTACAGTGCAAAAATGGCTGGTGTGGTTGGCCACTGCGTATGTTTAAAGTGGATACCAGAAATGCATGATCCAAATGGTCATACATTGTTCAGTTTAATGCAGCTATTTACCTCCTTTTGAATGATAAAATTAATGGAATGAAATGAGTTTAAAAGAAAATGCTTTTTTTGTTGTCCAGTATAACAATGTGTACATAAATACAAATTTGTTTACCTACCACAGTTGGGACAATGTAATTACTGTACATAGGCATTTCGACCAAATTCATCTTCGAGGGGTGCAATATCCCTTGCCTTTTCATTGACCTTTGGAGGATGGCAATCTAGAACAACGATGACGATAATTTCCTCGCTAATAGAAGCTGCTCTCTGACATTGCCGCAAATTAGCAGCCTTACAAACGTGACACCGGGTCAGCAATGTGCACCCTGGTCCCTGTTGCGGAAAGTGCACCTGAGATAAACTGCAATTTTGCTGCTTCAGCAGCACTGGATGAAGGCTATTTTCTGTGAGACAGGCTCGCGTGTATGTGCTCCCATTCACACCCATTGCACAACATGCTTCTCGTAAAGGACTAGTCATCCCAATCTTCTTCTTTTACCTTTCACTCATATACAGGCTATCCTTCATTCTCCTTTTGCTTATTTTCCCAAAATGCTGAGCAATGTGCTCTTGGTTGTCCGCCTACCTCATGCCACACTCAAGCTATATGGAGCTAATGGCTACAGCCAGGCAGGCCAACAAGTGAGCATCTCAGACCTGTAAGCAGTTTCCGTAGCCACCCAGCGAACGCAGAATGTTCTCCCAATGTTCCGGAAATGTTCTGTCAGTGTTATAACATCGCCGCAACATTACGAGAACTTTTTCGGATTAACTAGGCACATACCTGTACCTCTGCTACGGCACAGGAGGGAAAAGTACCGGCCGCAGTGCTGTGTTTACCGTCCCGTATCAGGAAGCGGGTGTCAGTTGGCAATTCAGTCAAATCCAGACCCTCCTCTCGCAATCTCCACTGGTGTACCTTCTTAGTGGCTGGGCTTTGCTACCTATACAAAACAGCAGCCCCCTCACTGCGAGCTGCATTTACTGTCCATTGTGGGATGATGACAGGGCAGCAGCGAGAGCTTCAACCTGAGCCCACTGTCCACTTCAGCCTGTCTGACTGCTTTCATCTGCTGAGGCAATGTTTATTTTTATTTATTTATTTTTTTCCTGGTAGACTCTTTCTTTTGCATCTGCAGTTGCGTTAGATGTCTGGGCAGCTACAGTTGTAGTGGCTGAAGTACTGTGTGGATCCAGCTCGCCAGTTAATTTCCAAATGGCACCGCAGTCCAGATAATTCCGAGGCTTGGCTGCTGTGGTTTTCTTCCCCGGCCTCAGCCAGTGCTGTGGCTATTCTGTCAGAGCTCCCTGGTGTGGTTTTAATGAACTGGACTGTTCGGATGTTGAAGATGTGTCCTGCCATTTTCTGTATCCACAGCTATGTGGAGGGCTTAGTGTTAAGCTTGGCTACATGTGGTGTATGGTCAACGGAAAACAATTACATCACCCATTACTATATTACCCATTATTATAATGGATAACTCTTTTCCTTAGCTCCCCCCCTCTCTCTCTCTCTCTCTCCCTCTCATATGCTGTCTTTTACTCTCTCTCTCTCCTTTCCACTGCCTACAGTGACAAGCCCACAGTCATGCAGTGTCTAGTTTATTGTACCTCCGCGATCATATCAGTTTTGCATCCATGCATCATTATCCGTAATAGACACTGACATTAGTGCCAGTTGCATAAATATAACGTGTATATTTAGTTGTAGTGAACGCAAAAATAACAAGCGTCGGTACATTATATTCCCTTCCCATTATACATGTCCCTGCGCTGTTTCCTCGCTGTAATGCGGCGAGTTTCCTACTTATTCGCAATCTGGAGGAGTGTCTGTCGTCGCTGTAAACTCTCGAGTGATGAGTGCCGTGACAGATGTGCGCATCGCCAGCGATACCGCGCACGAACAGCAGGGACGCCTGCCCCGTAGAAGACGTGAGGACCGGTCGCCGACAGTTCTGCTGCTCAAATCCGCCGTCCTCCCTCCCTCCCTCCCTCCGTCGACGCCTGTGATGTGTGAGTCAGTGGATTACTGGCAGGCTGGCTAGTTAGCGGCCAGCTTAGTTTTGTGCGCCTTTATTTACGCCAGCGCTGGGCTGCCGAAGCTCCATCCAGAAGTTTCAGATCTCGGCCCATCTGGTGAGGCTGCCTCCATCTGCGGAGCCCCGGACCGCTTAAAACCAGGCAGCTGAGGACGCGCTGGGCCCGGGGCGGCTCGCGAAAATGGCAAATCTGTCGGCCATAGTGGCATTATACTGAGCCTGTTAGGGAATTAGATAACCCCAGCCCGCAGCTCACCCTTCCTATGACCGCTCCCCCACCCCCCTTCCACTAGTCGGCGCCGGGCTGCGGCATACTTTTATGGCCCCGCCCACAAGTGAGGAAGATGTGCCCTCACTGCCAGGTGCTAAATCCCTGAGTGACCCCCCACCCCCCGCCCCAAACATAGTCCGGAGTTGCCTGAGGGGCAGCACAACCCCCCCTCCCCCCAATATAAGATTTAGCTTCCTAGGATTTTTTTTATGGCACGATGGCATGACTGCACTTCAAAGGCGCTGGCTATTGAACCTCCGGTGGCTTTTGTGGAACCCCCTTTTAAACCTTAACCCCTTTCGCACGTGCATTTCGAGTAGTGCGAATGGCCCACCGCCACATATGAGACATAAAGCAAAAGGAAATGCATGTGTTATTGGAATACTGTTATTGGAATAAGTAAGGCCCACTTCCTGTCTCTGGGGGTTCCATTGTGAGTGGCTGAAAGAGGGTGTCTGTCTAATGGCCAGTAAGTGGCTCCTGGAACTGCTTTTCAGGACTACCCTGAATTCTTTAATGCATTTTTTTTCACTGTACTGTGACTGACTTGAAATGATAAAATTGTTCAGTAGTTAACGAGTGGAACACAAAGAAGAAGAAAAAAAGAACTACAGCGCTGACCTGATTATTTATCATTACAATCATCGTTGCGCGTATGTGCGGACGAGCCGACGACAAGGCTCAGCAGTCCGTTTCTGTTTATTCGGGTTTATGCGGGGGCTTTTTTCAAAAGATTTTATACAGCACACCTCCCCTCTTCACTTCATCCTAATTTTCATCCTTTCATTCTTCTCCAAAGCCAGCAGTTACAGCTGCACCTACCCCACCCCCATCGCCCCCCCCCCCCCCCCCCCCCCCCACTACCGCCAACCCCCCCACCAGGGGAGCCAGGTGTTAGTTCTGTATTTGAGGTCTGGTGCCTTCATCCCTCTCTCTCTCCCCAGGGCGTAGTAATGCAGTCGAGCTTCTTTGAGGTCCAGGGTGACCCCTGAAAATCAATAACACGCTACAGGAAAGCTTATATTTAGTTTACGGCATCGCTGCTTATTGTTATGTAATTTTGCACGTCCGGCCAATTACCACGGAGGTTGTTTTGTGGTTATGTTATTGTTGTGCATCTCACATAATGCATAGCGAGCTCTGCTAATAAAAGCACTGCCGTATTCGCGGTACTTAGCAATCAGTGTATATTTTTATTGTTTTTTTTATCGCTTTTCACAATGAGCGTATTCTCTCAGTATGGTAATCACGTACCATCCTTGCTGTTCTCTGGAGATCGCATACAGTGAAATGCAGATGGATGCAAAAGAAAGACATCATCTATAATAAATCATATTACCGGCAAATTATACTTAGCTTAGCAAGTATGTCTCTGTAAACGATGAACTGCTCAGACTATTTTTAATTTTTCTTTTTTTTAACTGAAATTGTTGCTCATTCACTATGTTCTTGTACTGCTGCTTTCAGAACTAAAACAAACTTTCTGAATGTACTCTTGCTTACCCCATCTGTACAACTGAAACGGGATGTTATTGGAAACCTGGATCATGTATGGGCTGAAAAGTTGGATACACCTTGAGTAATAAGGCATAGCAGTTCACTTATTTATAAATCACAATAAAACAAACAGGGCGATGTAACTGTCATCTACCTTCCAAGCTTTCTCTAGAATTCAGTGTGATGCCCTAATGTCTTCATACAGAAATGTATGTATGTATGTGAAATTGGATATATGTGTGTGGTGTGTTCTCTAAAATCCATTTAAAAACTCAATTATGTGAAGTACAACAAGAATGAACAGTTTTGTATTTTATGAGGAAAGTCTCTTGACTTTACTGAGGTAAAGACTTGACTGACAGAAATACCTTTCCGGCGTCTTCCACTTAAAATTGAGGGTGACTATAAGGGTCACTGTAATAGATGAGCTAGGCTGGCATTTTTCTTCCTTTTTTTGTCGAAATTGGTGGAAAATTTGACAAATATTAATGCAACTTGGACAAACTTTGAATCCTCAAGGGAGAATTCTCAGACATTTTATATCCCTTGTTTAATAAATTACGGTACCCTCTTGACAGCAACTATTCTTAAACCACAGTCTGCACACTGTCTGAGACGCTGTCATTTTTCAGTGTTGGGTGACAGCCTTACCCTGCTTTGAAGTTCAGTATCTGTAGTTATACTTTGCTGATGTTCTCTCTCTTTCTCTCTCTCTCTCTCTCTCTCTCTCCCCCTCTCCTCCCCCCCCCCACTCTCCCCCTCTCTCTCTCTCTCCAATAGATGTGACCAAACATCTGAAAAAAAAGGTAAGCGTGATTTTCCCCCTCTTTTTTGGTCTGTTGTACAATGGCGAAATTACCAATTAGTCCTGACCTATAATAACAGCTCTAAATGAATGCCGTAAGGACGGCGGAGAATGGGGCTCTGCTGTTTGTGAAGTTAGGTAGGCGATGCTTCATTGTTCTCGCAGTTTCCTATTCCCAGGTGCGAAAAAAAGAGAAAAAAAGAAAAAGCCGAACACACACAGTTTGCTATTTCTGTGCTCCGTGCCTCAAATTTGAATTTTATTTAAATGAGAGGCAAATGGCCTAGATTTGTTCAAAGAATCGGTGGCAGCACTGACTTCAGAGGGAGAGCGCGGAGTCTGCTCAGCGTGGAAACAGGGACCCGAGCGTCCCTGAAAAATGATTCTGTCTGCGGCGTGTGGCGATGTTTCGGTTTCGCCTCCTCCCGCGAGCTCCTCGGTGGCCCGCCGCGGCGGTGGAACCTCGAGAGGTGGTGTCCCCAATGCTGTGGCCGTTCCGCGGGTTTTTGAAAGCCGCATTCCGTTTTCCGGAACAGTCTGTTTAATATCAGACCCAATTCCCATGGCGACCCGCTCGCTAAGCTAGCGCCGCGACCGCCAACTGTGCATCGTACCGGTGCAATTTGAAAATAATTTGAAAATCAGCTGTTGTGCTTGTTAACACGGTGGCTGGCAGCCGATTGAGGGAAAGGGAACGTGTTGACAAGCGAAACTACCCACGTTGTCATGAGTTATGTACGCTGGGGTAATGCGGGTTTTTCCTCATAATCGAGTTAGGCAGTAGAGCCGGAACTGTGGTAGTTATCTGAACCGGCTGATCGTCAGTAGTTGTGTGGGTTCGGCTAAAAAAAAAAAAAAGAGTGACTTGTGAGCGAGCGAGCCTGAGATTGCTATGGCATTGTTTGCAGTAGCTAAGTGCTGTACTATGAAATGAATGTAACTCCGGGGGTTCTGGTGAAGGAGGGAGGGGAGGAAGGGGAGGGGGTGTGTGAGTGGGTGGCCACTACTGACCACTCAGTTTATTCAGAATCCACGTTGGTTTAATGAGATAAGCATTCCCTTTTCAGCCGAACGCTTTACCTCGTCTTTATTCTTGATTTCTGAAAAGCTGCGGCAGGCCAAAAAACATTCCTGGAAAAGAAAGAGAGAGGTTGGGAAGCGGTTGATATCGGCATGGCCACCGCGAAGGTCTGGAGTTTGAGTTGCGTGGAAGAGAGCTGCAGCTCGCTTTACTGGGGGGGGGGGGGGGGGGGGGGGGGGGGTAAACCCCTGGATAGACAGAGAATAATAAGCACCCAGGGGATGGAAACAGATGGACATTTACCGTGAGCTTTGCTGGAAAGGAGAACCTGTCAAAACATCTTGCCAGGAATCTGCAGGATGTGTGTAAGGTTCAGTATAAAAGAAGGGCATCCTTATTGTGCCAGACCAGTTCCTTCTTTACGTCAGTTTCACTGGCATGAAGGATCAAGGTTACTGCTATATTGCGTATTTTCTCCCTCAAAATATGATATTGTTCTTTCTTAAAATAACTTCCCCACAGCTGCAAATGAACACTGTAGGAGGTTGCATGGATGTGGAAGCTGGCTTTGGCCATTTCATTTCTTTCTTTTGTTCTTGGCTAGTGCGGGGGTAACCAACCTTGTTCCCGGAGATCCATCGTCCTGTAGGTTTTCATTTCAGCCCTAACAAAGCACATCTCATTCAACAGCTAGAGATCTTGGAATCAGTGGAGTCAGGTGTGCCTAATTAGGGTTGACATGAAAATTACAGAATGGTAGATATCCAGGAGCAGGGTTGGGTACCACTGATGTAGCGGGTTCTGGGTAAACACTTACACGCTGGTTGGGAATATGTCATTGTGAATATTTATAAAATGCGTCCAAGGCCAACGTTACTCAGAATTGTCTTCATAAATAAATAAAATGACCAGTATTGAGCCTTCTCTGGGGCGGGAGTAAGAAAGAGCTCCCTTGGCAGCTAAATCAGTAATTTAGGAGAGCTGATGGGTCAACAGTTGATTTAATTCCAGGTTCAGAGCTGCTTGTGTTTGCATTCTTCTAATGTGTAGTCTTTGCTTTTAGGAACATTAAAATCACAGGTCGAATCTCTGCTCTAGCATCTCCCATCTTCCCACTGTACCATTGAGCAAGGTACTTATATGCCCTCCATTGCTTCAGTGTACAGTATATCCAGCTGTATAAATGGATGCTATGTGGAAGTTGCTCTGGATAAGAGCAATTGCTAAATGCCTGTAATGTAATATAGGTGAGTCCTTGTGAGCCATACCAAACTTTTAAAACAAACGATTTCCTCTAATGATTCACACAAGATAGGTGATAATTGGACATTGGGTAGTTTCATTAACCCTCAGTCTCACTGTTGTTACTTCAAAACCCCAATGTTTATCTTGCTTTTTCTACATCTCTGGTACGTCCAATCAAAGAAACATTTACACAGCTTGATTCTGATTTTCTCTAAGCGAAAAATGACCAATATTCAGAAGCAATCTTTTCAATATACCCCATTCCAAATAACAGGAAGATTGGATCTCAATCTGTTTTGTTAAATTTGAAAGGGTGTGAGAGGTATGATCTACAGGATAAATAGCACAGTGTTCCTTTTTGTCCTCTAGGATGAAAGTAGAAGCTTTTATTATGAAGAGCTCTGTGACTTATATATATATATATATATATTTGGTTTTTTTTTTCACTTGGCCTGTTGTTACCTTTCCTGACTTCATGTGCAGAGTGGGTAAGCTTGATCACTGATTCTTTTTTTTTTTTTAAAGCAAAACATCTTTACCATCAGCATGGAAGCTCACGCCTTCATCTCTGAATGTGTGCATACTATGTAAATGCTCTGTTGAAGGACTCTGTCTAGAGAGTAAACAGTTCACTGCAGCGGAGACCCACAACTGTGGAATGGCGATGCAACAGTCAATTGAGAATTTTCTATATTACACAGATCGCTGTCAGCACCGTTGCGTCTTAACCACATAAACCGTCTGTAATTGTGACCAGCGGCGCCTGTGTGATTGGCACTGCACATGCTCGCTTGCCGACGGGCCGACGGGCCGACGGGCCTGCATCCAGTTAAACAGATTAGCGACGGTTCTTTATTAGCTGACATAATCAAGGTGTCATTCTGCTTTCAGTTTTCTCTCTCTCTCTCTCCCCCCCCTCTCTCTCTCTCTCTCTCTCTCCCTCTCTCAATCTCTCTCTCTCTCTCTCCCTCTCCCTCTCTCAATCTCTCTCTCTCTGTCTCTCTCCCCCTCTCTCTCTCTCTCTCTCTCTCTTTCTCAATCTCCCTCTCTCCCTGTATCTCTCTCTCTCAGGGTGTTCATTAGATGACTTCAGTCACGGTAGTCTGAGGGATCCGAGCTTCTGTTTTCATATAGATTTAACAGATGGCTCATCTTTAGCTTTTCGCTAAGGCGATGTCACTCTGAATACGATGCGTTCTCTCCATGCCTGGAGAGAGATTCATCCGTCAGTCGCAAACAGCATATGGCGAGTTTTCTTTTAAAGTTCCGCTCAGTTCCTGTTCCTGCATCCAGGCCTCAGATCCCCCACATCAGAGTAGAGTGGAGTTGGGAATGCTGTAATGCTCTTTGTCTTGTCCTGCAGTTGCTCCAAATTTTTGAACGCGCACGTTCACATCTTGCAGGGGCCAGGCAATTTAGAATCTTAAAAGGTTACTGCTAAACACAGGGAAAATAGTCTTTTTCTCACCAATCATTCTTCAAATCATATGGAAAGGTACATTTTAAAAAGTAATGTTTTTTTTTTTTTTGAAAGAATGCTTTTAGTTGGATATTAATAAAATCCCCTGGTTTGGTAAAATATACTGTTAAAAAAGCACTTTTTTCCAGCAGGGTGAAAGTGGTATGTTATTATGTTGTCGATCCATCTGCTATTTTATCTCTGGCAGAGATGTATGATCATATTTTTATTTTTAGTGTATTTATATATTGACATTTTGTTCTTTTTTTTGTTTGTTTATTTACATGTGCATGTGTGATATGATTCCAAATCATTTAATGTTTCTTATTTGTGTGTTGTTTCTTTTACATCCATTTTTGTGTTGTTGTTAGTTTTACATCCACTGACTGTTGTTGGACAGACCCAGGCTTTCTGATTACACACTCTTTTCCTGTGTCCACGTCCATTTCGTAGACAGCGAAACAACCCCTACTGTTAAAACTGCGTAAAGCGTCCTAAATAACTTGACACTTGTGAAAGAGTTTCTCATTAGCATGAGGGCTGAAGCCCAACTTGAAAACCAGACTCTCTATCTTTTAAACTGTTGGCTTGCGGGTCAGTGGAGTCTTTTTGGTGTCCTATTAGCAACCACTTCATGCTGGCTACTTTATGGCTCTCTTCTTTTACCTGGGGGTGACAGCAGATGCTCAAAGTGGAGCGCATAGAAGAGCCAGTCATAGGCTAGTCCCAGAGCCGTAACTAGGAGACCGAGCTACGCTTATAAGCAGTTAAATCTATTGGAGGGGAGGGGGCTCCTTTAGCCCAGGTTTTGTAAAAAACTGTTTGAAACCCAACTGCCATTTTAGTTGGTACTCTGAAAACATGTTTACATGTGAAATAGGACATACATTTTGTTGACAAAGCATTGTACATAATTTGGTGATTATGGTGTGTATATAAATATTCATGAAACATGAATACATAGAAACGTTTCACAGTGAAATGTCCAGTGTTAATTTAGCTTTAACAGTGTTACTTCACTCTGGAATGTGGGACCAAATGTTATCTGTTAAGAGTTGAATTAACACTGGACACTTGTGTTAGAGTACTACTGTCTATTCTTTAGGCACGTTATATCCCAACAATACGTTTTCTCAAATCCTAATCCTTTTTAAATATAAGAGAAAACATGAAAAGGGTCAGTTTGCTTAGTATTTTATAAGGAAACGTTAGTGCTTATACATCGGTGTAAGCGGTAAAGTTCCTGTTGTCTAAAATCTGTATTGAAAGTATAGCCGATGCATGCAAAAAACGGTAAAATCAGACTTATTCTGCTATTACGGTCAATTGATATAGTGCGGCTGAGTGCAGTCATCATTCAGAGTGATGTTTTTACTGCAGTGAAAATTACAAACCCGCTAACTAAATCGTCCATCAAATTCATCATTGTTAATAAACACTCCAATCAGAACCGCCAACCACCGAACGTCTTTCCAGAGTTATTGACTGGAGAGCATTTTCTCCTGGACAGCGGCACAAACACCCCTGTGCTTTGATATCGATTATTATTATTTTTTTTTTAGGGAATGAATTTGGAAATGGCGGGATCTTAACACGCCAAGGACATTTCAGCGGAAGACCGGATCGTACATTTAAATTCTCTCGACAAAATCAAAAATAGCACCACCGAACAATCGGTAATTGGCCCACCGAGGCTCGGCAGAGAAAACAGGGAACCTGTCTGTGTACTAAGCATGCCTCCCCCGGTCAGGTTTAGGAGGAGGAATATCCTTTCATCCCTCTCTTTTTTCCTGCTTTTCTTTTTTTGTCTCAGTTTACCAATTAAGGCCAGGGGCATTGTGGCGAGATAGTAGGCTATATATATATATATATATATATATCTTTTTTCCTCTTCTTTTGTGACACATACTTTATGACCAGCTGGACCACAGGGGTCTTTGCTTATCATCAAAGCTGATATTCCCTCCTGGGTTGAGAATAGTTTAGCGACGTTTTATTAACAACCGGAAGGGTGACAGAGCAAGTATTGACCTTTGCCAAAGCTAATTCATATCAAATTTATACGCACCATGCTGTCTATTATAACGCCTGACCTTCTTTCTTATATGCATATGTATCACTTTTTATGTGCTCTGCATAGCCTGGGGCAAGGCACGTTTTGTGTGCTCAATATGAGCTGAGTGTAAGCTTTAGTTTAGCATTTCCTTTCGAGAGAGAATGCTTTCGTTTTATGAATTTCCCTTATATACGTGAATTGGCTCAGCTGTGGGAAACCTTTTACGTTGACAGTTAAATTTTAATAGGTTTTCTCAGTTTTTAACAGTCTGTGATTCAATCAAATGGCTTTAGGTCATTTAAAAAATATATACCCTTAATGATTACAGACAAAACAAAACAAATAAAAAATTCAAATGCCTATGCGTTTTGTGTCCTGAAAGACTGGCTTACCTGTAGTCTGTCTATAATGTCTATATCTGCATAGTTTTGTTCCTTTTCTGGTCAATGCATTGGGAGATGAATGTGACTTTTAATGAATGAATAATGAGTCTGAATGTGAAATGAATGACACAGATAAAGACATCAATGTGAGGAACTTCGCTGGCTGGAAGGAGCTTAATTGTATTGCTCCAATTATGTTAAATTGATATCTCAATATTCCTTCACTCTATCGTTGGATACATTTTAATTCAGAATGACACTCCCTCAAGGTTATTCATAACATTTTTTTGTTGTTGAATTGACCTTATTCCTTCATTGCATTTCATTTTGACAGTTTCCAGTTCACAGAACAAAAGAGCAAGAATGTAGTTATTGGCAATATCGACGGAGTGGTCATTTGACAGATTGGTGACCCTTCATTACAAAGAATTACCACAAGTACAATTTTTCTTCTCTGAAGAAACACATTTCTACCTCTTGCTGCTCAGTTTTCAGATTTTGCCTTCTTTTATCGATATGACGGCAATTTCCGTTAGAAAGCTGCAGGAATGTGCTTGTACAGGGCAAGTCCAGTCCAGTGACATGTTATGTGTTCTACTGTATAAAAATAGCCTCACGGTTGTGTGAAATATAACCAACTATTATTTCCAATACTGTTGATGCAAGATGATGACAGTTTGTGACAAAAAGGATCATACATCCTCTCATGTTCATGTCAAATTTTCATAACCGCATATGATATTTTTCACACACACACACACACACACACACACACACACACACACACGCGCGCGCACCTCAGTCAAGCATTTAATTACAAATGCGGGCTACCTAATTAGCAGCTGCTGTATCTATTACAAGTAGCTAACCCAAACAGACTACAGACTGTGTCAGCCACTTTGGAGGTTATTATAGTTGAAGGACTGTGGTGAAAAATTATGAAGCAAGACAGACTGAAGTAATTGATCGTCTATGAAGCGCTACACATTCAAATGCAACATATTAAGACATGCGTTCATCCATGTCTATAGCACCGTGCATATCTAAACTCTGTTTCTAGCTATTATTACACCTGTGTGTAATTGGCATATAAATTGGATGTATATTTTCCACCTGTAAATTATTGAAAGCTACGCCTTCACAGGGTTACCATGACAGAGTGGATTATGCTATGAAAGAGTAGATTATACTGTGAAAGTGTCCATAAGCCTGTCGTCTGCAGCTCTGAAGACCGCCAGGATCAGACTGCCTGCAACTCCATCACATGGCATTATCGCTGAAATGCGTCTGTCACTGTACAGTGCATAGATGCTTAGGCAGAGGCGGAGCTAGCCTGTAAAACGTATGAGTGCGAGGCATAATGAGAAATAGAGGGTCACACTTAGAACAAGCAACACACAATGCTACTTGCCATCATTCATTAATCAATGTTTTTCATGAATTAGGCCTAGATTTGTGTCTATTTTTGGGTACTCCAGGGGCCCCCCCATGGCTGCTCATATGGGTGGGCCACACCCACAGCATTCCCCCCCCCCCCCCCCAATTCCGCTTCTGCTCATTAGCATTTAATATGGTTATTCATGTTTGTTAGACATGACATTTGTAACCTAACACAAACCAAGAGCAGTTGGCACATACAGCACGTTCACATGATACTGAAATTCAGTGTTTCAGCGTGACAAGCCCTCAAACCATCCTTTAAGGCAGGCGCTGTTTTCTAAATGAGACGGGCACAACATACACTGAAACTGGGTGATTAATGAACATGTATTTATGGGAAGGGCTTGAGAAGAAGATCTTATTATTAGAGACACGTAGACGTAACATATTGCGGTCTCCATTAATTTTAGCTCGCAGCATTGATTTTGACGTTCTGCTCCGAGCGTCAGCGGCTGTTGCTGCCTCTCGTCTGAGATTAGAGGGCCCAACTGTGCATTGGGTTACAGGAGCAGGTATTGCTCAGCCGCTTCAGTGTTGGGGAGAGGAGGAGGTGGGCTGATGGCCTCTCATGACCCAGCCATTCCTGCAGCTTTTGAGCTGAGTGAAGCTCTGGGCAGCTCCAGTCAACAGCGTTTGACCTTTGTGCCTTCCGTGTTATTTTGTGGGCCGTTGCTGGGTGGTTGCGTTATTTTTCCGATTGTTGCTGGCCGGCCGTTGCAGGGCAATTTTGTTATTTTTGTGACTGTTGCCGGCTGACTGCAGCTGTGTTGCTGGGAAATTTTGCTTGAAGTTGACAGAATTTTGTCCTGGTGGCGGTCTTCAACAACTGTTGTGTTGCTGGCTGTATTGCTGTTGTGTTGCTGGCTGAATTCCTGCTGTGTTGCTGACTGTATTGCTGCTGTGTTGCTAGCTGTATTGCTGTTGTGTTACTGGCTGTATTGCTGCTGTGTTGCTGACTGGTTGTATTGCTGTAGTGTTGCTGGCTGTATTGCTGCTGTATTGCTGGCTGTATTGTTGTTGTGTTGCTGGCTATATTTCTGCTGAGTTGCTGACTGTATTGCTGCTGTGTTGTTGGCTGTATTGCTGTTGTGTTGCTGGTTGTATTTCTGCTGTGTTGCTGGCTGTATTGCTGCTGTGTTGCTGTTGTGTTGCTGGCTGTATTGCTGTTGTGTTGCTGGTTGTATTTCTTCTGTGTTACTGGCTGTATTGCTGCTGTGTTGCTGGGTGGCTGTATTGCTGCTGTGTTGCTGGCTGTATTGCTGCATTTTCTTTTCTCTGGATGTTATTGCTTTGTTGTTTTGCTGGCTGCAGTTTCTATGGTTTTTGGCTGGCCGTTGCTGGCTGACGGCTGTGGCTGTGTTTTGTTTTTTTTGAGTGGTGGCACGGGCCGTTTGTGACTTTTGAGCCTGCCAGCCAGGTTGGTGTTGCTTCCCATTCTTCGCTGAGGGAGTGAGACATTAGAGTGGGCCGGGCTCTGAGCTCCTGCTGTCAGCCGAAAAACATCCAGTTATCGTGCACAGAGCAGGAATAAGCAGTGTGTGTGTCCGGTGTGTGAGCTCCATGCACAGAGCAGGAACGAGATGTGTGTGTGTGTCCGGTGTGTGAGCTCCACTGCCCCAAGCAAGCGTTCACTGCTCAGCTGGGGCATGTGTGAGTAGAGCGGAGAATGGGATTTAAACTTTGCCCCTCCTCCCCCAGGGTTGGCAACACAGTCACAGATTGGGCTGGGGTGCTAGTGAGCTGCAAAATGGCAGAAATGCCAGTGGAGTTTGTTGGTTGGCTGTTTGTTTCCTGGGAGACCTTGGGTATGTGGTAGTAGTGCACACGTCTGTATTATTATTACTTTTACTTTTTAGTACAGTTAAACCCCTGTTGAGTTGAGTCACTCTGACTCAGTGTCAAACCTGAGCTGTCAGAGTCACGTGAACCTTGCTGAATGGGAACTCCCAGTAATTGAACGCCATACGGTGTTGGAGTACTACTGACACACGGGCTCGAATGACTGATGCAATTCAACCTCACTCTCACAAAAGCTAGACTCACTATGACATAACTGTGACTGATGAATGGAAATATCTTCCTCAATCTGAGAAATAACTCTCACCACTCTCAGAATTTTGTTTTAGCATCTGTGCTATAAAGGATATATTCATGAAATGTGTTATCGTAACGTCAGCAAATGTCAGTATATTGAGATTGGACAGGTGTCTCCTGTAAGATATTGAACTTTAATGTCACATTAGTTTATTGAAGGTCTTCTAGTTCCTGGCTATGCTAATTCTCCTGATTTGATGTGAATTGCTTAGTTTTGAAACATTAGTCAATCAGAGCTGAGTATGGAGTGTGAAAAATGAGGTAGTCTGTAGTCTTTTTTGAAAAACTCTGTCAAAAACAACTTTTAGATTAGCATACATACAGTACATACATACATGCATACATACCTCTATGCATACAGATGGGATAGAACGGAAAATCTTATTCTACCCGGAACCAATCTTATCAGCCTTATTTAAAATGGCCAATGCAGGCTCACCTAATATATGAATATGTAAAATGATTCCAGTACTCAATGGCAAATACACATTTTCTTTGACATTTGCAACAAATAATTCAGTTTGTGTTTTCTGGCATTTCTGAATGATTCCCAGGAGTCTTCAGCCTGCGTGTCAGAGATGATTTCCTAACTAAATGTACTCTTTTTAATTGCAGTGTGGGAACAGGTAATGCTAAATATTTAGGGAAGGGGGAAGAAATTGTGATATAATTATATTGCCATAATCCACTCCTGGGAATAAGAATGATAATATTCTTACAGTAATGGCGTGTTGCTTTCTTTGAATGGCTTTAGCTCCTTTCACGTCTTAGGTACTTTATTCTAACGAGTAAGAAATCTACTTAAAAACACGGGTTCAAGAAACAGTTGATATCGGTAAGTAGATGATTTCCCTTGACGTGAATGGCATGCACACTGAGCTAATTCTGCTTTAGAGCTCAAAGTGGTTTGACTAAAAGATTATTTCACTTCAAATAGTTGCTGGACAGGAGCAGAGCGAGGTAGGGGAGACAAGGGCACGACCAAGCAATTTTAGGTTTTTTGCTGGTTTAAAAAATATATATACGCATATATAACGTAAATATCCGTCATCACCCAATATACATATCTTTACTATGCGACCATCAGTAGAGTTATAAAACTTTCCTGTCAATTACAGTTCAATCGAAAGTAGTAGAAGTGAAATTGTTACGACTTGCCCCGTACAATATTAATAATGCTTGATTAATGTTATTGCAAACATGAATGAACAGAATATACAGGGATGTCACCTGTATGTGTGTTTTCACAGCACATCCTGAGCTTCTGGTCTATATACTGCCTCAATCTTTTTGTTTTCACAAATACATCCCATGAATGAAAACCTGTCTGAGAAGGGAGGCTGACCTGGCTAGCCGTAGCTCAACCTCAGCTTCAATAAATTGTTACATAACATAATGAGGAGAACAGACCATTCAGCCCAACAATGCCTGCCATTTTCCTGATTAAATTACTGCTCTGATATTGTGAGTCTGCGTGTCACAGCAAGTGGCATTACCATGGCATACCAAGCAACATGTCATATGCGTATTTGACGCCTATTTGAATGCATGTGTAGTGCTTGGGAAGGTGCTGTGTTTGCCTATGTAGGGAAGCAGTAGTTTTGTATAATGGTGAGGGAGCTGGGCTTTCAACTAAGAGTGTAAGTGTGGTTCCCAGGTGGGGCACTGCTGTTGTAGCCTTGAGCAAGATGCTTCTCCTGCATTGTTTTGGCCCATATCCAGCTATATAAATGGACTGCATGTGTATAAAAAAGAGTCAAATGTCAAATCAAAAAGTCAAATGCATCAACTTTAATTGTTAAATGTCCTTTTATATTTATGAAAGTGTATTCATAGAAATAATTGCCAATACAAAAACAAACATTTCATTCATAAGCAAGTCTGTGTTACAGTATACAATATGAAATGATTCATAAACACTGAACATTGTATTCAAGTTTTGTGTCTGGGCAATGTACATTTTCCCAGCATGCAATTGGAAAACATGAGTTGGGGGACCAAAGAGCACTGAGGTAGGCAGGAAAAACCGTTATGACTCCACGCCCACAGTTGTTACATGAAGATGCTTGAATTAAATCTCTTTGCAATAATAAACATTATGCTTGATTGAGATCAGTCAATCTCCTGATATTCTAATCTATTCATGTTCCACATTTGCAATACACAGGTGTGTCCTGTTTTTTTTTTTAGCTTAATTATTGAAATGTGTTTTAACAGATTGTACCACTCAAGATTTATGCAAACATTTACTCTAGATAATATCAGTAGGGTACATTTTTTAATGTATTTGCACTGGTTTAATGCAAAGTTCATTTGGTTCTCTAAAAAAAAAAACAAGTGCAACGTGACACACACCTTCCAGCTTAAAAATACGTTAAGTGTAACAATTTATTATATTCAATTAATATGCATAGATTACAATTGATTAAACCTGGAGAAAGTAAAAGCTTATTTTCTCTTAGAACTATACCTTTCTGAGAGAGTCCACAAGATTTATTTATTTATTTATTTTTCTTTCCCCAAATGTATTTAGAGATGATTTGCCAACAGCAGAATTTTGGCAAGTGCCCATGATGGAAATAGATTTCGCACACGTTCTGTAGCCTTTTGCAAATCACCCAGGTTGACTATATTGGCATCTGTGAGGAAATTGAAATGCATTCGGCCGGTGACTTATAGCAGCGCTGTTAAAAATCAATTAACATATTCTATTAAGTGTGATCAATGAAGAGAGTGCTTGTGGTGTATAATCAATCGACTAATCATTCATGGTTTCCCAAATATGAACATAAACTCAAAGAAAAATAAGAAATGCACATGCAAATGTGAGGTTCCTTGATACATTGCATTGACCTCACTTAGAATAACAATGTAAAATCATTAAAATACAATTGACTGCACAGTGGATTAAAAGTCTTCATCCGTTTTGCCTACAGATCTTTGGATGGAAACACAATTGAGAGAAAATGGAATAAATAAACACAGATTTTTCCTGAATGGTCCTTCATATAGCTCATTTATAAGCAGTGCATAGCCCCTTTGTAATCATTACATAACCCTCCATAAAAGACTATGTCAATTTGTAATACTATTTGCAGTTATTGACATGCAGTCACTTACAAATGCCTATGTTGTCATTATTGAGGCGCTATGTAGTGCCTATGTAGGAGTTTTACTGGTCTTATGAAGGACAATTTATCAAAAATGTTGCCCAAAAAAAAATCACTAATCTACCATGATCATTAAAATTGGATGCATGCACCATATCGATATGTTGCATGAACATGAAGTTGGATGCTGTAATTATCCGCACTCTGGGAATAATTTGACTGTGACACCTCCTGCTTTCTAAGGTTTTCATGCTTTTCTCGGCTTAATGGAAGATGACGTCACTCGTGCCTCAGTTGACAGTGGAGGACTTAATGCAATGCACTGGGATGAGTTCACTGTCTGCAGATGCGGGCCTGTTTTGGCAAGCGGAACACGCGTAAGAGAGTTCGCGAGGCAGCGGTGTGAATTCACAGCCTGCTCGTCACAGATCTCAAACTAATGAGTGTGATTGCACTGTTTTCGGATATTCTGTGGGCTGATTAAACTTGTATACTTTTGACGTTATGGATTGCACCTGCTTATGGAACGTGAAAGACGTACTTATAAGGTACACCAGCGACCGTGCCATGTTACCTTACTACAAAGCAAATATGCATTTACTGCATTCTTTGAAGATTAAGTGGCAAATTTTGGAGTGAAGAGAGGGTGTGTGTGCGTATGTGCGTTTGTGTTTGCGTACAGTGTATATTTCTCATGTGTTTTTTATTGCTGTCAATTTAAATGTATTCTTGGAACTGGCTTTCTTAAGTGCATCTTAAGTGGGTCTAGCTTTATCCGCATGACTACACATTTGGAACTCCTGGTAATTTAATAATAAAGCGGACGTGGCAGACTTGCGGGTGGTGGGTGTCCATCTGTTAACGCCTTATTGCTCAGGTCGTTTGCAGTGCGACTTCACAGCTGGAGGTGAGGCTTGCTGTTAACGGGCTGAGAGAGAAGTCTGCTGATTTTCTGGTGACTGCTTTTGAAGACGCGCACTGAAATGGGGATACAGCAGTCAACAGAGTTTTGTGTTTCCACCTTTGAGTTATGCCAAGCAGTATGTGGGTGTGTGAGAATGTGTGTGTGTGTGTGTGTCTTGGACACATGTGAACACTTTTACAGTTAAATTAACACAAGACAATCTACTGTGTATAAATATAATGAGTGACATCTATATGTGCACATATATATTTGTATCTATCTGCTATTCAGTCTTTATGTTAATGTCCTTGCAACAACTCATTACACATTGGCATAATTCTTGCTGAAGACTGATAACTCAAAATCAAATGTTGCCTTTCATGTTCTCCGGTTTCTGTTTCCACTCCTTCAGTAGTGCAGACAGGGCTGAAATCCCAGACCAATAACCTTCAAGGTTGAATAGGTTTAAGATTTAATATTTGTTCTGATGAAAAAAAGAAATCTTTTCAGTTGACTTTTTGTCTGAGAATTGTGGGCAGTTTGTGTGTTCTCCCACCTCGGCTGTCTACGTGGTGGTGGGCATTCATAATAATGACTGGGTTGTGTCCCAGCCTGGCCTTCAGTTTAACCTCACCATTTCCCTTGCATGAAAAATTTAATTTATTGTTTATTCATTTGCTTTTCTTTGCTGTGATCCAAATATTATTCAGATAATTAAGAACAAACAAATTACAAGAATTGTTCATTTAGCTAATTTCAACACTCCATACTTATTTACCTCCAAAGGAAAAAGAAAAAAAAAACTGCGCCTAACAAGAAAATATCAGGTTCATTATTTCAGTTAATAGGCCTACACTTACCTGCCCTCTGAAGCAAGTAGTCGCATCTGAAGACTTAGTGAATAGGGCATACGATAGGTAATAATAATTATTTGTGTCTGTATTTGGAGCTCCCAGATTCTGCCGTTGGGAAGAAGGTTGCTCTTTTTTTTCTCTCAGGCCCTGGTGTAAAATTAGAATGTGCTCGAATGTGCAAGATGATTACATCGAGTGCTAAGATGGCTAATTTGCAACCTTTCCGATCTGAGACTTGAAGCGGGCTCGCCTCTCCTCTCGCGTCTTCCTCCCCTGTTCCCTCGGCTTTCGGGGGTTGGAGAGGGGTTGTTTAAACGAGTCTGCCGTGGACGTGGGTTTATTTCTGTACGGCGGTGTGCGCTGCTGTACACAACATTACATTACATTACAGGCATTCAGCAGACGCTCTTATCCAGAGCGACTTACACAACTTTTACATAGCATTTTTTTTTACATTGTATCCATTTATACAGCTGGATATATACTGAAGCAATTTCGGTTAAGTACCTTGCTCAAGGGTACAACGGCAGTGTCCTTACCCGGGAATCGAACCTACGACCTTTCGGTTACAAGCCCAGTTCCTTACCCACTGTGCTACACTCCGTCCTACAACAGTTCAGCTCGCTGTGCTGTCCGTGACTGTGTTGTATTGGTGAGCCTGGTGCTGTCACATTTTATTGGCTAAGGGCATTTTAAGATATATTTTATGAATCTTAAGTCTCATCTTATGCAATGACTACATATATTCAAATATTGTAGGCTAATAATTTAGGAAATGGCATTACTACACATGCACCACTGATGTTTATCTTATTTTTTTCATTTCACACCCTCCAAGTGCTTAGCAGTGAAAAGGGCAACTCACCTTGAACCTGTATTCTAATGCATACCTCCTGCCTGGGGGTTGCACGGCAGCCATTTTGTGCCAGAATAAAGGTTAAAAAAAAGTCATTTTCTTCATGTCAGTATCAACACAGAACCACGGAAACATGCAATAAGAGGCAGCACAACATTTTCTGTGGAAGAAAAGTTGTACTGTCTCTAATGAAAAGACTTCTCTTTCAAACCTGATTAACAAATGCTACCTTACCACCTTCTCTACTGTTTTGCCTCAGCAGATTACCCAGAAGCCCTCGGGTGCCAGGGCGAAATGAAAGCCCACTTGCACATGGAGGTTGCACGATAGTATTCACAAAAGTGTAATTAAAATGCCAGATTCCACTACTGCCTCCACTAGACATACAAAATTACTTTTTAATGAAAGTTTTTATTTATTTTTAAAATATTCGGTAAGTCTCTTTACTGGTTCCCAGCATTCTGTTTTATACATTACGTATGTCCATGTATTATCGTTGCTGATTAATATGTTTTTGTTTGTTTGTTTGTTTCGTTTTGTTCTACTTTCATCCAACCGTCCCTTACTCCTCCATCACTTGAAATTAGCACCGCGGAAAGAAGGTCAAGTCGCTCTTCCTACAGTATGCTTCAGCCATTAAGGGCCTGAGCTGGTATTTTTTACACAGATGAGGCTGCAGAGTTTAAATATATCCAGGACTCCTCTGAGGGCCCGCCTGGAGGAAGCCTTTCTGCCTAACGCCTTGTCACCACTCGGAGATAATTATTCCCATGATTTATATCGCTGCGTGGAAACCTTTGTTCGGCCTGAACTTTTACTGATCACCCCTGTACAGCGGCTGGATCGATGCCCCTCCCCCACCCTCCTCCCCAGCCCCGTCCCAAGCTGATTCTGCTCCTAATTTACTTCCCTATTATTTTTTTTTCTTCTTCTTCTTCTTCTTCCTTTTTTTTTATTTATTGGAATTGGAGCTGATTGCCTGCAGAGCAGCGGCCATTTCTGATCCCTCGACTGTGTTTTTTCTGGTTTTTTTTGCTGCTCCGGCAGAACTGCGTCTGGCTCGTCTGCATTTTTAGCAGCGGGAAAAGTATTCCAATAATGGAGCGTTTTTTTTTAAAGCAAGCTCAGTTTCCACTTTCCACTCTAATCCACTTCTTTTCCGGAGGAGGGCTTGTAATAACCAGCGGCTGAGCCAAGGAAGAGCTCGTGATTCAGGTTTATACCTGGTTTCGTGATTTACGGGTTAAGCTGTTTTTGCAGTATGATTTACCTTGCCCGTGATGGCTTTTTAAAAATTTTTTGTTTTCTGTTATTTTCGAAAGCATGTGCATACAAATCAACACATTCTTTTTTTAGCCTTTTCTGCTTGCATCTTTGTGTTTTGCTTTCTGTTCTATTTCTGTTGTTGTAAAGAGAGCAATCGCATTGAGTACGCATCATTTAACAGACAGGGGGTGCTTATTGTTTCATATTTGGCATTAGAATGAAAAGTCGATTTGTCATTCTAACGAGCTTGGGCGTCCTTGTTTTACACAATGTCATGGATGTGAAAAATAACTTTTGCTATTAACGTCGAATGCGCAATTGTATTTTCTCAAAAACAAATATAACAATGGCAGTGAGGCTTTTGTTTTTTTAAATAAAGGTGAGCTCAGTGAGCTCAGTGGAAGAGAAGTGGATAGACAGTAGTCAGCTGAAAAATCCCCACAATCCTCCCAAAGGAAGAAGTTCAGTAATGATGAGGGGTGGAGGAGGGGTGGGGGGGGGGGGGTGGTATTCACATTAGCCACTGCCACCTGGGTGATGCACGGCAGCCATTTTGTGCCAGAATGCTCATCACGCATTAGCTGGTGGAGCGGGAGGGATTACTGAGCCAATTAAACTGGGGGAAGATTCAATGGCCAGACTGAGAGAGCCAGTTTGGGAATTTAGCCAGGACATATGGGGTCAATAGATCCGGCAGTCAACAGCAGAAGTAATTACTGCGAGAGGCGCCGGCATATTTTGTGCTCCAGCCTAAATGGTAATGTGGGGCAATTCATACAGTATCATGCTGTATAATTTTATTTGGGTTACACGATATGGTTTATTAGCCGATTTGAACTTGGCATTACATGCCCTGGTTTTGTTGCTGTACAGTTATTTCTTCTCAGTTATATGCGACTCTGTTTTCTTATTATTACCCCTGTGCTCGGTGAGTAGAGTGGAGGGTAGAGTATTCTGTGAAGCCCACGTTCATTTAAAGCAGGAGTTTCTATGCAGGGACCCCCACCCAGACTCAAAGGCATCACAGGAGCCCTCACTGTAAGTTATAAAGGGTTACATGTTTCAAAAAATAAAGGTTTTTATAAAGACTGCAGACTGGGGTTGGCGGGATGGAAGGGGGTAGATGGTGATTGAGATTGCGATTGTGGAGCAGGTTTGGTTCAGATTGCGATAGTGAACTGGGGGGGTTTCGGGGGGGGGTATGGGGGTTGTGTGTACACAAACCAAGAGAGGTGCAATCGCAAACTGGCAGAGGGGAGATTGCAATTTCAGACTGGGTGTGGGGAGTGGGGTGGGGGGGTTTGGGAGAGCAATCATGGACGACCGACAATACCACCTTTGATCACAGAATCCCTGTTGAAAACCCACACAAGCACAGCATAAAGCACAACAGAGCACTTGACATGCAAAGCTGCTACTGCCACGAGTCCCTAGTGACATTTTCCATCAAATACAGTACCGTTAATAATCCATGGACAGTAATGTGCCTTTGATTGTGATATTGCCTCTCCTCTTTTACCTTGAACAAACTTGTTCTGAGGTTCTAAGAATCATGTCTTCTGCACAGCCTTACTTCTGCATCCACAGTATATTTTCAGCCTGCTGTGTGCAGGGGAGTAATTTAGGCTTATCCCTGGCGGTTTAAATGAGGTTTGAACTTGCAACAGGGTTTACGGTGGTGAGCGGCCTTTTATTGAACATGAATACATTTTGGACTTTAGATTAGTCAGCTTCTTCTCCTCGGTGACGTAAACACCCGAGGAAGCTGTGCTTTGCATTAAACAGCCCACGCAGGGAAACAACATGAGTACTATTTTGATAAAATAAGGAGTTTATGTTGGGTATATATACGAGTGGGTTTGCTGACAGTCGCAGCAAAGCCTCTGCGGGTAATCGTATATGCCTGTCAGTTACGTTTAAACGGATCAGTGGGCATTGTTTTACTCGGAAGTGTTGTTGCGCGATCGTTCACAAAGTCCGTCTGAGTGCACGCACTGCAGCATCATGGGTAGGCCTGCGGCGTGGCTTCTCACCTTGCCGGTGTACCTGTGCAGTGAGTCTCACCCCTCCTCACAGCAGGTATCGGGGATGTTAATGGGCTCAGGGCGTAGTGTAAACGAGGCCCCATTATTTACCCCCTTAAAATTAAAACCTCCCGACAGGAAGTCTCCGAAGCGAACGCCATCACTTCCCCCGACCTTCCTGTTTCTCGCGCGTTGCCGGGGTCGTATTGATCGGAGGCGAACACTAATCTTTCGGGAGGTTGAGGGAAGGTAACGGTATTTCACGTTCCGTCCTGACGCAATTACCCCTCAAAATGAACATGTTTGGAGAGGAGCTGACCTTCCCCCGGCGCACAAGACGCATCGCATGTTGGTTATTTATGGGTGTGCGCGCTTCGTAAAGAGAGCGGGGCGGGGGCAGTGAAATAAGCACGCGCTGAGACCGCGCCGTAGCGCGCGGCAACGTGAAAATTAACTCCATAGCAACGGCGAACCGGCGCAGCCTCAGACCTCCATACGTCAGGCAGACCCAAAAACTTCAACTTTAAAAGGCCGGTTGGAATTGCTGCTTATTCATATGCATGCTAGCTTGTGATAGAATAATATAAAACAAGGCGCATTGCACTGCTTTTTGTTATTATTATTATTTTTTAATGATCTTCGGGACTTACTGTGGGACAGTGCGGCACAAGCGTTGAGCACAAAGTTAATAACCAGAAAGGGAAAATAAGTAAAAAATGTTATGTGGAAAAATAAAAGTGTATATCACTCTTATAATCAATTTTATGATGTAGAATTGATGTTCATTTCTCTCCTTTACGGATTAAACTGTGAATGGTCCTTCATAAATGCTCTATTACGCACTACATAGCATCGTCATAAATACTGTATAACCATTCATAAATGCTCTATAACACACTATATAGCATCTTCATAAAGTCTCTATAACCATTCATAAATGCTTGTGTCAGCAAATGCACATTGGCATGCGCTGTGCTATGTCACCAGTCCTAGTCACTTGCTGCATTTACCACACCGTGACATTACCACGACTTAGCAAATGCATTTAATACTTAGAAGTAGCGCATGCATAAATCTACAACATGAAGCTAAGTGTCATAGTAAATCCTACAGGGAGAATGTGGCTGTAGTGATTCAAGCACACGCGGGTTTGAGGATACAGTAATTTTAGATCCAGCATCAGTGGGGCTGGTGAAGCTATGAACAACATTCAGATTACAGCCTTAGGCGATCCGAGATGCCGTTTTAAAAAAAGGTGTGTTCAAGTCTCTGGTGGAGGACAGGCAGCGACTTTCGCCTTTCCTGGTAATATTTGGGAGCTCGTCGCGCCGCTGGGACCGGGGTTGAGGGACAGAGGCGACGAAAAAGTCAAGAGCGGGGGGGAGGGCCCTGTAAGACATGTCGGGACAGTCAGGCACGCCGCGGCCTGGAAGAAGTGTGAGGTTTGATAATAGATTACAGGCGAGGCAGTATCGTCCCTCTCGGCGCTACGTAGGCTAGGACCAGTGCTTTGTGTTTTATTCAGGCCTCCACTGCTTGTACTGTCTTTTCGAATGAGCACTACACAGTTTCTATATCAAAGTTCGGAATATGTGCATTATTTTCCGACCTCTGCTGTCTTTAATTAACATTTTTACGGATGTACTGTATCATGAAAGTTGGAGGTAACATGCTAATGTGACGTCTCATATATTTTGGTCTCTAATGAGATGTGAATATCATTGCAATAGGTGAACCAGAACAATATGTGGCCACAAAAAAAAGAGAAAAATCCATGCTATAGGCAAAAGGTACAGTGCATATTCGTAAATGTCACTGGAAAAAAAAAAAAAAGAAATTGTCCTTGGAAAGAATTGCTGTTGGGTAGACATGTACAGGGCGCTGTTACGAAATTTAGATAAATGATAACATGCACCAAATTGAATAATGAAAGGAGTACAATAGCCGCGGTGTTTGGCGGTAGTAATTAGCGTATTGCTCGCGCTATCAGGCGTTTATATTGATAGCGGAGAGTTTGACCTCGGTCCCGTCCTTGCCATAGGGCATGGACCGGACCAGCGGTGAATGATTACGCTTTGAAGATCTAACCAGTGAAGCATGGCCCCAGTCTGATACTGGAATCACGGTCTTTTTAACTGTGATAAAGGAACGCTGGGATAGCCTCGCATTGCTTCTGTCACAGGCTGTTTAATGGAGAATTTACTCAGAGCTGTGAAACGTACTGTACTGCACTGTAAGCCATTTTTTTAAAAAGCATTTGGCCCTAAATTTTGTATTATTTTTTGGGAATTTGTTCATTTTGAGTAATGAATTAGTTATATACTTTTTTGGGGAGTGTGGAGAGATTCATATGTTGTGCTTCCTGGAGAGACCTGTTATAATAACATCAAGGCAGAACCAATAAATCATCAAATGTCAGAAGGCCAGGGATATAGATCGTACTTGTTTATAAGTATCCAGTAAAATCTCTTATAGCCAATACCCAGACACATGATCTCTAAATAAAACCTTCAAGTGGTGAACCTTAAAGTCCATTTTCAGAGACAACTGAGTGCACTGAAGTGGATTGCTTCCGTGAGAGTGAAGTGACGGAGACAGGCACTTAGCTGGGTCCCAGAGCTGTAAATTATATTTTTGTTTTTATCCAAAGTGACATGAAGAATATCCACCCAGCATCTGCTCAAGGCCCACCCTGGACTGGCATAGACCACTCCAGCAGCCCGGAGAAACGGACAAAAAAGAAATTCTTTTTTTAAATGAAATGTATTTTATTTTTATAGTTACCTGATCCTGTAAGGAGCATTTCAGATTAGATTTATTCAGGGACCATATATTTGCAGACACAGTTGAACGAAAATGAAAATCAAAAAACCTCCATCCTTGTGTAGAGGAAACCTGACAAAACTGAGCACTGAAGATGTACTGTAGGAAACCGTATAGACTTGGTTGTCTTGGATGGAACGGTGTATTTTTGCGGCCTATTCTGCTCAACAATAAACACTAAGGCTGGAGGTTTCTTCAGAGAAAAATCCTCTCTATTTTTCCATTAAAAAATATTAATTGCAGTGAACCCCTGGGATTTGGAAAGTGATGGAAGGAATTAACAGAGACTTTGCCTTCAAATTTGATGAGAAAAGATTTTTTTCATCTCTCAAAACAACATCATTTTTCTTTGAGCTTGATATATTTTTTTGTTTGTTTTTGGGAGCACATCACAGTATATGAGAACTGTATTATCAGCACAGAATGCTATGCATATTCAATACTGTCTTTTTTCTTTAGTGCACAAAACTTTTATACTTTGACTCTACCCAGTGAATTACCCTGGAAACTCAATCTCCTGGCAAAATATTAATTATTATTATTATTATTATTATTATTATTCAATTATTTCTGTAGTTATGTGTTCATGTATTTTTTATTTTTTAATCGGTTTTACTTACCAGAGTATGTCCTTGATGCTGCAGTGTAGAAATTATGATCTACAGACTGGAACTTTATCAAGTGTAACAGTTTTAGTTCTTGCCTAATAAATCTTGAGGAGACTCTTGAAAGCGGCCATAAAGTTGAATTTTATGACAGGACGAATATTATCCAAACACTTACAGGACCACACATTGCACATGTGCAGTTTGCCAATCACGTTCTTGAATTTGAATATAATGTTGCAACAATAATAGAGCAATGAACGATAAATGAAGAAAAATAGAACTTAATTGAGCAATTTATGTAATGTGCTATCAGATGGCTGTTTACGTGATTTGTCTAATAATACAATATATGCTCTTGTAATTGAGTGTTGTGATGTTTCTTCAATTGTGATATATAAATCAACATATTTTGTTAACAAGCTGTCTGACTCATTTGGAAACAAATTGTTTTTCACACACATATTGGTTGACTTGAATGTTGATGCAGTAATATATTTGTTGTTGATATACATCAATATAGTGCAAGTAACTTTAATTCTGCATATGAAATGCCCTCGTTTAGTTGTACATAGTTAGCATACTTCTTTAAACGTGCTCTGTTCCCCCCTGTATTGCTGGCCATGACCCCCAATAGGACCCCCATGGATTTCTCAGAATTTGAGATTAATAAATGTCAATATATTATTGTGTGCACACAATACACAAGGTTGTGAGTCTGCATGTGTCTGTGGGAGAGAGACAGAGAGACTGTGTGTGTGTGTGAGTGTGCATGCATGCGTGTGTGTGTGACGAATCCACACTCACATTAATATTCCACCATTTAAAAGAGTCCCACGTGTTTGGTCATGAACTCTGCCTGAATACAACACAGATGTGCCCAGGTTAGTGATGTGAATCACTCGAGGTTATTGTAATCTTCCTCTCCATATGCTGGCTGTCTCTTCCTCATAGGTTCCTACCTTTAGCTGTCTGTTCTGCAGTTTGTGTGCTAGCTACACATGCTCTGTGCTCCTGGCTTACTGGAGAATCTGTCACTGTCAGCTCCCTGGGTTTCTGATCTGGTTGGGATTTGGGCTTCCTCAGTATTGTCTTTTCTACTGGTGCGATGCCAATTTGAATTGCAAATTTGAAGTATTAAGCCTGAAGCAAGCAAAGAGACTGGTTTTCTTGTCCAACGTTCCCTTATTAACTAATTGGACATTGCGCAGAAAAAGAAAGAAAGAAAGAAAGAAAAAAAAACGGTCGACTTTTGAAGTAAAGTGAGCTCGAGCTGGCAGTCTTGGGTACAGGAAGATTATTATCGAGTGTGTGCTGAGAGTCTGCCATTTTGATGACAGCGAGTGTTGTCTTGCCTGGTTTTGAAAAGGAGCACAGATATGCTATGGGTGAAACATGAGCCATTTTTTTCTCTTTATCTTTGAGATTAAATTTAAAACAGACGCACGTTAAAATGAAATTACAGCGTACCACACACTTCTTCAGTCCATAACTGCACTCCGTTCTCGGTACAGACCTGTAATATCCTTGCCAGGTATATTCAGCCACTGTTGTGTTTGTATTTCCAGTATATTTTACTTGGGGACTCCGAGACATGTCAGTGTAAAGAGTATTAAGGTCATAAGGTGTTGCAGAGGAATGTCAACATGGGTGTAAGAAGGAATTGGTCATTTATGTTAATAATTTTCACCTTTCCCCATAGACGGTCCAGCCTAACATGCTTCATACAAATACAATATGGCAATATTACTCGTGTTATTTATCGCCCTGGGGTATCTGTGTTATATCCAGAGAATGGACTTTATCACATTTTTCTTTACTGTATTGTGCTAGTCACTATCTGCCCTCTACTCATCGGAAGGCTGGTGTGTACAGTTTATTTATTTATTTATTTTCCATCGAAGCTTTACTGGTGTGAATGTCCAACTTGGTGTGGAATATCTGAGAACCGTACAGAAGCCAAATTATCACTTTAAGGCCTTTGGACACCAACACCTACATTTGGAAGGCAATTGTACTGGGTTTTGATAATATTATTTTGATGCCCAACGATATTTTTTTGGTTCCCAGAGCATTCCTGAAACTCAGTTTCCTGTATTTCTTTTGAATATTATTTTTCGGTCAATCTGCCATTTTAATCATTTGATCTGCAGTTTTAAAATGCATATGGCAAGTGCTGTATCCTCCATGGTGTTTTTTCATGATTAAGTGATAACCGTCAATGGATGTTGCCCATATGTTGGTATGTAGCATGCCTGGATTTATTTATTTATTTATTCATCTCCATTCTCATATCGCCAAGGCAACGTTTGGTGCCTTAAGGAAGGAAGAAAAGGAAATGACCACTGAAAATGGAAATGTCAATGTTGTTTGCAAACAGCAAGTGGATCCTGTCAAAGCGATTTAACACCCTTGGATGAACACCACATCGGTTGTGGCATGCTTTTCCCTTTGTTCTCTGTGAGGAAACTACGAGTTGGCATTTAGTTTCCAAAATCCACATATTAAACGTATCAAAACTGTTGTTTGAATGTAACCTTATGGAGGTGATTATATCCTAATTAGCAATTTCTCCAATTAACCAGATTCTCAGTGTAAAGATGGCAGTAATGTGGTGCCAGCATGATTATCCATCACAGCAATGAAATCAGACACCGTACCTGAGCTTGCACGCTGTGCTCTGTAGATTTGGAGGAGCCACAGAAAAGAGTGACAGTCTGATTTAACTTTATGTTTTCCTTATAAGAGAATAGACTTCCCTGGTAAACATACACTATATGGACTGGGCGCTCCTTGATCTGGGGCTGTTTTTCATGGTTTGGGCTCGGGCCCTTAGTTCCAGTGAAGGCAAATCATGATGCTACAGCATACAATGACATTCGAGACGATTCTGTGCTTCCCCAACAGTTTGGGGAAGGCCCTTTCCGGTTTCAGCATGACAATGTCCGCGGGCATGGACCGAGGTCCATATAGAAATGGTTTTGTAGAGTTGTTGGATCTTTGGTGTCCACATACTTTTGGGCATGTAGTGTAGCAGGGTTTCAAGCCCTAGAAGCAATTAGTCTCAAAGCACAGAGCTGGTCCACTAATTTAATATTAACTTCTACGTAGTGATTTTTTAAATATATGATCCTGCTGCTTTAATTGCTGTAATTGGTTGTTGTTCTCACTTAATTGCCTTAATTGGTTATAATTAACTGGCTTCTGTGGGTAACGGTCTACATGTGTTCCTTAATTGTTCTTTTGGATGTCACACTGTTGAAGCTGCTCGATGTATCCTAGCTACCGCACTACCAATAAGTCATGGTGGGTTGTGCTGCCTCGGTACCAATTCGCCCTTCTGTGCTTCATTTCAACGGGCTGTTATCCTTTGCTCATGGGATGTCCAAATGGCTCGAAGATCCCAGGATCTGCGCAGAATCACGAAACAGAAGCAGGTCCTTCCCAACTGTAAGAAATCAACGGACCTTTTGGGGTCGTGGACCTAAAATTAAAAGCTGTTGAGGAAAGAACCGTCCCCACGGCGCCGTTAGAGCGAAAGTGTCGTTTTGAGCCTTATCTGCGGTTCAGCGGCGAAATCTGACTGAGGAGAAATGTGGAGAGGGCTTCACGGGGGTCTGCTCGACGCATGGGACAGCCAGCCAGCCAGCCAGCCAGCCAGCAGACGGACGGGGGGGAACGTTTTTTTTTTAGACGGATGGGGGGAAAGGCTTTTTTCCTGCTTGAAGAGAAATCTCCCGCATCCAAGACAGAGGGCCAGCTTTGAGTCCCCGGGCGCCCGCGTGGAGCTGCTGATGGCCCCGGCGATACCGCCGCCACTTGGATGTCCCCGCCGTCCTCGGCTCCCCTGAATGGCAGATGCTCTTTCCTTCGCTGCGCTGGGAATACAGCTACCATTTTAAAAGGGTACTTCATTTTGATTCGTTTTTGTTTGGGGGGGGGTGGTGGGGGGGGGGGAATAATTGCTGCAGGAAGAGAGGGGGGGGGGAGTGGAAAGCTGGCGGTCTCTCAGACTGACGTTCTTTTCATATTTCGGCGGGGGGCCTGAAACACCCCCGCGTGCCGTCCGCGCTCCCTTTCTTACCGTCGTGCCGTTTCCCACCTGGAGACGGTGTCCGAACGCATTCATATTCAAAATCGGATTTTTTTTGTTTTTTGTTTTCAGATCCTTACAGCTTCCAAGGCCCGGTCCCATTGTAACCGGCCCTCCCTGTTGTGAGCCCGAAAAGAGAGAACCTGCTGATGCGCTGTGAATCGGTGGGGCAGGTGTGGCGCTAACGGTTTTGGGACACGTGCCCGGCGGAATGTCAGCTGACCCGCCAACCCCCCCCATCCCCCCCCCCCATGCTCACGAGTGACGCGCTTGGCACCCGCTCGAGTAGTCACACGTGTTTCTAAAAGGGCCCCGCGAATCAAGTCGGCCTCAGCTCCAGGCGGCCGATAAAGACCGAGCGTGCGCTCCGTCCATTTCAATAATCGAAGCTGTATTTTTTTTTCTTAGAGGAGAACGAGAGACTCCCTTTCTCGTTTCTTTCGGTAGAAAACGAGGGCATTCTGCTCTCCGGCAGACAGATGGGGGAGCAGGTTTCTCGGCGCGCGCACAGGAAGTGAAGGGCTCCATGACGGCTCAGAGAGGGCTGCAGCGAGAGAGAGAGAGCTTCTCTCTGTGTGTCTGAGACCTAATCAGAGGCCGAAAGCGTGCCCATTATGAAAATGCAATTTGCGGCGATACTCCATCAGCGCGTTTCATCATCTTTGCCATTTTGACATTATCTTTAATTAAGCTGACTCAAATTGCTGCCTCTCTGACTAACATTAATAGAAGCCGAAAGCATTAAAAACAACAGCCCTCGATGTCTTTTTGCATTGTCAATTCCAAAGGCAGACGTTCAGAGTACTGAACTTTTTAAAGACTTTTTTTTAAAAGACAGAACATCATTTTAATAGATTTTTTTTTTTTTTTAAGTAGCGTGTCAGGCAAATATCCAAGAAATGTGAAATATTGCATCACTCACCCTGTGTTCTTCCCTTGTAAAAGTTCCACTTTAAAAAAAAAGAAAAAAGTCCAGCGGTTGTTAGCTTCGGGTGGAAATACATTCTGCTTCCTCTCAGGTTTCTGGAGCAGAAAAACAGAGCCGCAGTGCAGGCAGGATACCAGGTCACCCCCGACCCTACCTGGAAACACCTGTGTATAATTGGGCAGTGGAGAGGGCAGATGTGCATTCATCAGTTCCCTTCTCTGAAACGGGAGGCTGTCGCCCACTGGCGCAAGGGGGGTGGGTGGGTGGGGGGAGGGGGGAGGGGGGGGTGGATGGCACAGCAGTGGCTGTGAATGAGGAATTCAGCATTTGTCTATGAGCAGTCTTTCATCCACGATGTACTGTCCACCTCCTACACCACCCTCCACCTCCCACCCCAAAAAAGAAAAGAAAAGAAATGGTGCTTGACTCATGGTGCCTGTTAAAACCAGACCTCTCACACTGGGAGAGAGGTGGATATCGCCCTTGTGCAAATCTCCCTTGTAGTTCGATGCTAAATGTCTCTTTTCTCTCAGATAAGTGGGTGGCGTGTGAAATCGAACATTCATCTGTCCTCTTCCAGTCTTAACTGCTGCAAATTATTTCTTTATATCTGCTGCTTTGAGTAGTGTGCCATGTGCACAGGGTTGCCCATGTGGTCATTCATTGTGCATATTTGTGCATGCATTGTATTGTTTTTTAGAATGTATGATCAAACATTCTAAATTATTCTAGCATTGTTTCAGTGAAAGGAGCATTTAGGCAGACAATAATTCAATTAAGATTGAACTGAAGATTAAGAGTCAGGTGTGATTACATTTTCTCATATGAAAAATTTCATTTTATAGTAAAGTTCATAGCCAAAAATACCGTATGACATTTGTGTTTGCTTTTTTTGTTGTATAATTGGTTGGCTGCTCTCCCTATTTCTAACTGAAGTTGAGTACTCGACGGAGTGAATGTCTGATAAAGATTTATTGAAGAACCAGTGAAAGATTCAAACGCGGTCCCGTCCTATTTAGAAAATGTCTCCCTCCATCTGGAAGCTTCTATCCGCATGTCATCTGTCTGGTATACCAGGAGCTGAACGAGCTTAAGAGGTGATAGTGCTGGATAAAAATGGGCTTATAGCGTGTTCCAACACAATGGAACTGTATGCGGTTAATGTCAGAAACTCAAATTCTTTTTATTTTTATTATTTTAATATGAAAGGCAAGTCCCCGCGGTTTTCCTTCAAATTGCATTTGATCAAGCGGAGGTTGCACTCGGAGTACCGCTCGGTCTTTATCCCGTTTTGGCTGTATTTGTATGCCTGGTGTGTTTTGGCTGTGCTATCTGTCATACATTAGTTGACTTCGTAAGTGGTTGTGGAGCGCGAGAGCACGCTGACGGATATTTGAAGTCGGCTCCCTGGGTATTTTCCTCGCCCCAAGGATGTTATTTCCTTTTTTGCGTTGCGCCTCTTCGATATGAAACGGTTTCGGAGTGCATTTGTTTCCATTTGTGCGGAGGTGTGTACATGCTGATCAGTATGTGTGAAATAGACTCTTCAGTCCCCCGTTCCGTGAAGGTAAAGTCAAATTTGTCCGGCCTTGTCTCTGGAAGTGGGACAAACACTTGACAGATTAGGTGGGATGGCATCTGGCGTTCCATCATTCTTTGTTTCTGCGGATAATGCCTCTGGATTGTGCACGGTCTCTGGCACCCCGTTCACATCACAGGTGCCCGGGCTGAGGTTTCCAAGTACGTTCGAAAGCAGCGGTGCTTGTGTTCAGACCCATTAAATATAATTTCTTGAATTAGTCCTCAAAGCGTTACAAAGCCCTTTGGAAAAAAATGCAAACTGAAGGAATGCTTTAGTTCGTGTGTGTGATGCAGCTATTGCTAAATGTCTACTTGCTGGTGGCCTCCAATATGACTGTATGCAAGTGGACAGTCTCCGCTGTTCGTATTTAATCCTGGTGGGTAACAGGTTTTGTGTTTGTTTCTGTCCGTCTGGCTCACGTCTGCTCTCTTTTGCCTCATGAAGGGCTCTGAAAGTCTGAAAACAGAAAAAAATTGAAAAAAATAACATTCTGTTGATGCGGAAGGAAGTGAACAGGTCGATTTGTTTATAAGCAGGGATGAGCGTGGCACAGAACCAAGGCACACACACACGCACACGCACGTGCACACACACACACACATACACGCATACACACACACGCACGTGGACGCACACACACACACACACACAAACACGCATACACACACACATGTACATACATACACACACGCACGTGCACACACACGTACACACACACACACCCACTCACACAGACCTACACACACACACGCACGTGCACACACACACATACACACACACACAGGCACAAACACACACTCACACACACAAACTCATGCATGTGCAACGCACACACATGCATGCAGACACACACACGCACACGCGCACACATTCACGCAGACAAAAACACGCTCAAGATGCCAGAGCCTAATCAAAAGACCATTTCACCGTGTGACTCACAGTACATGAAAAAAAAATCTTTGCCATTCACAACGTTTCTCAATTGTTCTCCCTAAAAATAATAAATGTGCGGTGGACGCAAATTTCATTAAAATCCAAGACGCACATAAGTACACCTAAGATACTCCAGCGCAGAGAGGGATGTGATGCAACTTGTCAACACAATTCTGTAACGCGCAGCAGCTCGGAGTGCACTGATTATGGCAGGGGCTGGTACAATGGAACAGAGCGGGCCGTGTCTTAAACCCCCTTACATCCAGATCAAAGTAAATACGGGCATTTGCTGGTAATCTGTCATTGTATAATGAGACCAGCGCAAGCCTCGGGATTAAGAGGCGAGGCTCGCGCAAGGTGCTCTGCGCCGCCGCCTCCCCCGATTCTCCTTTTTTCGCGAAAGTGGGTCAGGTTCGGGCTCAGCCATTTCTTGTTTAACAGCACAGACTAGTGGTCGTCCCCCAGCACGCAAAACCCGTCGACCGACCGAGCTGTCGGCACGGTTACGGTGGATCGTCCTTCGTTCTCTCACTCGTGGCGAACGCGTGCGAAAGACAAAGAAATGATGTTATGCCTGCATACGGAGGTGAATGTTGCTCCTGAAATTTGAATGGCCCAAGTATAACCTTTCTGTTCAAGAGATGCATATTTCCAATCGGTTGCAGAGTATCCCCAGATATTCTCTCTCTCTCTCTCTCTCTCCCTCCTTCTCTCTCTCTCTCTCTCTCTCTCTCTCTCTCTCACTCACTCACTCTCTCTCTGTCTCTGTTTTTGTTTTTTGCTCTACAAAGAGAGATAAATTGAGCTCCGAACTGTTAATAAAAAAATGATGCGGGCCACGGAACAAAAGCTCTACTCTGAGAGCTGGGATTAATGTGGGACCTCTGAGAGGGTACATTTATTTATACATTTATGCAGTTTTTAAAGAGGTCAACGGCCTGAGGTGACTGCACACATGAGGGGAGACTTAATACTTGATGTACTGCAAGTGTGATGTTTTAGGACAGGTATTAAAAAATGTCTGAAAATACATGGGTCTTTGTGTGGCAGCTGTTACATATTCCACTTTCTTTATATTCCATCGACAATATCTGCAGGTTTAACAGTCGGCACTTAAGATACATTAATATATACATTTTAACTTAATTCTGTGTGGCTTTCAATGACTTACATTTCAGGACATTTTGATACATATATGTTACTGAGTGGTCAAAGAATACTTCTTGAACCTTCGGTATCTATGTGTTCAGCACTAGTGCAAAGAACAAAAAAAGTAAATTAAAAAAAGTCAGAGGCTAATTCAATTCATTTAGACTGAAGGCCACTATCCTCAAGTGCACGTGGGTTTTTATTCGGCGAAAATTGCGTCTAATACGTGATCAATGGTATCGTCTTCTGCAGGAGTGACTGGAAGAGGCCAGGAGTGTTGAGTTTCTTAAGAGTCCAAAGCCAGACAGTCTGCCACCTTAATTCAATTCCTCAGCTCGCCCTTAATGTGTTTCCCCCCTCCTCTACCGGCGCTGATAGCGGTCTTATCCAGCGCGGGGATGTGACATCTGAATGATTAAGATCACGTTTCTGAGTAGATTAGCGCTCCGCGCGGGAAACAGGTTAGCGTTGATGGAAGACGCCGGTGATGCAAGAGATTTGATTGAAGAAAGGATAGCTTGAATTTCCTTTTTTCTTTTCTTTTTTTTTCATTATCGGCCTACGTCATTGGCCGGCCGATTTAGTGAAAGGGAGGCCCTTAAGAGCACTAATCGTCGGCTTTTGGGGGGAAGGGGGGGGGGGGCAGAAATGTGTTTGTGTCGCTTTAAACGTCAAGACGAGAAGGGATGCTAGCCGTCGGCGGCGTGGCTAGCTACGTACGCCCCCTCCAGCCCTCAGACGTGACGAACGCAAATGGGCCGTGTTTCGTAACGGGGGCCTGCCACCTACCACCGCGGGTGCCTTTCGGGCTGCAGACCCATGTACCCTTACAGGAGCGGTTAAATATGCACACGGCAAAATTGTTTCGCATCAATAATTCACCGTCGGAGCTGTGTTCATGTGACCAAAAGGAATATTCGATGCGTGCGTTGTAAAAATAGTGTCTGTGATGAAAAATTAAATTAAATGTGTCTTCCCTTCCCCTTCATGTCTGAATGAGGGCAAACGCTTCATTTAGCCAAAATTAGCAAAATTGAATTTTCATTATTATTAGTATTATTATTATTATCCATCCATCCATTAGTAATAATAATAATAATAATAATTATAATAATAATAAATCATTATTATTTGTCATAGTAATTCATTGTGGCTTAGTGACCTAGGCTGTTTGATAATTCCAGAAAGCAGGAGCTGCCTCTTAGCGATGGATTTCCATGAAACAGGAAAGGAATGTAAATGACTTTCACCCTGACAAAGAACGTGGCCACACTTGATTATTTCAGTTATAATTAACGGAATATGCGCTAGTGTCTGCGTTATTGAGACACAGAGAAAGGATGTTAGGAATGTCACAGTTTTTAGACGTTGGTCTAATAATGCATGCTGTTGACACTGCACCAGCTGTCGGTAAGAGACAGGAAAAGGAACAAACTATGGTTCTGATTTTAACAGGCTTGTTTTCAGCAGCATGGAAAAGTACTTCGACAAGCTAGCTTGAGTTTTTGACAGAATGGTGTCAACTAAATGTGTGATGTTCAGCGGAGATGTAGGTAGTTAAGATTCATTGCGCATATTGCACCTGCTCGAGCATAAAGCTGCAGTGCACATTTTAATCTAACATAGCCATTTTTGCAATATTACAGACTAATTTTATGTACAGTGTATATCTGTTAGGCACTGTACCTGATGCAATTGTTTATTGTATTCAGTGGACAGTACAGTTATTGTGACTTTCGAACATGTGCACACACACGACACACGCACACGCACATGACACACGCACACGCATGCACCCACACACACAGAGTGAGACAGAGAGAGAGAGAGAGAGTGAGAGAGAGAGATGCCCCTTTTAGTAATAACCTTTAATGACCTTTTTTAAAAAAAAAAAAATTTTAATCGAAACTATAGTTGAGAACCTATACATGTACTTAATATAAAGTCATACTTAAACTTGGTACTGTGGTACTACCATGCATTGTGAATGTGCATTATTTATAAACGCTGTTATAAAATGAAGTACCATAATCACCAAAAACCATAATCTTTTCTCCTATCACTCTTATAAAGGCGTATAAGCTCTTATAAAGGCTTATAAACTATGTGAGTTTAACTTTATTTTATCCTTAAGATGAAGTGGACTTCATCTATCTCGCTTATTTTTATAGCTGATACAGTCACTATAAAGTCGCTCACAAGCTGAAGACTTCATGTGAACTTGCAATAAGGCAACACAGGAGAGCGGATGTACTTCACAACTTCAAATGCTGGAGTTTTAAAAATCATTATCACTCATACCTGGTATCATTCTCCATCAGGATTAACTAAGCCCAGATCCCATTTCATGCTCGACAGCTACACGATTTGTAAGTGCAAGCAGTCATAGAAGCCATCTTTTCTCTGTAGATTCTATAAATTTATCACAGGAAATCCGCTTATATCCCCGCCGAAGCCAGTGAGAGTAGGGAGCTTTGACCTCCATTCGAGATGTAATCAGTGGAGCAGAACCTGAGCCTAACCCAGAGGACTTCCAACTGAGCCAGACCCGCAATTACAGCACCTGCACGGTCCCAATACAGATCATACACTTTATGATTTATTTTTATTGCGTGATTCGTTCGGCTGCATGAAAAACTCCGGTAAACATAGACCTTCAAGTGTTTACTGTTAGGGTCCAACTTCCTTTTGTTGAGTAGTTTAAGTTTTATTTTTGCATATTTTTTAGCAAAGTGCTAGTCAGCTAAAACCAAGAATAGAAAACTAATTGGGCATGATTTTAATTAGAAGTTACTGTGAGGGACTGGAGCAGGTTTGGGGGGGGGGGGGGGGGGGGCTATTAAACGAGGTACCTTGAACAAGGTACAGGGCTTCCTTAAATACATACCCTGCTGTGTAGTTTTCTCATGTTTTCCATCTGAATTGCGTTATTGTCATCAGATATGGGAATCTGCTGAGCTCTTCAAAGAAAGGGATGTGGCCGTGGGTCAGGACCCAACCCAAACAGTGCATCCCCTCCCCTACAAGACAAGGCCAATGCCAACAGTGGTTGATTTGGTTTATTCCGTGTCTGTCGTGGATATTGTGGAGTCTCTTTCAGGTCATCCTGGGCCCTGTTTGCTCTGTTCTCTTCATTCCTCGGTCTCATAAATACCCTGTGCTTCTGGACCGCTCTGCTCCTTTTTGCTTCTTCAAACATTCCTTCTTTACCCAGTTCTTTACCTGTCAATTGTCTAAACCGCTTATGCCTGGTCAGGGTCGTGGGGGGTGCTGGAGTCTATCCCAGCATGCAACGGGCAACAGGAACTCTGGAGAGTTCGCCAATCCATCGCAGGGCCCACACACCATTCACTCACACTCTCATACCTATGGGCAATTTAGAGCCTCCAATTAGCCTACTGCATGTCTTTGGACTGTGGGAGGGAACCAGAGTGCCCAACTTGAACCCACGCAGACACGGAGAGAACGCGCAAACTCCACACAGGAAGGCCCTCAGTCCAGATTCAAACTCGATACCTTCTTTCTGTGAGGCGACAGTGCTATTCACTCCACCGCTTTGCCATACCCAGTTCTCTTATTTGAAGCATATTTTTTATGTTAAACACGAATGACTGAATAAACCTGCAAATCATGTGACAGTCAAGGACTGCTGTATGGCATGGGTTACAGAAAGCAGATCATTTTAGACTAGGACACTGGTGATCAGAGGAGGTTGCATCTGTTAAAGCCCCTTATGCCTCGAATTCTGCTCTTAATTGTAGTTAACGGGTTAATGCACGATTGCATGCAGTTTGCCCGTGTAAGCCCATCAGCAGTGGAGTACAGGAAATGGTGGCTTTCAAACAGTACTCCGGTGAAACGCTACTGTCCTCCTGGGAAACGCATGGGAGTACGGGAGTGATGAGTTGGCTGTTAAGGAACTTCTCCAGTGTGTGAATGGGCCCTGGGGTGCGGTACGAAATCCAGACCATGCCGGTTCTGACCACAGCTCGCAGGCCCAATGGGTCATGGGTAATTGGCAGTAGGCTCTCCCAGGCCTGGGGGTGGGGTGCGGTGGTGGGAGGGTTCAGTTGGCTGAGGACGATATGGTCTCATCCTTTACCCAGAGACCCTTGAGATTCCCCGCAGTCTGCTAAAAGCTGCACATGAAGCGTATTCCACCCAATTGCGTGTGCGCACTCTCAGTTTGCGGTCCAGCTTGTGGAAAGAGGCAGCGGTTTGACGTCGCAAGTTTCTGGGGACAGAACGTGCCTGTCTGTGCTCTCCCAAACGAACCAGCACAAACTGCATCAGTAAACGCAGCTGGTGAACACGATTTATTGTCCCCAAAATAGGGGGAAATAAGGAGAAGATGGAAAAAAGAAAATGGGAGTATTCATAAATTTCCTAAAAACATTAAGACCAACTTCTATGTTGGCAGGAGCAGCAGGCTGCTCTTTTTAAGCTCACAAATGGATTGTTATTGAGAGACCAACTCTTGAGTAAGTTTGATGTGCATGCAAAGCCTTTTGCCGGTCAACCTAGTCAACTGCAGTGTAGCCTCCTTCAAGCCTACGTAAATGAAGCAAGGCACTTATTTATGTGGTTCCCAAAGCTTTCCTCAGGTACCCCAACCAGATCCATCTATTCAAGCCCTCGATTAGTTGCATCAGGTGTATTTGAGCTGGATCACATCAAATACCTGGATCTGTCTGGGGGTATCCAAGGAGAGGTTTGAAAGCCACTGAGATATTTGATGAAAAATCTATCAATGCAATTTCTTAAGGCTGTGCCGACAATAGGAACTATTTCGCACAACCTACTAAATATGGAATCTGGGCTATGAGGGCTGAGTTATGTACACAGTAATTGCAATAGACAGGGGTCCATTAGCATTGCTTCTTGGGTGGCTGAAACTGGTTCTCTAAGTCATTAAACTAATTATACAAGCTAATTAATCAGAGTGCTCCGAGCATGTTGCAAAACGACATCCACTCTTTGTTGGCCTGCATAATGAAATGTCATTTTTAGATCTTTTTATATATAAAAAATTACTTTGATCTTTTGAGTAAACAGATCATTTGCATATTAAGAAGAAAAGAAAAACAGTCTACGGAGCCCCCTGAAGAGGAGTTTTAGAAGAGCATATTAAAAGTTTTAAGCAATGTTTTGCCACAGATTAGTTGAAGTAGTGACACACAAACGATTTCTTGCCATAATGAAAAAGTGAAGCAAAAGGATAAAGTGAATTTTACATTGATCATCTTAATTGTTATTGGAACCCCACCTCTCCTCCAAATACCCTGTTTTAAGCTGCAGAGATTTATCATGTAGTGCTTCTCAGCGTCGTTTGAGAATGCATTTTCCATTGACAAATTAGATTAGCAGAGAGAGGGTGGATGACTTTCAAATGAGCTAACAAGGCGGACTTTTTTATTTTTTAATTCAAATTTGATTTTAATAAGGGTACCAATATCTATAATTAACTTGTTCAATTGGACATATCAAATGAACACTCACTAAGTGTTACCCTTTCAAAGACCAATTTATTGATGGTCTGTAAATTAATAATTTGATTAATATTCTCGCTCTGCGATGCAAAATGTCTTCTGTGTCTAAAGATGAGATCATGGTGTTAAGAAATCACCTTTTTTTAGGGGAGATATTTTTTATCCCAAATGTCATGATTCTGTAATGTTTCTCATTAAGTGATGCAGAGTAGGCAGTAGAAAGTTTGGAATTGTGCTCAAGCCATGGATGTTTTAACTGGGGCTTTCCCCATCTGCTATCTCAGGACTGTCAGTTGCAAAAAAAAAAGTCATTGACCAATTCATTAAATGGCTTATAGTGAGACTGTGAGCAACTTGGAGAACATAAGGGCTATTTTTAAGATTGAAAAAAAAAAGTATCTTGGTATTTTTTCTTTTGTGGTGTTGTAATAATCCTGACTTCATGTTTGTGGCATGCGACCTGCAATTTAGCCAGAAATTCATCACAGTGTGTTCAGCAGACGTCGGCTTTACCCTGTCCCCTCCGTCATCAGTCCTCTCGTGCTGGCCCCAGCGTCTTCAGTCCAGCAGACGTTAAAATCCAGGAAGCCAGACTCTTAAAGGTGTGTCTTTTTTCTTCTTTCAGAAATCTGGAGGAGTTTTACTCTTTCCTGACCCCTGTCTGAGGCGGCTCGGCTGTAAGCTTCATCTCACTGGTAAGATTATTGTGATTATGATGATGATGATGGATGGTGATGATGATGGTAGATCATTCAAATACATTAGTTGATTGCCCTGTTCATGGAAATGTATCTAAACCTATCATTACACTGATGTGCTGAAAATGGCCTTCAGAAGAACCACACTGAAAGAAAATATTTGCAGTACAGCCAGGCCAAGGCTGTGCATAGCCAGCCTGAAAATCCCCAGAGACGGGCTTCCTGGTAGTAACACCTAGAATGTCAAACCAACCAGGCGAAATTCTGTACACACATTGATTATTTTACAGTGAATGTTTAATGACTGTCATGCTTAATTTCGGTGAACATCTGCTCAAAGTCATCAGTTGTTACAGCTTTCTGCTTTAGGTGTGTTAGGTCAGGTCTTTTTTTAAAACCCTGTGTGTCACGATAATGTGCATTTTTCTTTCATAGTTCTTGTATGTGGAAACATAGCTTTATCATTATTAGCTTTAACAGATAAATTGACGCATTTTCCCTCTGTGCAGTTTTTGTATCATGTCAAAAAATGTGGTTGCACAAAAGCAAATTGAATTTATTTTCTTCCCAGTCAATACAGTGGCTATTAACTAATGTCATTTACAGATAAAAAAAAAAGGGAGAATGTTAAACAAAATCGATATGTCAACACACAGAGAGTACACTGCTGTCCCGAATCATTTCTCAGGTGATCAAGCATTTCAGCCTTTATTGAAACCAAATCTCATAAAGTACCAAAGGCGGATTCCCCGGAAGAACAGACCACTTTGCATGTTCTAAGATAAATGACACGTCATGTAAGTGACATTCAGTAATGCATTCCAATATCAAGTGCAGGAAAAGAAATAATAATAATTTTCATTCAACGTGTTGTGCTCATAGGGGTGCAGAACATCTACTCATTTATGTGGCTTTGTCACATTGAAAAAGAACGTTATTGTATTCAGGTTCAGAACACATGTGCAACTGATGGAGAATAGGAAAGTTTAAATGATCCAATAAATCTAGGGATAGAGGAGAAATAAAGAACTGAATAAAGTGTAAAACAGGAGGAAGGACAGTAGAAAATATAAACAAGAAAATATGTATCTTCCGGTACATTAGCTTCTGTTAAAATGCAATTTAATGTCTGGGGGGGGGGGGGGGGGAGTGGGCAGGCAGCCATCACTTGTAAGAAAGCAATGTGCAAGAGCATTAGAAGTGCAGTGACTGTTCATGGGAACACTCTGCAGAGAAATGCACTTTATTCCTTAGGCTGGGGCCTGATGACAGAGTAGGCCATATCTTATTTTTTTTTGGCTCTTCTACCCTGTCTGAGGTCAATGGCTGAGCTAGATGTTTGTCTGCATGGTTCAGGCCCTGGAATGGGGTTGGTCTGGGGGGGGGGGGGGGGTGGGGAGATTCACACTAGCTAGGAGGGCCTCTCCCTTCCCTTCCCCAGCACTAATGCTGCTCAGTCAGCTGAACTCCCCCCCCCCAGCTCCCCCCCGACCACCACAGCCACCTTCCCTATATGAGGGTAGCGGCTTCACACAGCATGGTTTTCACGTAAATGTCCTATTTTTTATTATTATTACATATTAAGTAATAAATATTATATATTAATTACATTTTTACTATTACATATTCATTCATATATTATAAGACTACATGAAAGTACTGCAAGGTCAAAAGGACAACCTGATAGTCTTTTTCTTTCCTTTTTTCTGTAAGCGGTGCAAAAATTTATTTCAGGAAGTGTACGGATGTGTGTGTGTGTGTGTGAGAAAAATGTTCAGAGTTGAATAACTGTAAAATTTACATTTAAATTGAGACTGGAATGCAAATTAAGATATCTTAAATGCATAGCAAAACAAACAAACAAACAAAAAAATAAGCCTTCTGCACATGAAAAGAATCAGTAAGCAATTTATGTAAATATATGTACAAGGGTCTTTATGGAAGAGGACAGTGGCATCCAAACACTTTTAAAACAACAGATACACAATTTGATGGGGAAACTTTGTAGTCTTGCAACATTATGTGAGAGCAAATTTTGTGAAATGGACAGGGGAGAGGCCTTGTCAGGTATAATTTATCATAATTTGTGTGATTATGCTTATGATATATTAATAATTACTAACAACATGACGCGTGATTGGTCTTTGTTGGTATTTATTTGGTATTTATTTTACACATGCTAAAAGGCTTTGTAAATCATGCTTGTTCTGTGCATAGCTGGACATCCAGCAGCCCCCATTTCTTACTGCATTTTGTTTGAACAACTGCTACTAAGCTTGTTAAATTGCAGATGCAGAACCAGCAAATTAGAGTACACTTTAAAATCAGTAAGTTAGAGTTACTTGTTTTCCAGTACGTAAAATAAAAGACCTAAACATCATGCACACACATGGATTGAGTATGCGCCTTCGCTTCCTAAACATCAATTACCTGTCTATTCTCTCTAAATGTTTTGATACAGTTGTATCATACTGTATGTCATTTTCACACAAATTCAGTACCAATGCAGAGAAACGCAGAGACCGTCGTGTACTAGCATAGCATCTCAGGGGAAGGGGACGTACGGTATAGCTGTAACTGGCATGTGTGTTTTCTTTCAGCACGTGCCTTGTTTCCTAGTAGAACTGACATTATTTGGAGCAAGGGCTCCTTGGTGTCTATAGGATGTTCAGTGAACTCGTCAAGTGCCGCCCTGAAAGTTTGACGCTCGTTGTTCTGGTCCGCTGTGCGGATGCGTTTGGTAACACCCTGCGGGTTTTCACGTTGTGGTTCAGTAAGTGCGGGCGGCTCCTCGAGAGCTTGGGCCCACGGCCCCTCGCAGTTCTATAATCCTGCGGTCAGAAATGCAGTGTAGCCTGGTACCTGGTGCTTCTGCGTTACTGTACACTGTGCACTTCGACAGGGATTCCACTACACTACAGTATATATATATATATATATATATATATATATATATATATATATATATGCCTAATCTTGGAGGGGGCTGACCAGTTTATGCATTTAAAAATTCGTATTTTAGCTTTTATTGGGAAGTTTTGAAGAGAAGCTAAAACCATAACTGCAGTTTCTGTCCTGATAGAGAAATTATGAGTTATGCTTAACAGTTGGATTTCCACACTCTATTTATATGCAAATGCATGAAAGATGAGCTATTGTTTCAGATACATTTAATCTCTTTGTTGTAATAACTAGCCTAGTGTCGTTTCATTTTGCTGTCATTGTCATTGTTTTGCTTTTCGAGTTCTCTTTCAGTTCTTACAAAATACATGTTTACAATTGCTGCTGTCTAGGGCCAATAATGTGTGCATTCGAACGAACGAGCTCGTGACAGTGGTTTAAACGAAGCAATGCTCTGCTGAGAATGAAGACATCAACACTTCCATGGAACACAAATTACTGCAATTATGCTACTATAATACAGAAGGCAATCAGTGAGGCCACATAATGTGTTTCACTATGATGGAATTAGTCGGATGTCTGAATTCCTTTATTTTTCTGAATTAAATTAAATTAACGTGATTGTCCCGTGATCTGAAGTAGGCTTCGTGCCTAACGTGCTTTCTGTTCCATTTCTTTGCCAGTCACCTGAGGGCTTGAATAAAACATTCGACTCGCACCATTGTACATTCTGACTTCTTTTTTTTCTCCCCTTTTCTACACCATGTTGGTAAACCTGTCACATCACTGTAGTGTCCTCTTCAAGTATCCAGAGGGCAAAGATAAGCCTGTGCTCTTCCCCAATCTGTGATGTCACCTGAAACTGCTTTTCATAGCCTGGCCGCTGAGCTGTGCAGCTATTGGCTCAGAATAACATTCTTTATGTGCAGCTGGTGCAGGCAGATTGCGAGTGTCTAATTGACCAGAGGGGGCGCTGTTGCGTTGCGAGAAGTAGATAATCCAAGTGGCAAGTGCTCTTTTCTAAGGCACATGATATCAGCTGAAGGAGTACACTTTAATGTGCAGCATTTAATCACCTTACAGGGCTGTTGGCTACAGTTGGCACTGTTATGTATGGTCGAGATTCTAAACTAGGCAATGGGGTCAACCACTCGCTAGAACAGTGCCTTAAGAGGTACCAGACTCTAGGGCTCATCGATGCACTAGAACAGTGCCATAACAGATAGCAGACTCTGGGGCCCATCCATGCACTAGAACAGTGCCTTGACAGATAGCAGACTCTGGGGCCCATCCATGCACTAGAACAGTGCCTTAACAGATACCAGACCGTGGGGCCCATCCACACACTGGAACAGTGCCTTAACAGATACCAGACCGTGGGACCCATACACACACGAAAACAGTGCCTTAACAGATACCAGACCGTGGGGCCCATACACACACTAGAACAGTTCCTTAACAGGATAAGCCACCATGTTTTATTTTTGAGTTTTGAGGATGTTGCCGCTGTTCTTTTTCGCTCTCAAACACAGGCACGTCCGGCCCCAAATCTCATCTTGAAACACTTTTAAGAGGCGGCAGCGTTCGGAGCGAGCGTCTCTTCGGGCCTCCTGTGTAAACACAGCGCCAGGCTAATTAAGATTCAGGGCGTCTCTGCGGAGCGCGGCTCACCCAGAGGACTCTAATGATTTATTACACGGCTCGAAGGGGATCTGGGAGGAGGGGCTTATGAAACACGACGGGGGGTGGGGGGCAGGGGGGGAGACGCTCGGTCTGGAAAGGCCGCTTATGGCCCTGCTTTTGAAAGGATCACAGCCGTAAATCGCGTGTTTGCTGTGCAGAATTATTGCAAAAGTTAATATTTGATATTGAACTTTTTTTTGCTTTTTTTTTAAGGAGAGTCTTTTTGTATGATATATCCCCATTTTATTTTGGTCATTTTTATTGTTCTACTTCTGTAAACATCTTTGTGTTGCATATATGAAGGGAATCTATATAAATCAATAAATAAATAAATAAATAGTGCATGGTTTATTTGAAACACAAGCACATCTCCTTGTGCATTACTGGTTCAGTGAGTTTATATCACTTGTGAATTGAATTCAAATATTAAACATTGTGTCAGTAAGTCTCCTTTCCCACCCAGCTGACTCAAGTTCACATCATCCACATGTCTCACTCACAAAGTCACAAATTCTGCAGGATTAATACAGAGACGATGAGTTTCTCCAGATAGGGTGTTTACCTGAAGCAATAGGCGGCAAAAATAAGCTTCACTTTTGACAGAATCCCAGCCACAGTGAGGGCTTAAAGAGATTTTAACAAAAGTCCTCAGATCACCACTGAGGCGAGACGGGAGGGTATTAACGTTCAGATTGGCGAAAGGCTACAGCGGGGCATTCTGGGTGATTGCCGCAGCCCCTGAAGGATGTGACCGGTGTCCCTTGCGTTTGTGAGTGGTTTTTCTAACTGCGAGGGGAGCTGCCCCACCCCCCCCCCACCGTTGCCGACGGATGCCGTCCACCTTTGGCAGAATCTGCCTCGAGGTCCAGTTATATAGCACCCGAAAACCATTCCGCTCTGCCCCTCTAGCACGGCGCTAGCTAAACTCACAGCGTCCCATATGAACCAGAAGATAGACCGGCAGGGGTCTATGCTGCACACTGCATGGGATAGATTTCAGCAGTCTAGACAAACAGGAGCTGATGTCAGTCTCCTCTTGATTAGGAAGCTTCCGGAAAAAATGGGAAGGCGTGTATCGGCCCCACGGAGAAACAACTTTGCGTGTACGGTAACCAGTGTGCAGCTCTGTGTAGAAACAGAGCGAAGGGTGTTGGTGGGAGTCCATTGTGGGAAATATACAATGAGAGGCTGTAAAATTAAGAACGAAATGAGGAAAGTTTAGTTTATGGAACCATGGTGGTTAATTTTCAAACCTGTATGTCTAAATGTTAACCGTTTTTGGAGCATAAATTAGTGTTCGATTTCATTCTTGTTTCTGAATCTAAATGTTAACATTATGAATCTACACCTTACACCAGGAACATTTCAGAGTGCACATGTTTATCTACTCAGAGGCAGGTAGTTTAGCTGGCTAAGGGATATTGGACATGAGAACTGAGTGTGTCTTTAATTTTCATACGTTATCTATATTTTACTGTCTGGAGGGACGAGTGGAGGGAGCACTGTGGAATGACTCACAATATCTCCATCGCTAAATATACCCTAGGCGTATGTGTTTTCTTTATAAGCACATAAAAAAAAATAAGAAACACATCCCACATTTGTGTTCTATATTAAGAGATGACTTAATGTTTGGTAAGAAATGCCAGAGAGTGCCAGCTTGCTGGATTACTTACTTTTCTCCACATAGTCTCCATTGGCTGGCAATTTTGTTCCACAGGGCACTGGCTACCTTTTCAACTAACGTTTCAACTAACCTTGGCCTTGCTGGATGCACATCCGGGGGGGGGGGAGGTGTCCACTGAATCTGTCCCCATGCTTAGGGATGTGATCTTCTTCTCGCAGGTGGGGGTACAGTGTCGCGGCTGGACCGGGCCCCGGTGGAACGCGTGCGTCTGACAGCATGTTGGCACCTGCATGAACCGCGGCGAGAAGCCTCGGCTCCGGGTGAGTGGACCCCCATTTTGACACGTTTTTTTTTTTCAGGCTCTCTCAGATTCTGTCCGTCGCTGTCGGAAAACATGCCCGTTGTCGCCGTTACGTTTGGACATCTCGCACCGATACGTCTCACACTAATAATCTGGTGTGTCACCCCAAGGGGCTGTGCTTGCTACAATTTCCCCTAAAATCACAATAATATGGTTTCAGGTTGGCTTAAGTGTAACAGTGCCTTATTGCTGTTACACTTCCACTCACTGTCGCAGTTCAATGTCTTAAACTTAGGAAAAGGCCTTACGTGCTACAACAATTTACAGCTGCTTGAATACAAAGTGTCTTAATGAATCTGTGTCAAAGGCTATTTAAATAAATGTTGCACACATGCATGCTCGTAGCTATTATAAAGTTAAGGACTGTTAAGGACTTAACTTGTGAGGAACTCATGAATGAATAATCGCTTACGCAACTATGTCAAATACGTATTAGTAAAACCGGATTAATAATGGATATAAACACAAAGGCAGCTGTGGCAACTGGAGCAAATTGCTCCATGAACTTCAGAGTCATTTCCACTGGAATGCAGCCACCTGATACACACACACGTGCTTTGTGCGTGCACACACACACACACACACACACACGCACGTACACACACATACATGCACATACAAACACACACACGCATGTACACACACACACACAATGTTGCTGAAAAACAGTATTCAGTATTGTATTCTGTCATCTCACAAGAGTTGATGGTACCATGGAGGCAGTCTGTATATTAGTAATGAAAAAATGAAAAGATATACATAGCAATCAGATTTTTAAAATGTGCTGTGAGTCTTGATAGAACAGGGTTAAAAACGAGTCTGGTTTTAAGCGTCTTGTCTTTATAATTCATTGAGGGCAGCGGCCCTGATGCACTGTCATGGCGGACTGGGTTTATCCGAACCCCACTTTCCCAGTGCTCTCCAGCACAGGGTCATTACCACATCACTAAAATGTTAGCTTTCCTGTGGAGGACAGGGCACATCACCGCTAAGCTCCTCCTAGTGACACGGCCCTTTTCCTGCATTTTTCATGCTGCATTCCGATGAGCTTCTCGACCCCGCAGCTATTTGCGATACAGATATGCATTTCCAGCTCCTGGAAGGGAGTAGGACGGCTATGAATTTGGCATGAGCTTTCAGAATCACAGTTTGCCTCTGTGCCTTCAGTGAAATTCGGCATTCTGGAGGCAGAAGAGGAGACGGAAATAGAAAGAACAAATCTTCTTCCCCTAAATGCAAAAACGAGTTCAGTTTGAATTAAAAGCAAACTGCGGCAGGAAGGAATATCTGAGAATAAAGACAGTGTTCTTATTTATGCTGTGCGGCTGGTGCACCCATCTACATAATGGTATTTTGGAAAACACAATGTGGAGTACAAAATAGAAACGTTTCTAATAAATACTAATAATGTGTTATTTCAGTTTTAGAGGGAAGGTGTGCTACTTCAGTTTGAGAGGGAAGGTGTGTTATTTCAGTTTTAGAGGAAAGGTGTGTTATTTCAGTTTAAGAGGGAAGGTGTGTTATTTCAGTTTTAGAGGGAAGGTGTGCTACTTCAGTTTGAGAGGGAAGGTGTGTTATTTCATTTTGAGGGAGATGGTGTGTTATTTCAGTTTGAGAGGAAAGGTGTGTTATTTCCATTTAAGAGGGAAGGTGTGTTATTTCAGTTTGAGAGAGAAGGTGTGTTATTTCAGTTTAAGAGGGAAGGTGTGTAATTTCAGTTTGAGAGGGACGTTGTGTTATTTCAGTTTAAGAGGGAAGGTGTGTTATTTCAGTTTTAGAGGGAAGGTGTGTTATTTCAGTTTGAGAGGGAATGTGTGTTACACCAGTTTGAGAGAGAAGGTGTGTTTTTTTCAGTTTCAGAGGGAAGGTGTGTTACACCAGTTTGAGAGGGCATGTGTGTTACTTCAGTTAATTCTCATCACAGTGGGGGTAAGTGCACCTCTAGCTCACTTATAAAAGAAACAGCTTTCAGTGCATGGGAACTGACAGACCTCTTCAGCTTATGATAAATGCTTTTAAGAACATAATTCATATATATATAATTTTTTTCTTTTCTCATCTCACAGCATGCACATAGCCAGTTAATCTATTTGAAACTGAAGCCCGTAGATCACAGATGCGGTAAGAAAAACTGGCAGGGTGCACTTAATCTCAATGTGCACTTAGCCAACAAAACAAACCCTTTGAAGGAAGGTGAGAGTGGCTGGTGATAGATTTGTGGTGAATCTCCAACCTGCTTTTGAACAGCTAAGCACAATGAAGGAAAAAGTGAAGAATACTTTCATTATTAGTGGCCATGAGCTCTGAGTCCCCCCCCCCCCCCCCATCAAACGGGTTATAGGTTCAAAAGAGGTGTTTTGAAAGATATCCACCTCTGACAGAAAAGTTTGCCTCTTTGCCCGATATTGAATTCTTGTGCTTCTCAGCTAAAGTATGTGCTTTTCTCTGTCAAGAGTATACTTAAAGGAGCAGTGCTGTAAGAGTTTAATCAATTAGTGATCAAGCAATACAAAATGTTTCCATGCGTCACCTTTCAATGACTTCAGAGAGGGCTTAGACCATATGGTGTTTCCCTTTTCCATATCCTTTTGTTTTTGCAGAATGCATTGAGTACATGATGCATTATTGAAAATGGTACATTAAATGCTGATCCAGACTACATCCAGATTAGATTCAAATCAGATTTGGACAAAAAAGTGTATTTACAGTTTATTGTGTTTATCGTCAAATCACGTGTCAGATTTCTCCTGAAATAGGATATACTGTAGGTTGCACAAAATTACAAGTGTAAATGGGGCCTAGTGCAGTCGAAAATGGTGACTAGGTTAGTCGTCGCGGATTAATTGATGGACAAAAGTCACCCCAAGCCAAAAGAAATTAATTCAGTTATTGAAAATTGCCTACATGTGTGTTGCATATCTGAAGCAATTTAACAAAAGCAAGAACAAGAATATTATTAAAAACTTTTACAAATTAAAATTATATCTCCAACCAACAGACATGGCACCAAAGCTTTGTTCACCATTTTTAATTGACAAGCTGGAACCACGCTAAAATTATACAATTTTCCTCGCACCCACAAATGCCAGTATTAATTCAACTCTAACAGAGTACATGCAAGTCCAATAGGGGCCATGGATACTCTGTAAGAGTGCATTTAACACAGACAGTTTTGCTGTGCAGCATCCATATATCCTTTTCCCTCCATTTTCAGCCATCGCTGCTCTCCAGAAAACAAAAGCCCTTCTGTAAAATTCCCCAGGTGCAAGCGAGATTACCTCTGTTTATGTAGGAAACTGCTGTGAGAGTGAACATCAGGCAGTTAAAACAGCGCTAATTAATACCCAGGGTAGAAGCCAGGCTTTGATTCCGCAGTTATTTTTGGGCTCTGTTTTTTTTTTTTTATTTATTAATTTTTTTTTTTTTTTTTTTAAACAGTCTTTGTAGTTCTTGGCCCCGCTGCGGGAGCCCAGGCATTTGTATTCCCGTCCAAATGTGTGTTGCGTTCAAAAAGAATGATCAAATGCCGTAAGTGACAGGCCTTTTCGAGATAGGAGCTGTCTGACTGTATATAGGAAGTATAAGTTGTGTAATAAATAAATAAATGTGTAATAAGCAATTACTGCGTGAAAGGCGTTCTGTCACAGATGATGGCAGAATTAGGTTTAATCACAAGAGTATTTCCTATTAATATGCATCTTTAAAAAAAAAAAAACATTTCTGTTTGAACAGAATTGGATAATAATAATAATAATAATAATAATAATAATAATAATAATAATAAAATTAATTGACCATTAATTGCATTCAAAGCTAAATTCTACACAGTAAAGTATTCAGTCTTGCAGAGTTATTCCAGTCAACTGTGGAGTGGATTCATATAAACTCTGTTAAACAGTTGAATTGTAGAGAAACACTCGCGCTTCAGCCATCTTCTTCAGAATCCCGCTGCTCTCTGTAATAGACACACAGATCAGCAAAGACACTCTGGGTAACTTCACTTGAAAGGCCTAACCCAGAGAAAGGCACTGTCTGGAGCAAAAGCAACGGTGAATTAACACTGGGAATTCTACTACGCAGTAAAATGTCCAGTGTTAATTCAACTCTAATAGTGTTCATTCAACTCTTAACAGATATAATTTGGTCCGTGTAATTCCGTGTATTTGCTGTTTATGAGTATCTTTTGTTATTATTGTTATTATTTATTTTTTTATTTTTTTATTTTATTCTTGCGCAAAATCAGAAGCAGGGCCCACAAGCACTGTGTGGACAGTTTTAATATGTAGTGTTCAGAAGTTCAGTTGATGGGCAGAGCATGATGAGGTGTAACTTGATGTAAATCTTGAACTGCTATATCTCCCTCTGACCTGTAGATGGCAGCTATGTGCTTTTTATGAAATAAGAAATTGATGAAATTATCTGATAATAAAGACAGCAACCTCTTTTTGCCTCCCCCCAAAATACATCATATAAAAACGGGTTTTCATTTATTTATTTTAAATCAATGATATTTAACATGAAAAGGGCTGTATGAACCATGGTTGCAATACTTCCAATGTTGATACCATTGTTTTGTAGTATAATATGTACCTCAGAGCGGTTTAATGTCAATGTTGGCACACTTTGAAGAGTGTTGTGCGATAAGGATAAATTAAATTAACACATTCTTGAAACTCTAAATATGATCATTCTTAATACGTGTTGAATATATGTAGAAAATTCATGTGGTTGCCTAGCAACCTCTGCTTCTCTTTTATTGAAATTCAAAAAGTGGGAACCCTTGCAGCGTATAACGACAAAGCGCCAGTATCTTTGCACAAATAAAACTGAGCAGCTTTAAGCGGTCTTAGTTGCACTACCTTCTGGTTGAAATATAAATAAAATGGAAAAATCCCTTCACACACAGTGATATTATGGAAGCAGCAATGCTGTCACAGTTCCCGTAGATACAGTTAATCTGCTGCCATCCAGGGTAAATCCGCAAATAAACAAACCAAAAGAGCAGACTGCTGAACTGAAGAAGAATTCTATATTCTTTGTCCCCAGACATAGAAATCCATAGGTGTATGCCCTTCAAGGAAATTCATATGAATCTTACTTTATATATTTCACTTCTTTGCAAAATGGTTTTATTTGAACAGTTAAATTTATTTATTTATTTATTTATTTATTTATTTATTTATTTATTTGTTTGTTTGTCACGACCATTGTAATTTATTGGGAAAATGAAGTGCATTTTTTTCTCAAATTTTATGTGTTTTACTTTCATATCTGAAAGCACATTCACATACGGTCCATATACTGGTTCTCGATAGTTTGATATTCTATTGGATACAATGACCTGGATTTGATAAACATTTGCTCTGAACGTTACTTGGAAAGAGAAATAAGTTTTTTTTTTTTCTAGTTTTTATTTTCTCCAAAAACATCTGAAGAAAAAAATGTAATAGCGCTTACGTTTAATTAAAAGTTATATTTAAGCACAGAACGTTGAGTCGAGGCTAAGTGCTGAACTTCTGTTAGAAAAAAATAAGCAAACTTTTCCCTAGACATGTATCCCTGTTGTGAAATGATACATCTTTCGCACCTCCATTGTAATCTGCGCAGCGTTATGGACACAGCTACTCGATTCTTTGATTGTTGACCGGCCCCAGCTCCACGCATCGCACATCATTTGTCTGAAAGATGAACAGCGAAAGCAGATGGGCCTTTCAAATGCCCATCAATCACCGGTCAAGAAAAGCGCTGGGGCCATCCATCACAAGAAAGCTATTGTGTATCCTTAGCGGTGGACAGCACTTCGACAAGAGTGTAGAAAATAAAATCTCAGAAGACAAACAAACATGTTGTCGGTATCAGTAGGTATCATTTTGAACCCTTGTGCGATATTACAGGCATACCACGGTCTACGCTGTCTGTAGCAGCGTTCTGCCAATATGGCTGTAAAAAGAATGGAAAGAGACAACTGAGATTAATTTTTTTTTAAATGGCCATAGACCAGTGGTGTCAAACTCGTGCCATGGAGGGCCGTGTGTATGCAGGTTTTCATTCCAACCAATTAATGCTGCCTTAATTGAGTCCAATTACTCATTCAGCCATATGCGTTTAACTGCATTGAAGCACAGAATATAAGAAAATTTTTATTTAGACAATGCGGGTCACCATAGACGTCGGGTCACCATTGTGCACAAACCTGCATCCCTAATTCAGCAAATAATTTAACTAATTATATAATCAAGATCTGAGGCTGGAATGAAAACCTGCATACACACGGCCCTCCATGGCACGAGTTTGACACCACTGCCATAGACAGTGGGATTTTGCAAATCGCAATGAATGAGAGAGTTTGAATCCCTGCACAACAGAGCCACATAACGACTGGAACAGCCTCTTCTCAGCGCTTCTGTGTCGAGGTTCCATTTCAGATGCACTTCTGTGGTCTAGTGGTTGCAACCTGAGGTTTGAACCCTGACTATGTTTATTGAAAACCATACATGTTTTCTTAGTGTAGGTTTTACGTTCTCTCTCCTGTGCATTAGTAATAATATGTATGTTTCATGCCTATTATTTGTTATCCTGCAATCTCTCTCAAAAACAAATAGATACCCTGAGCCTCCTACATTACTACTGATATCATTTGAGGCAATATCACTGGGAAATATATTATGCATTAAATGTGCACATTTAAACACAGTCTATATATCAGCATAACATCATTAAATATTCACAGAAAAATTATCTAGAAGTATTTTTAACTCCAATAGCTCCCTACTAGTCTCCTATGAATATAGTTAATAATATAGTTGGTCTAACATATGAAGGGGAAAAGCACATACTATGAATTATATGCCATTTCACTCTTAAATTTAATTAAACTTAAGAGATTCCAGGAGAGACTAAAACACCAAGCCAACTAAGGGAAGGCATTATTGCCTACATTGTTATACGGACAGCATCTGTACTTATGTAAAACTGCTTAGTCTCACAGGAAACTTGGGATTTGTGCATACCTGAGTGAGACTGTTTCCTGACAACAATGAAAGTTGATTGAAGCAAGACTTCACAGTAAAATGTCCACTGTTAATTCAACTCTAACAGAGTGCATATGGCCCTGCTCTGGACTAGAACATTACTACCATACGTACTCTCTAAAAGTTCATTTAACACTGGACTCTTTACTGTGTTGGAAGTAATCAGAGATGATGTCCTTTTTGAACATGTTATGGTACATCACCATATTTAGTCATTAGCATAGCCTCAAACATGCTGACAAAATTAACTGCCATTGTAAAGACAGCCAAGTTGGTCTCTCTCGGATGGCATACACCTGTACATAAACCACATACATAATGAAAGTTGCTGTTCTTTTGCACATGTATGATGCATATTTTATTATGGTTCAATGCAAATTTGTTTAGTTTTCTTAGTCTATTCATGCCGAGTAATGTACGTGATATACTAGTTCTAGTTTTTTAAATTTGCTTTTAAAATGAGTCCAACACATTTAATAAAAAAATTCTGATTATAGTATGTGGTAGTTCTCAAGAGATTTCTATCTTTCTACATTTTGTATAAAATACATCAAATTATATATCTTTAAAAAAATGTAATGTTTTGGAATGTTTTATTGAAGGGTAGAATGGGTTAATTGCTATATATTGTAATGTTTTATTACAGCAGGGATATATTTTTTGAACCATTGCCATTTCAAAAACAAAACTCTTTGAATGAACTGGGTGCAGAAAAGGGATTATTACCTCTAAGTGCCCTGCCTTAAGTATAGGGCATTGACAGAGATATTGGGTGCACCCCTGAGTCACTCTAATATTTAGTCTTCAAGTGTACACTGTAGAATGACAAGATAATGGAAGGAGATGATCACCCAGCCTTCAGTAGTCAATATGTAATTGTTTTTTGTATTGTATTGTTAGCTGGGTCCTTTTGTACAGTGAAAACGAAAACAGAATTCATGAGTCAATGGTTTAATCAAACCATTGCGATTGTTGCTTTGTGTTGTGAAAGCAATCAAGACCTCTCGACAACCCTTGAATGTGCTGAAAGTTCGATATATAATATGTGTGTGTGTCTGTGTGCATGCGTGCGTGTGTGTATGTGTGTGTGTGTGCATGCATGCATGTGTGTGTGTGTGTGTGTGTGTGTGTGTGTGTGTGTGTATGTATGTATGTTGTAAGATTTTCCAGTCTATTATTTTTATAGCTGCACATTTGATATATTCTTTTTAAGGAAAATATCTATTCGATTCGATTATGTTTAGAAAGACTTTGAAGTGTAAATGAATAAGTTAACCGTATTAGTAAATAAATGGCGTGCTCGGGGGAAGGGGGCGGCGGTAAATTTTCGAGCAGCAATATTATATTTGAAGTTTAATTAAATACATTAGTTTGTCTTAAGGCCCTTGTGGTACTCATTTTTATGGCTGATACATTTTTTATGAAACATAACTCTAGGCTCGTACGCTAGTTTCTCATTAGCATGACGCCGGGGGGTGAATGATTTTAGCGTGTCTGCGCACAATACGTGTGTGATTTTCAAATTGAGCAGTTCACTTTATTAAAAAACGAATTTTGTGTCCTATGGAGATTAGACAATATTAATTAATTTGAACTGCTGTGAGGGAGAATGTAGCCAGTTCAGCGAGGTTAGGTTGAGAAAATGGAGCTTTGAGCTGTGGGATTTTTCCTCCTTCTCCGAGTCACCTTGGTTCATCCAAATTTCAGACCTTGTTCATCGTTTTGCCTGTACATCCTTCTTGCAAAGACTGTGCAGACTTTGCTTTTGTTGTGTGCTATTGGTCATCCAAGGAACCTAACAGCAATATAATTAACAATGTATGTCTTTAATAAATAATTAAGAAATTAAATTGACTGAATTTATTTACATGTTGGATAAGTGAGGGGTTTTAACTGTTGACGCACTTGTGTTTAGTATTCAGAGTCTCGGACGTTAAAACGAGGGTGCTAACAGTTAAAACTGCTGGATTCAGAAAATTAAACATATTTTACTTAATCCTCACTTCCCCGACAGGCCTTTCACATTAATTATGAGAACATAAGATAACATAATGATAAGAATAGGCAATTCAGCCCGCTCTAGGCTCACCGTTTACCGACAGTCGAGAGCGCCGTTGTCAAACTCAAGTCCTGGGGGGCCGTTATATTTGTAATACTGCGCTATATAACGGACACTGACTGGAAATGTTTGTGTTGCTCCCGCGGTGTGTGTGAAAGGGTTTTACGGTGCTGTTTCAACAGCGGTCTCCCTTGAGTCTCCCCTTCAAGTGTGCTTTACTGAGGGTACTCCAGTTATGCACTGAGCACACTGTTCTGAGCTCCATCCACAGCTCTAATGAGCATCTGGGCTGGTGTCGAAATATTCACCTGCCGCACGGTCTAATGAATCAGAAATGCCTCGGAACATGGAGAAACTTTTAACTTAGAACCTTAGACCGAAACTTTGGAGCCCGTGAATCCGGCAAGAACAGGATGTTAGGATGTGTCGTCTGTAGGCGGAAACGCTTGTCTAAGGATTTCGTTTTGATACCGCAGTAGTATGGTCCTTCGTTTAGTTCTTAAGTTAATACTGGTCAAGTCAAGAACAGTGTGAATTGGTGTACTACTCTAAAAAAGAAAAAAACAATGACACCAACCAAGGCAGACATACTGAGGATGCAGTGTATAGACCTCCTCAAAGCCACATGTAAGACCGCCTGAATTGTCCTAACAGTCCCCTGAATAACCTAGTATATGACTCTACCTCAAAAATAATCCTCTAGCCAGTGCTACTAGCCTATCTGACCCCATCAACACATTTGACATTAAAGATAGGTCAGCCAAAAGAGTGTAAGTATTTATGTCAGGGGCATCCAGAGTATAAAGGTCCAATGTGGGTGCCGTATGTTGTTTTGGCCCAGCACTACAACAACACGTCATTCCTCTAGTTTAACTAACCATGGTCTTCAATCAAGACCGTGATAAGTAGAATTGGGTGTAGCACTGCTGGGGTACCACAAAAACTTGCACCCCTTTTGTATAAGACTGGACTCTTGTAGATGTATGACTGACAGAGGAACATTGCTCAGTAAGAGGGGTGGGGGTGAGGGAGTGGGGGGTAGCAGAGGGTAGCTAACAGTCCAGGGTGGGGATAACCAGGAGTGTAGATGGGAGAAGCGCTTGTCCTGACGCAGCACTGTCACTGTAAGATCCATCAATCACATTCAAAAGGCCTTCACTTGGACAGATGGGGTCCGGGAGAACCACCCTTGTTATAATTGCTATAAAACCCATGGCAGCAAGCACCTTCTTTCCAACTGTCTAACAGTTGATTAGACATTAACCACAAGATGGTGCTGTCCCTCAGTGCATAAGAATTTGTGCACGGTATTTCCGATGCCGTGCCTGGTCCGAAATCATCACTGTGACCTTTTTTGTTTTTCCTGAACATTTATTATATTCAAGCTCTATAGTTATTATTACGTTGTCGTGTCTTTATTATTGTTAACCTGCTATAAATGAATCTTCGTTTGATTAATTTACAAAATACAGCTGTTGATTATTCACAACACTGACTTGTATTGATATATTTCAGAGCATTACCAGTGTGGAAGTTGCAGTTTTCAGTATTCCAGACACAATTCCAGTTTTCATACGTGTTTGGTATAAAGTCCATACGCATTACTGATCATGCCATAGGTCAGTTATTTATTCTGTAAATGTCAGCATTGTGTTTTCCCTTAATATGAATGGCAAGGGGCATGTATGGGATCATGTCAAACCAAAAATCAACTTTATAATTTACACACACACACACACACACACACACACACACACACCCTTTATAAAATTAATGCCTCTGCTCTTCAATAGTTAGACAGTTTGATTAGTGAAATATTAAATTGGGCTGAAAGGCCTTCTGAAACAACAAAAGTGTTATTTCAAAAGGCCTTTCTGCTTAATCTCTGTGCATTTAAATTATGAATTTATAATTACGTTTCATTCACAAATAGGACAATCTAATATTGCCAGTCTCGCATTTGTTTGTTTCTCCCATTCACAGTTTATTTCAGAGTTACTGATACACATATCACTGTATCATATATACAGGACTCATCTGAGTCCTCCTAATTGTACAGGTGGAAAATATTAGTCATTCTGATGCAAATCAGATATGAAAGCCATCAAATACAATCGCCTAATTTAGGTATTTATTTCCAGGAAACAATTTTCCAGCAGATGGCAGTATAGTAATGTAGTAAACTCAGCCCTTGTTACAGCTGTGCACCGTAAATGCCCGCGTTAATATATTTATTTGTTTCACGCCCCACAACAATGCCACAGTGAAGAACGAAGAAGGCAGGGTTTTACAGGGGACGTGGTGGATGTGGTGAGGTTTGGGGCGAGTGATAGAAAAAAATGAACTATTAATCACAAGTAATGACTAACAAATATTTTCTTTCGATGCGAAGGAGCTCAAATAAATGTGATTTACTCCTGAGGAAGCACCCCTGCTCGTTTTTTTGGGGACTTTTGAAACGCGATCTTGGGTCTGTGTGCCATCGCCCTCACCAGTCGGACCGCCCGCCTGTCCCGGCTGTGCTTGTGGTCATCCCAGGTCAAAACGAGGACAGAACGCTGGAGCGGGTATCTGGCTCGTCTGTAATATCTGTCGTGCCGCGTGTCCATACACAGACGTGTCTCCAGGGCTTTTTTTTACAGATGCTCTCCTTCTGTTCCTTTCGCTCTGTACCTGCTTGGTGAGGAGCGGCATCTCTGGGATTTCACTCTCATAAACGACGAGAGCTACCGCGGAAGTAAAAGGCTAACACGCGCACTCACACACTCTCACACACACACACACACACACACACGCACACTCGTATGAATGTACGCATGCACGGACACACACACACACTCAAAGTCACACACACATACATGTATATTATATATTGAACTTGCATGCCCACAGACAGGCGTACACATGCACACACACATGCACATGCACATGCACACAAGAACAAAAAACAAAGCATCCATCAAAGCTCCCTTTGATGTGAGCAGTGCATGCTCCGAATGAGCCCCCTCCCCGTCTCTGTCCCGTACGAAAGCTGTAATGGAAGGTTCGTGTGTCTGAGGACAGCGTTCGGCAGGCTGACAGCGCAGGCACATCGCGGGCTGTGGGGGGGAATGCAGAAGAGGGGTGCTCTGGGAGGGGGACACTCCGAAACGCTGGCACTGTGACCGCACTGATACCTCCTGTCCCATCTCCCTGTCATTCCCTAGTTCATGCTTACCTTCGTTCAGGACTTGCTTGACAGAGGGAGCTTGGATGTACAAATCCAAGTACGACGTACTTAATGCATTATACATAATATTTTGTGTCAAATCAACTCCTATATAGAGTACCTATTAACTGTAATTGAGTAGTAAAGAAGCTATTGGACTCAGTAGTTTATTTAACACTTGTATTTGTGGGTTGCATTGTGTGTACATTAAGAAATTTTGAAACGGACAGCAAAGAGCGCATTTAGAGTGATGAAATGTAAAGCATATAGAAGCAGGGGATCTACATGAATATTCATTTTAGCCATACAGCAACCTCGTCCACCCCTGCATCCATTTTCAACAGCGCAAATACACTTGTCGAATGCTAAGGCAATCAGTGGAATTTTTTAAGAGGAACTGGGATTTGCATTACACAAATTAGCAGCATTCAGGACTTTCATGAGAAAGTATCAATGATTTCCCACTTACTAATGATTACCACCAGTAAAATGCTATTGTCTTGGTAGATCATGGAATAAATAGCCGTAGTACCATAGTGTTAAACTGCCATCATAATCGTGCCATAATAATCATGGTAATAATAATAATACCTGTCCACCTACGTGCTTCTCCTACACTAGGCAATGCTAGAATGCTAGTGGAGACAACAAAAACAACATAATTTCATTATTTCTTTAACAATTTCATTGTTGCATACATTTAATATACAAATGTATTGCGAATGTCTAGTAGTTTCAAATTCTTGATATTTGAAATCATGATCATAAAAAATCCTCTCAATGATTTCTTTCCCTATGTACATATAACAGTGACCTTCAGTTGTGGTGTGTGTATGCAACTCCCTCTGGAGTGTCTATATTTATTTGACAAGCAGTACGCTCTATATTTGGGTGCGTTCTCTCTTAAATTAGCATGGCTGAAGTGGTTCACTGAACTAAATGCTACAAGTGGGAATGCCCCATGGGCTATTCTTCGCCTGGGTAATTGCACTGATGACAGATCATATGTTATTCCCGTAATACAGAAGTGCTATCTTGAACATTATCCAGAACGCTGTCACGATACTTTCAGGTCTATATTGTCCATCATTTTGTGTACTTGCGTATTCATTCTCTCCATGGGTTTCTCTTACATTCAACGCCAGTTTAACGATATCCAGCCATGTGCATCTGACATTGAAAGGTTTCCGAACGGATCTCCAAACTCTAGTCCTGGGACCTGTATCACGAAGCAGGATTACTGGGTTAGCTGGACAACTGAGCTGGGTAAAACCCGGAACCCTCCCAAATCTGGAACATTGACTGATGTAAAAAAGAGCTGTTCCGGGTTTTATTCAGTTCAGTTGTTAGGCTAACTCAATAATCCTGCAGGCTAATGGAGGGCCACAGTGTCTGCTGGTCTTTGGTGCATTTTAGAATTTCTTCTCAAGTTATGTCATTCACCACTAAATTTTACTCATCAATGAGCTAATGAGTTTAAACCTTGTTTCTGAAGCTTGAACTCGGAACTGATCGACAGAAAACCACACACACTGGCAAACACCGCAGCCCTCCAGGACTAGGGTTTGGGAACCCTTGATGGCAACCTGCAATTTACATGCGAACACTTGGTTCCACAGATCAAAGAATTGCCATGTGATCGTACCGAGCATGTCAGCGTGAACACTTTCATGTGTGATTAATTTGCTTTAAAGCGCTAGAGGTCCTCCTGGATTACATATGGTCCCCTGTCATTTTATGCAAACATGATTATGTGCAGTGATGAAATGAGCTGGTCACGTGGCATCATCTTCCATAATCGGAGGCAATTTCTCACTCGATCAGTACTATTAACCTGGTTTGAATTTTACGGTTTGAATAGAACTTCATATTTAGTGCTGTTTTCCTGAGGGAAATATTTAATGTTCTGTTTTAAACACATTTGTAATTTACTGTGTATCCAGGAGCCGAGGCTTATCGTACACGCAGAGGGTGTGATCATGCGTTCCAAATTCTGGAGAAAAATAGGGAAATAAACCCAGGGTTTTATGGAGCACATAGTGATCCTGTGAAATTACAAGTGGAATAAAATATTCCCCCTGGGGGTGGGACACACCATACGGCATTCCAGTTCCACTTTCCTGTTTCGTTACCGTTCCATGTTTTCCTTCAAGTCCCCACAAGCTGATAAACATGAAAACAGATTTTATCAATATAAGAATGCATTTATTTTTTTCACAGAGGGAGAACGGGTTCTGACATGAGTTCTAACACTGTTCCAATATAAACATTCATACGATGGCTGCTGGGTCGCAGCAATCAGTCCCTGCTCTGACAATTAAGAAATACAATGGCTTCTCTGGTGAAGGAAACTTGGTTCTATGGTCTCCCACTGACGGAATTGAGCTGCTGGAGCATTATTGTCAGACACTGGCCCCGCTGTTCAAAATGAAAAAGATTAAAAATGCCGATTCCCCAAGACCCCAGACTGCAGAAAAATTCATGCCATTTAATTGCAGATATTCAGAAAATAGGGCAATCCAGACAATGTAATTATTTAAGCCTGTAATTACTTGGTCCTAAAAATATCAAAGCAGCCCATCTCATCAGGACACTTCAAACCACTGCTGAATTAACCGTATTAAAAATGTCACATGGCTGTTTGTGCCATCCAAAGAAGTCCGTGGAGGAATCCCAATTAAAATGTGCTTCATAATCCCTGTTTGTGTGTGGGCAAATTGCCCCGCATCAGTGAAGACGCTTACAAGGCTTTGCCAAATACAGGAACAAACAAAAAAAGGCGTGTAGTAATATTATTAGCTGTAGTAATACGTGTTATCAGTTTGTGCAGCGTGAATTGAGACAATTGTGTACAGTAAGTGCTATGTAACTTGGTTGATAACATGCTGTACTAAAGCATATTTCGAACAGTCTTTGTACTGTCTAATAGAGGCGCGGCTTAAATAAGATTGTAGATTAATGTTTTGTGTGTACACACTGTCGATGAAAGATTTGTGTGTTACTAGTGTGCTTCAGGCAAAACTGGAGCATAATATTGCAATTATTGTTTTGAAGACCTATAAGAAAAAGAAACATTATTATTATTATTATTATTATTATTATTATTATTATTATCATTGTTGTTGTTGTCGTTATTATTACTACTACTAAAATGAAACAATTGTCTTTGAACCTTCCTCCTGTTTCATACTGACCTTCACTAATTTTTTTTCTCCTTTAGCCAGTATGATGAATGCAAATAATCACACATGCCTTTTGGTGACATTTTTATTGTTATCGCTCTGCGCGAGCCAGAATGTGCTGATGTTACAATGCTAATGCAGTCGGCGGTAAGCTGTGGCTGTGGTGTGCTGGTCAGCTGCCTGTGGAGTCACTTGTGTATGCATTGAGCTGATAGGTACTGCGGTTCATTTTCCTCTTGGCAGAGCACAGTAAAAACTCTACAGTAATAATTGCTTTAGCCCGAGACGAGGATGGCTAAATATGCTTGATTGCTTTCTGAGCTTCAGCACTGTGTAATGAAATATGGCTGGGCGATAGCTTTCTTGTCACTTTCCCTTTTTATTCACCCCCCCCACCCCCCAACCCCTCCCTCTGTGTTGTTGCAGGGGATCCCTTAGAGCAGTATATCGTGTGTCAGTTTTATGGAAGGATTATAATTACGGCCAAAACCCTGGCCTGATTATGAATTCCTCTGCGGCCTCAAAATGACAAACCCTAATATCCCTAATGTTCCCCATAGTGCCACGTTCCCCTGTTATACATTTCAATTTGGGCACACATTAGCATGACCGGGGCGCGCTGTAGCTAAAATACCAAAATCATAAGCGGACAGCGTTAAAAGCATAATAGTTTTTATCTGCGCTAGAGGGCAAACACTCCCTCGCTCCCTGCGTTGTGTTTGTTGTCTTTCCTTCCGCATTCCTGTCACTACTGCTATTAGCGCGGTCCACACATCATAATTTGTGGCCATGTGCTAGTGTGACATCTCCACATCTTCACACATTTTACAGTTGTGTCTCTGAACACCATAACAAAGGGAGCCTGATCGGTATCGGGGTGGGGTGGGGTGGGGGGTTGGGGGGGGGTGTTAATTACGTCCATGTTTCCACGTTAGTCTGACCCGCTTTGCAGCTGAAATTACACTTCAGAAAATACATAATGCAAGAATGCATTAAATGAACTGCAATCCAGATGTTTTCTGCATGATCACATATGATCACATTATGCCTTAATAATTACTGAAGTGTACTTCATAAGTGTACTCATCTCATTTCAATTTTAGTCAGTTTTCTAGCAATACACAGTAAAATGTTTGGTGTTAAATCAACTCTTACGGAGTACATATGGTCCCAATAGAGTTCAATAGTCTCACATCACTTGTATGCATTCATAGTAAGGTGATACGTTACATACCTATACTAAGATATTTATACAGCATTTCTTTAATGTTGGCTTTTTATTTAATGTGCAATTTTAATTGTTTTAGAAACTCTTTCATAAGATCATAAATTTGGTTGGTGATTAAAATGTGCGTGTCGGTCTGCCTCACGTCGATAGTGTTGTTGTTGTTGTTGCTTTTGTTGTGGCTTCAATAAAAGAGCTCTTATGGTTGAAGTCACATTTTAGTTCCCTATTTGAACTGCTTCCCTCAATCCAACCATGTGAAGTTATACCAATATTACATAACAGATCTTGGGGGAAATGACTACGTTTATGATCTACATCGTCTATATCATTTTCAGTAAAATTACTTGTAACATTCATGGTAGATTTTGTATTAATAAACCATAGCACATTTCTTCTAGTCGCTTCAATAAGTGCCTAATCATATACAAGAATATTAGTCAACAGATGCGTGTGGTCATAGCAGCGTTAGCAAATTTATTTAGCAGGAAAAACGCTTGGGAAAAACTGTCATCACACAGTAAAGGCTCACATTTATTTTATGCTATATGGCTATTCCAATAACATTCTACAGTGGTAATAAATAATAATGTTAATGTGAAGCAATGAGCTGTGTCATTTTTCCTCCTCATACACTGTCCTCAAACAGGTGAAGTACTTCCATGTCGTATAATAGAAAAGCAGATCATAACAACTTAATAATAAAATCCATTATTCATAGTTAGTACAAGTTAGTCATTAGAAGTTAGCAAATACTTTAGGAGGCCAGGTTTTCCCTAAGATTCAGCGAAGATGATGCTAAAGATGAAAACATTTCAACATCTTGCCTTCGTCAGCGCAATGCATTAGGCTGTTGTTAATCCTGGATAGCTGATATCAATGCAGATTTCTATAGTGTGGTGCACATAACTTATGATGACGATAGTTTTGCACTGCATAAAGTGTGTGTGAGAGAGAGAGAGTACTGTATGATTCAAGAGAACATTTTAATAGTCTCAAAAATATAAACCAGCACTACAGAATTATTTTGTACATGCTGTAAATGTTCAGCTATCTTCTCTGAGATCATTGTGAGCTCGCAGCTAAGCCCCAGCATGTCAGATATTAACTGCAGTTCGGTTGTAAATGATCATTTCCTGGACCTTGTATGCTTCACGTCAAGGAATTTATTGTATTTGTCATCTGGGTTTTCATGAGAAAAAAAAGGAATCGGGACTATTGAGTGCTATACAGCATTGAAGCATGGTTGTAGCCTTTCTGTCGCTGAAATCGAACTTGTGTCGGGGGGGGGTGTGGTCGGGGGTAGAGATTGTGGACCAATAGAAGGGAGGAAGGACAATCAAGGATGCAACACACACACTTTTTCCCCTTTGTTTGAATCCTCCACCCCTTGAGACATATGACTCTCTAGGAGCCACCCATCAATCAGCCGAGGCAGTAGTCATCTAATTTTATGTCATTAAATTTTTTAAAAGTATTTGATCATTGCTCCTGCCAATATATACAAGGAGACAGGAGAACTTCTGTACTCTGCCTGGAAACAGTGATTGGCTGTAGAATGATGTGTTCAGCTTCCTGTACTTGCTACTGTATGAACACTCTTGCATTGCATTGGTGGTCCTTTGGCTAATGAGTTTTATGTTCGATTTTTTTTTTTCAGTACTCTTTCCTGAGACGACAACTACAGGATGAACCTTGGAGCAGGGTAAGGAACAAGAAGTGTGACTTGATGACAGTGCTGCGCCAGTCTGTGAGTGTGTGTGTGTGTGTGTGCATGTGTGGTGTGAATTTGTAAGATTCAGCCTACCGGCAGAACACAAGTAGGCTTTCATTAGCTTTTATTCATGAAAGGAAGAGTTGTTGCAAGGTTGTCATAGTATTTCTTGAGGAGAATAACCAAAATCAGACTCCAGTCACGTATGGAAATGACATTCAACAAGAAAGTGCAAATCAAGGCGAGAAGACTGGAAAATGAAAGCCATTTTAGAGAGGGTAAATTTGATAGCTGCTTACTCCATGATTCAGGACTTTTTCCATGCTAGTGGTTTACGTACAGACTGTGCTTGCCTCCATTCACACTCTCTTTTTATATATTTATTAGGTGATGTTCATCATCTATCATAATTAAAAACTTAATACCTACTAGGGGAAATTGGGTAGGGTAGTGGTGGAATAGCTATACTTGGAATTGGGGGGGTGTGGTTAAAGGAGTACACTGTTACACTAGGTCAGGTTAGATAAACAATGACATTATTTAGATGAGGCACAAACTAATTGATTATCCATGTAGCGTATAAAGTATATTCTTGGAACAATGAAAAGTATGCCTGTAATTCATGTGGTGGTGGTGGTGGTAGCAATGTATCTAGCTAGCTAAATCAGACGGCTGTGTTTCAATTAATCCTTTGTAAAAACGTAAGCTATCTGTCGATCAAGCATTTTTACACTGAATCCACTTTTTCCCCAATCTGACCTCTTTTCTCCCCAAGCCAAAAGTAAAAATACTTGACGCACTCCAGCAATAGAGAACACAAAAAAATACCTTGACCCTCGGCCACCTCTATATTTTAATACATAACAGACAGTCCTTCAGCTAACTTTTTATTTCAGTTGAGAACCACAAGAAGTGGATGATTTGCTGTGCTCGGTTCAAAAGTCAACCTCATATTTAAAAAGCTTAAGCGACTATCACTAGGGCAACCAATGTTTATGCACCAAGAATCCAAAAGCGTAAAAAAAAAAGAAATCTTGAGTTGTAGATGGTCTGGGGAATAGTCTAACACTGATGGAGAGGAGTCAACAGTAATCACCCCCTGGTCTTTTCCTGTAGGACCAATCTATACTGTGCGTGGATATTAATAGACCGCATATGCGTGAGGTGCAGGAGCGACAGCAGTGGGAGGAAGATGAGAAGCTCTTTGCCCCCCCCCCCCCCCTCCCCCCACCCCGCACTGCCACACGCACACTGCAAATGGAGCCCCAGGAAAGAAAAAGACAGAAAAGAAAAGAAAAAAAGAGAGATGCTGTATTGCCATTCATGACCGAAAGCCAGAGACACTAAGTGGAAAAAATGGAAGGTTGTTTTGGACAAAGGATGAGTGCATTTTTTCCTTTGCTGCCTCGGAGTAAGAACTGACAAAACAAGTCTTTGTGGACACTGATTTCATATTTGCTTTGGTGTTTGAAATGGGGCGCCATTCAACGAAGACCGTACGGAATGCGGGCTTCGCGTACGCCTTAGGGAATTACGCTCGTGACAGTTATTCAATATTACTCCATCAGCGCACAGGCATGGAGCAGGTGTTTGAGACCACGTGCGACTGGTTTAAATGCCTTCTGTAAAAGCACACAGAAGCAACGATTTCATTATAATATTGGCTATACACTGGCTCAGGCTTGCTTTGATTATTTTGCTGTGTAAAATTGATTCATTGGTCAATTGGTCTTTGGGCAGCGACCTCTGACACAGGTCAAGTGCTTTACCACATCTTATTTCAGTCTCTCTACTTTTGAAAGTTTACCCAGAAACAATTTGCCACTTAGAATACTAAGCCTGAATATTCAGCTCTAAAAGATGTGTGTGTCTTTGCAAAAGACAGATTGTATTGTTTCCAAGAGTCTAAGAAGCTAAATTGATTTATTTGGCCAATGAGTGGTGTTTTAAAATATATATCAACCAGTCACAGGCAGCTATCTTCATTCCCAATTATAAAATGGGCTCATGCACATTTACCATGGCTCTGCCGAATGAGAGATAAACCATTTCAGAAGAATAATGGCTCAACACCCCTGTTAAGAAAACCTATAATGAAAGCATTACTTCTGTCCCGTATCAGGCATCATAGCAATGTTAGCAAATAATTGATAACAGAACAGATTACAGCTTTAAATGTATACACACACACACAAACACACACACACACACACGTACGCTAACACACACATGTGGATGCAGTACACGCACATGCATGCATGCATGTTCACATAGACAGGCTTAAACATACAAATAATGGTATGTAACAAAAGTAACAAACCCCCATTTCTCCATCTTGCAATTGTGATCTATAAATTAAAATAGGACTGTGTACGGACAGAACACAATACTAACTACAGTATTTTTCCTGCATTTTCACAAGCATCCATTTATACAGCTGGGTATTTACTGAAGCAATTCAGGTTAAGTACCTTGCTCAAGGGTCTTCCACTACCTGGGAATCAAACCTGCAACCTTTAGGTTACAAGCCCTGTTCCCCACCCCATTATACACATCATGCTACTCTGTCGCCCCTAAATTGGCACTTCTGAGTGTTTTTGATGCTTTGTTTTGATCTGTGGATTGCCCCAACGTTGCGTTAGCAAGGATGCCTTTACTGAACGAAGTCGGCCATCAATATGGAAAGCCGTGAAGCGACAGCACAGAAAAGCACAAAGGTGACCTCTGGTGATCTATTTTGCAGAGGGGCTTGCACACACCGTACATCTGCTTACGGAGCCATGGAGCCAAAGAGCTGCAATAATTCATTTTAATAAGGTGTCCGAGCCATACTCCTGCTTGACCATTAGGTTTCGAAACATAAACTATTCAGGACAGGGTGAAATACACCGTCTAACACATTACTGCCAAATATGTTGCTTTATATTTCTCTTTCGGTTCAGCTCTATCGTTGTGGCAAAAAATGGAGTTTGCCTCACTATAGGTAACTCTATGAAACCTTGACAGAGCAATTATAATTAGTTCTCATAAGCTCGTAAACCACGGACCATAAACTCTATGCCAGTAAACCTGTTACACCCTGTGATCTATTGCTGAAGGGTTTCTCACTTTTTTGGACCCAGTGATTACTGTAGGTCTTCGCCGTGTGTTTTATGGTTTAAACTTAACCGTGGGATGCTTGATAATTTAATCGACTTTTTCCTTGTTGTATTAAAGGATGCAGTCATCTTTGTAATCAGCATTGTGATGAAGGCGATTAAAATGTCCCTGGATGTGCTCTAAAATCTCCTCTCAAGCCTGTTTTTTTTTCAGAAGATTTCTCAAGTACATTTTTCTTATACTGATGACTTACTTTGAGATACTACTGAGTCACCTTAACTTCTTAAATTGGCACAGGTCCGCCTGCACATGTATTAGGTGGTTCGAAATCGCAATGTAATATGCACAAATCATGCCGCTTTCAAAAGATATTACGATATGCACGTTCGATATTCAGCGTTTACAGCTCTTGTTCTCATGACTTTGAACTATTTCAGAAAATATTTCTCAGTTTGGGTATGAAGTCAGCCTGCCCACAAGATTACAGCTTTCAAATCCAAGATAGCGCGTCTGAAAAGGAAAGAGCTCGCCGCACGCTTCCTTCCATAGGCTCGGATTGTCAGTCTCGACGCCGTCTGGCTAATTACGAGCTGAATTTGCCGTAGAAGAATAAATCTTGATTGAAGCATTTAGGGAAAAAAAAAAAAAAAAAACTAATTTTGAAAGAGCTGCAAAAGAGGCTGATTTTGAAGACGAGGGCAGGGCGGCGTGAAGTGGAGACGGAATGGGACTTTTGAACATATGTACGCTACGCAGGTGCAGGGGTTGCATTTCGTGTCATCGGCTGCCTCGACAGTAATAACCAGTGATTCAAACATAAAGCAGCACAGCGCCTTCTTCGTCTTCTCGATGAAATGTCAAACGGTGCTTTGTGTGCCTTTTTGGGGGGATGTCAGGCAGTCTTGCGGGCCTTAAATTGAAATCGGGGGTGGGGGGTGGCGGGGGGGCCCTGGGGGAGGGGGGAGCGCCACCGATCCTTGCCATCGATGACACAGCGTTCGTCTCCAGGGCTTATTGTTGTGTCAACCGCTAACTGTTTTGACATTCAAACGGAAAATTACAGCAATCCGGAAGGTTCAGCGTGCTCCCTGCACCTTGGGAAAGGGAACATTGTGACACGTTAGCTGCCAACAGGATCTCTTTGTGAGTTTTATAAATAAATAAAAAAATATTAAAAAAATAAAAAACACTTGACCCCAAGATGCGGTGTATACCCTGTCCGAACTGGATTAATTTCACTGGGGCAGGTCAGGTATTGTCATTTTTGCCAGTGTAATTCAGTCATTTTATTCACGTCTGTGACAGCCGGGCATGCAAATAGCAATTACAGCTGAAAAAAACCTACTGTTTTTCAGCTAGCTCCAAGGTCCTCTGATAATTCTATTTCTGTCCAGATCAGTATTTGATCTGAATTACAACTGTTTTGGGCGGTACATTTTTATAATGCTGCCCATTTGCTTTGTATATTTGTTAAAAAAAATAAAATAAAATTTCGGTAGGCAGGAATGTGTGATGAACACATCTGGGAACAGCCGAACAGACACGCCCCCTCAGTAATTTAGAGTAGTAATAAAGGGAAAGTCCGTGTCCAATGAAATCACTGAATTGCAATAATAAATAAATAAATAAATAAATACCATTACATTAGCATTGCAAGACAACCTCAAATACATGATGTTGTCAAGCCATACTAAGCCCGTCCGGGCAGAGCTTTAGTTTCCTAGGTTGGTTTAAGAGTGATTTTAACATCAACAGACAAAGAGGGAAACTTCCATTCAGCCCTTAACTAAAATGTGCTACTTTACTCTACCACTTCAGTCTGTCAAGCTGAATCTCTTCTGCAGGAGTTTTCCAGACCCATTGCAACATTGCTTATTTGAAAATAAGAATTCTGCCCTTGGGGACTACCCATAAATACCGTAGCTTATAATCAGAATTTATTGGTTCTCGGTTTATAAAATCAGTGATGTTCCTGCAGCTTTCAAATATTGCATTTAGGAGACAACAAAACAATTCACGATTGAAAGTAGTAGATTTTGTCCATCCATTTCTAGAAAAAATGTTAATTTAAAATGGTACCCTAAAAAGATTGTATTGGAAATTATACGCTATAAGACAAGAGGAAACATTTTCCCCTTTTATAAAAGAAGCAATTTACATATCAAACAGAAACAAAAAAAAAAAAAAATGTTTTCCCAGAAAAACTTTTTTTCTTGCATTTAGATTCCAATGGAATTAATTGAATTTTCATTGACAGCCTTTGTAAAATGAAAAGAGCGTTCTCAGATTGTTATGTTCTTCATTCCTCTTGAAATTATCCATGACATTCAGTGATGTATACACAATTTCACTGTGTTCATCTTTGCGCAGTAAAATGTCCTCTAACAGAGTACATATGAGTCCAACTGAACATTTTACTGTGCACATAAATGGTATATACTGTAATATACTGTAGGAATGTGGATTATTTGGACAATATAATAGTCAACATACGAAAAAAGTATATTGCAAAAACCAGTGCCGTATGCATTGGAGAAAAAAAATAATAATAATACTTCCTGAACAATGTTACTGCCGATCGAGGGTTATAACATAACTCCCCCACCACCACCCAATCCCACCCACCCACCCATCCCACCCCCCCCACCCCCCTTTAGTGTGCATGAGGAGGAATTCCTGCCTTGGTATAAGAGAATACCTGTGTATGATATTACCACTCCCGTGACGCTGACCTTTGTGTGTGCAATTTCCGCGCGGGGGGGGGTGGGTACGGGGGTTCCATTGGGGTCCTTGACGGGCGGCTCCCCCCGTCCTGTCGCGGCTCGGTCCGCGGGTGGCACTCCTTGGGCACTGCCGGAGCGGGGTAATAAACTTATTAGGGAGCCGTCAGGTGAGATTGAGAAGGTAACAGGCCGGAATTGCGTGAGCATCTGGTGGAGAGGGTTTGATTTAATTGTGCTGCGCCCCTTGACAGTCTAATTGTGCTGATTTATGGTTATCACTTTCCCTTTCATAGGTGCTCGGGAATGCCGTTAATTAAAGGATTATTCCGAGACGCGCTGCGTGTGACGGCCCCACTGGTTCCTGGAGATTGTTTTGCCTCGTCTCTAACGAAGACGGTCGCGTAAACTTTGAATATGGTGTGTCACTTTCACCGACTCACCTTATGCTTGAGTCTGTGTCACAGCTATGTTTTAATTTACACAATTACAACACATTGATATCCAGTGCAATTTTAATGTAATGAAGTCCTTTGGTTGTTAAAATAAATAAATAAATAAATAAATGAATAAGTAAATAATATTTTTAAAACTGGATTGCAGGTGGGATGGTTAGTAATGTGTTTCATGAAACAAATTTTCAGGGGACATTTAGGAGCATATTCAAATTTTGATGGTGATATTTGTAAAGGGTTAATGAAAGTATTTCAAATGTGTATTTGGTTGTGTGAAAGTCTGACGGGTCTCAAAGGCATTTGTTTGATCTTTGCGGTGTTGCTTTCCATCAAATCCTGTAAATTCCACCGGTAAACAGACTCAGTTTTCCTCTGGGAATGTAGGAAAGGGACAGGGATCGATCCCTAAACCAAAGAAGTGGCTCAACAGCCCCTGTCATTTAAGATCGATGGACATTGATCTGGAGAAGGGAAATAGTCCCGTGAGTGCATGCGGTGGATGTCTTCAAGTGCCTAGCTGATTACTTAGCGCTGGTGTCGTGCTGTATGCGAGGAGCGTTATTGGAAAGACCTGCTGATTACATGTTGTGGGGAAAGTGTGTTTCTGGAAGGTAGCCCCGTAAAAGAAGTCCGCTTCCCCCCCCCCCCCCCCGTGCGTTTTTCCTCCCTGCGGTTCTGTTGTTTGCCACGAGACGGTAAAGTGGCTATAAACGTGGGTAATTCTGTTGGGGATTCGGTGATCATTAAAATGCTAATCACTGGGGGCAATCCAATGCAAGGCAGGACGCTCGTGGTTCGACACGAGTCTTTTCATCAGCACAAATATTCCAACAGCTGTTTACATGAATGTCAGTCAAGATGGTCCGCAGGTACATTCCCATTCTTTGTTGCAGACAAAAGCTGTGATGATTGCCTGCAGCTTGTCTTATATTAAATCTTAGTTGTACACAGGAGGCAATTATTAAAGGCTGGCAAGGTGAATGGAATATCTGAATAAGCTGAAAGGAGAAAGTCGAGCTTATTAGAATTTCTAAAAAAAAGATAAATAAATAAATCAAGTGGCACGGCTAAGCTTGAGCGACCTCAAAGTTTTTCCGCTGCAAATGAGACGGAATAAAACCGCTCGCGTTTTCATTTCCCGTGTCGCCAGTTTGTTTCTCTCCTCGTTTGTTTATTATTATTATGCACTTCATTAAAATGAAGGGAGGATGGGGCTGCAGAGTGGCTCCCGTTAGGGGGGCACTGACCCAACGCCTGCTGTGCCAGCGCCATCTGTGGCCAGTTGCCCCATGGGGCGACGTGGTATTGTGCCGCCGCCCAGGGTTATTAGGGAGGGTTCAGTCAGCTGGGATCCGCGTCCCATCGTTCGCTGGCGCCCCCTACTGTTCAATTGATGCATGAAGGGTCTTCCTCCGACTCATGTCTGTGCAAAACTGGGCTTGTGGGCTGCGGTGTGAAAAGAAGCAGCTGGCGCTATCGGGTGCTTTGGAGGAGAGCGCATGCTCGACAACACTACCGTCTCCCGCATCAGCTTCAGAGACCGCAGCAGGATTGCGGCTGCGTGCGGTTGGGCGTTGCAGAGAAAATGGGGAGCGGGGGGTGGGGGGGGGGGGGAGCATGAGCAAGAATAATGGATGCATCGGCAAAAACCAGAAATATGAGGAAGAAAAGTGCATCTCTCCTTTTCTCAAAAAAAAATAAATAAATAAATAAAAAACCGCTTCTGTAAATCGTTCATCTCTGATCTCTATCTCCTTCTCCGCCTCTCCTCTCCGCCTTTCTCCGGGATGCTCTGTGACCACACCCACGTCTTTCACCGCCTGACTACTGGAGCTAATTTCATGGTCTGGTGGCCAGGACAGAAGGCTTGAGTTGTGACTCGTACAGCTTCACGAGAAAAGGGGGGGGGGGGGGGGGAGAAGCAGGGGGAAGGAGGAGGTCGTTCATCATGTATTGACACGTTTGCATATGAAATAAATATTGGCCACAGTAAATCCAATACACACATACAACACAATGTGAGTATTTTTCTTGCTGTTCATAGTCAGATGGTCAAACTCCATCATCAATCAATTTAAAGAATGAAGAAAGCAACGTGACATAAAATAACGAGCGGTCTTTCAGCGACTGGGGAAGGCACCTCTTTGCAGGCCGTGTACTTGTATTTGCTTGTTAGTCGGTGACTCGGATTGGTGCTGGTCTTCACTGTAATAAAAACAAATCACCAGATGGGTTAATCGGGCTATGCCTCCATAGGTTAAACATCACGTATCGTTTGGCAAAGAGCTGGAGCTTGTCCATGTGTGCAAGTGCTCCAAACAGCACTTATTTCTAATATCTTGTTCACTGCAGGGTAGCTGAAGTAGATAACTAAGGTCAGTATTGTGGCAGTCAGTGCCCGTGTGTTAATAGTCCACGTGCCGTAAAGAAATGATTACCATTTGTTTGGGTGAGGGATACATAACTGAATCTTCCACGAGGAGACTGATATAACTGACCTTGCTATCATGTTTACCTTGCTGCAGTCAAGAAAATATGTAATCCTGGTGATTCCATAAAAGCTATACTTAAACAAACACCAAAAAGTGTTCTGAAAGCTATATAATGATAGTCAAAGTAATTGCATTGGTTAGTCTGAAGCAGAATACTTGCAGCCTCTGTCGTTGCACCAGGGTCTATGTCATTTACAAGTTATTTATCAGCATGAAAAGTCCAGTTGCAACAAAAGGATATCAATATTGACAAGACATTGTTGATTAGACTAGCCACTAGCCAGTGCTAAGATCAATACAAGTGGACAATGCGTTCAGCAAAGCATACTTAATGAGCACTTCTCTTCACAGATACTGATTAGTTTCACTGGAATGAAAAGTAGCTCCCATGATTCCTTTCTGATTACACAATGCTGTTGATGTTTTTACATAGTCCTTGCCTATTTGGCGTGTTTTATTTCGTGTGCATACTTATTTTAAACCGTTAAGAGTTCTGTTTGTTTTGTTTTCTCTTTGAGGGTGCGAGCAGGGTTCGTGGTTTTGTAATATTCCTAAATTGCAATTCAATGGGTGTTTCTGATGTGAACGAGTAAATATGCTTTGGAGCCAGGGAAAAAAACTGTTTTTCTCTGACCGCCTTGGCATCGCACGTAATTAAGACACTCGCACTCAGAGTCTTCTGTTCTTCCATTCTCCTTAGCGCAGAGAGTAAACAAAGCAAAAAAGAAAAGAAAAGAAAAGAAAAACAAGCCCAACTGCTGACAGGTTTTCATATTCTGACCGTCCGTTGAGTCTTCAGCTATGCTGTACTGGATGCTGTGGTTCTGGTTGTGACTGAGCTCCTCTCCAAATAGACGTGTCTCTCTGTCACATGCTCATTCTCTGGTTGATGGAGCTCTGTAACTGAATCTCCACAGTAATGGCATCACCTTCCTTTTACCACCGTGCTGTAAACACACTAATAAAAGTGATCCATCAAAGCTGGCAAGGCCCTGAACAAGGCCTTATTGAACAAAATATATTGTCATATATAAATGCATTTTACTACTGTGAATAATATATTTGACTATATATATTTTCTAGCTTTTTTGTTAGAAATTCACTTTCTGTATTTATTCAACAAAATTATACACTGGAATTTGGACACTTATTTTAGTTCTACTGCAAACTACAATTGGCAGTGAGATAATCTAATAATATATTGATTGTTGTATATGAATAACCTTGGACATAAAAAGAAGGAAAATAAATTTATTGTGCTGAAGGATAAAAATTTACAGAATTACATTTTTTTGTATAGATCTGTCTATTACCGACAATTCACCAAAAAAATAAAATTATAATAAGAATGTGTGCATACTGACTGAGAAGATAAACTATTGATATATCATAAGGAAATATGTTTAAACTAAAATCGTTTCAATGCGCTGATCTGCTAGTACAAAATGCTGGGTTCTTTAGCTAGTCGATTAGGAATCGAGTAATTTATCATGAACAACTGCTTTCTACTATTGGCAGAAGGTATTCTTCAGAGGTGTCACATACTTTAAAAGGTTCTTAATTCTGGGAATTGCATGGCACATTCTCACCCTGCACACAGAAAAACTCTCAGCAGTAAATCAACTCTGCAGAGGTTATATGAGTCCAACAGGAACCATATACTTAAAGTACTTTATCGGAGAGGGTATATCACAGAACAATCTCTTGCGTATAAATCCTCTGTTCATGTAACATAACTGAAGATAGTTGGTAGATGCATTTTCCCCCTCTGTTTGGGTATGCATTCTCCCCTCTGTCTGCCTAACTAAATAGAATAGGTGTTTGGCTTAGTTTACTCTAATCCAATAACACTATAATCACAATTGATGTATTCTTTAATTGGAATAATGGTGAAAGCATTTTAAAGCAGATCTCCAGTACAGACATCTCAAATCCTCCAGCACAGTGTGTTTTAGCACCTGAGTGACTAATTTAACTTATCAATTGGCTAAAGGGTCCACACATCTTGTGTTCAAGGTCTTGCTTGACCACTGATTGAGAGCAAGCCACAAAAAAACTGCAGAGACTGTGGCTCTTCGCGACTGCACGTTGAGAATCCTGGCAGGGAGTCTCGTGGTTATTTGTTGGCTGAACACTTATCTTGTGCATTCGCTGCAATTATTTACAGTGTGCTGTTGAGTAGTTCTCTTGCAATCCATGATTTAAAAAAAAAAAAAAAAAAGCTCTAGACAGGGAACAGCAATATGGTTAGATTGTACATTACTTTCTCCAGCCAATGGGATTTACCGTCTGTGAACAATGTTGTTGGTATGGATTATTGCGTGCACTCCCCAGTCTTCGTCTTCGTGTTCGCAATTCTCAAAAGTGATTAAGCGATGAGATCGGAGCAGATGCTCAAGATGAGATTCTCAGCACGTATAATTAATCTCACACGCGATAATTATCTAATAATTACTCTGATTAATTGTAGGCATCCCGGATTATACTTTAAACCTATGGTGGGTGTCAGTAACCTAGAAAATTGAAAACAGTACATATCAGGCAACGTTGTTGCATTCGCATTAGGGGGAAAAAAACAAGGGGGATAGTTCACTGGTTCATTCCAGCAGATCAAGTGAATGAAAGATGAATTCATCAAGCAATACCGTGACCGTTTTTATGGCCCGTTCTCCAGGTTGTAAATTGCTCAGCGTTATGATCTGGCCGGTGTAAAAGCAAGCCGTTGCTGTTTTTGGGCCATGCCTTTGTGCTCTTTTTGACCCAGCAGCACTCAGCCACACACGGGAACATTATCTCAGCTTCTCAAAGGCGGTGTTAACAAAGCGGGGCATCAGGGGCGACATAGCTCAGGAGGTAAGAGTGGTTGTGCGGCAGTCGGAGGGTTGCCGGTTCGATCCCCGCCCTGGACGTGTCGAAGTGTCTCTGAGCAAGACACCTAACCCCTAACTGCTCTGGCGAGTGAGAGGCATCAATTGTAAAGGGCTTTGGATAAAAGCGCTATATAAATGCAGTCCATTTACCATTTACCATCAGCGTTCAGAAGCACAGGGCGTTCGGGTAACAAGCCGTGGTGCATTTCCGCACTCTGCCGCGGAACCGAGAAATCACGTCGAGGATTTTCCCGCGAAAGCGCCTACAGATCGAAGCCGCCACTGAATACAGCGCCTTTCCGCCAGCCCGTTGTTCGAAGCCCACGGCCCCCCTGCCTTCTAGCTTTTCAAACGCTAACCGAAAAGCCCCCCCTGGATTCCGTCTCATCAACAGCTTTCACAGTGGCCAGGTGAGGCAGAACAGCTGGCTCTCCCATCGGCTGAAAACAGTCGTTATGTAATAAGGCGTCTTTGATCCTTCAGTGATGCAGTGCGCACCGATAACTCATGCACAGATGCAGAATCATTCACTTCAGACTGTTGCCACACAGCATAGCATGAGGAAGACCACAAGCCTGTGAGCTCTTCAGGCGCTACTTTAAAATGAAATTATGCCGACTGTCATACGTTGTTCCCATGCGTCAGATGTGCTATGACTTCTAAGTCTTCAAAGAAAGAAACATTGGTGCTTCCAGGGATCGCACTGTGTGTACTGTACCTGCGCTCTGCAAGAGTTGTGTGGACCAAGCACACTGATACGAAGAGGAGAGTCTGAGAATGCATTCCAGCTGAGATTCAGTGTCTTTAATGTGATGAAGTGTGGAAGGCTGTGGTCTTGCCAGGCACTTCTTCATTGAGTCTGTTTAACACAGATCCATCACAGATTTGTGTAATTACACCGAATGCAAGTTTTATTCTATTTTTATTCAGTTTGTTCTGTTTGTTCCTATGACAGAACACACAGCACTCTCCCCCGCTCCCTCCGAAAAATAAATAAAATAATGGTTTGATCTCCTAGAGGGCTAACACAACCTGTATTATGTCCACACATTTTTAAATTGGTAAACCTTCATTTTTAATCAAAGTAACGAGAATAATATGGGACCAGTGTTGCTATGTGCCAGACTAATCCTAAAAGCCTGTATCCAAGCCATAGATTAAGACATAAAAAGACATAGATTGTCTTTTATTGAATTTCCATTATGTAGTATATTACCAGAACTGTTTCTTTGCGTTTTATAGCCAACATATTGAGCTAGTACAGAGTGCCAGGGGTCAAATCTGTTACTTTTCATGAGCGGTGGTAAAGAAAAGAGCTGTTTTAACGTCACACTGCAGTTCTGTGAATGTTTATTGTGTCCCATACTATGCTACATTATAGCCAAATGCATTCGGTGCCTCTTGCCTAAAGTAGGACTGTTTGATCAAAGCAAAATCAAATGAAGGGATAGCCATTAAAATAACTTATGGGAGATCTTGTCAGACTGGCTAATTTCTATCTCTTGCCCTTGTATTTTGGCACTCTTGTTGTCAAACACACTTTAGAAATTTCATTTTGAGAATACCCAGAAGATACGTTTAATTGTTGAAGAGGCTCTTTCCAAGAGCAGCTTGAACAAAAAAAAAAAAAAAGAAATGAAAATAATTTTCTCCCACTCAATTGTTCTGAGACAATAAAACTGTCAACACCGTTTGTGGAATTGTTTTTAGATTGACCTTCTTAGAAACGTTCAATGTATTATAATCAAGTCACAGCGCTATAATGAATGGTTTAAAAAATGCATTGTTTTGGGTTAAATCTCTGCTTTGATTAGGCGATGATGAGGAGAACTACGATTGTGACAATACTGACAATGACATTAATGATTGATGGTAATAAAAAAAAAAAATTGACATACATTTTTTAGATCTATTCATACATTTATATCTGATCTAGTTTACTGTTGGTGCTTTTAGAAATTTACTGCTACATTTGATTCTTGGCAATGATTATAATGCAGTCTCCAGAATCTGATTTCTACAGCCTTGCAGATTGTGAAGATTCAGACTGTTTATTCTTTTAAAATCCAATAGCCATTAATGATTCATAATAATTAATAATGCACAGGGATTACACATTCTTCCACGTGTTTTACCTTTCTGAGGAGAGGCCGCCGCTGGTTAAACCAATAGCAATGTTTCTGCCAGCACGCAGCTAACACCTTCTCTTATCCTTGCTATCTGCGCGTGACAATGTGCTAATATTTCAGTATCGTGCCGTTAACAGTTCCCCAGTCACATTGTCCAGTCTCAGGGAAAAAAGAGTCTGAATCAGTGAGTATATCCCTTTCCAGCAAATGCCTGATAGGCTCTCAGACTCCTGGTGGTTAGGGGGTTTGGGTTTTTTTTTTCTTTCTCTCGCCTCTTAGCCGTTATATGATAGTGTAGCTTGTGGGAGTACTATGCATTAACACAATAACTACAGGACTATACCAATATATATGTAAAACCAAAAATACTGAATGCGCATGTTCAGAATAATGTTTAACTGTAACTTTCATGACCTCGTTATAGTTCTAATGTGGCTGTTTTTTTTTTTTTTTTGTTTGTTGTTTTTTTTTACTTTTGCATTAACATGAAGAGCACATTAACACATTCTTGTTGATGTTGATGCAGCGTCTTTTATTTTTTAATTTTATTTAAGTGGTTCTTAGTAGGGGTGGGGAATTTGGTGAGTACTGCTTCAGCCATGATACTCCTTTTCATTTAAATTGGAGATCTCCCCTCTGGGCATGATTGTTCATCTGGCAACATTATCCAGTGTTGCTAAGCAGCGGAATATTTCAGCCAATGGTGATAGATTTCATCACTTAACTGTAGGGGTCCTTCAGTAAACCACATAGCATTATCTCCATATTAAGTTTACATAGAATATATAAACATTAGTATCTAAATAACTTCACCGGTATTACTATGCATACTGTATATCTCCTCACCTTTGAATTCATGTGTCATATTGGTTTTGTATTATAAAGAAATAAATAAAATTTTAGCTATTGAAACTAAAAACTTTTTACATTTAAAAATTGAAAACCTGAGCTCAAATTTATCCATTCTTTTTTAACAAACTAACAAAAATCCTTGTGTATTAATCATATAACCATGAGTTATTTGATAATTATTTATATTAACGTACCGTGATGAGTATTGTGTTCTGCCCACAGGAACAATTCCTGATGTGATTTTTTGGCCCTATGACCTCATCTGGTTCTCAGTCCGTTCTGAGTTGATTGTTCTCTGCCGTCACTGTAAATCCATCCGTGATGTGTGCATGTTCTCTCGAAATCTCTTCATCCCATCACACTGTGAGGGAGAAAAAAAAAAGAGAGGGGAAAAAAAATGTAATCAATGGCTTGCACAGGGTTCCACAGATCAGCCTGCGGAACGCCATCCACAGATGTGCAGATAGCCACCGCTGTCACGATGTGACATCATCAGGCCCCGAATCCATCCCCCCCCCCCCCCCGTGGCACCCTGCTTAGCCGGGATCAGATGGGCTCTGCCGCGACCCGTCCCGCTTCGCCCGTGTCACTCACGCCGAAACGGGCCTGACAGCGTTCCGATTGAAATGGCGGGAAAGGTACCTTTCCTAAAATAAAATTAAAAAGCCGCAAACTATTGTTTGCTCCTATTTCTGAAAGGGTAACTAGAGACGTAGGCTTAAATTTGAACAAAACCGTGGTTTGATGCAGCCCGGTATCTCCAAAATTAGAGATATTTATTTATAAATTCTCAAATTTAGAAATAACAATGACACATAATTCAGCAAAATACTGATCAGCAGTACTGATTATAGTATATAGCATTCAATGGTGTGTCCTTGCAAAACAATAGCCCATGACAAAATACAAATATACAAAACTATTTTCTGCATAATGCATAAATAGCCAAGATATTCATCTATTAATAACTAATGTTTTGCTTGTTCTTCCTTGGTAGGAGCAGCAAGGCCCATTCGTTCATAGACTGAAACATAATTAACATTTAAATGACATTTTTTTTAAATGTATTTTTTCCTAACGTTTGGCTATTTATACTGCAGTAATTCCTCTCCTCGCGGAATTACGACTCATTGAATGTTAAACATCCGTGGCACGCGGGATGACGCTGATTCAGTGACCCCGTTCCTTCTCGTTAAACCTGTCTGAGGCTTTGAGAGGAGGTTGAAGTGATTAGGACTTAAGTTGGGGTGCTGACATGCTTCTTTAGCCGCAGTGTGTGTGACGGACATTTCCAATTAAAAAGAGTAAATAACTCTCCGGGTATCAGTCTCTCCGGCCTTCCCTGCCACTCGGAACCGGACAGAGTCCATCTTCTTTGAAATCCCCCGCCCCCCCTCCCCTTACACCCCCCCTCGCCACTACCCACACCCCCTCCCGCCCCCCTTTCAGTTGAAGTCAGCACAGCGTTCACAGAGCTGGCACACCATCAGCTTGCAGTACTACTTTTCCACTTCTGCAGTAGCAGCCAGTTCCGTCTTCCTTCAGAAGAAGCACCTGTTGTTCTGCACCGAAGGGGCTCGATTTTAACTTTCTGAACAGCGCCGTTCTCTTTTGAACGAAAGCCCGGGACGTTGTGCTACGCCTGCCTAATGCACACACGTATTGGGGGGGGGGAGTTGTAGCACTGATGAGTATCAGAGGCGAGATATCGTTTTTGTGCGGTGCGAACGGTGCCGTGTTTATACGGCAGTACGGGCATGTTGTTTATCGATGGCGGTGGTGTGGCGGCTGAAGGTGATAAATAACCGAGGCATTTCGGGGGGGGGGGGGGGGTGTTGCGCGGCGAATTCTGCCCGTTTCCCTGGGGAACCCCCCCCCCCCCCCCCCCCCCGCTTTAAATGACTGCATTTTGGATGTTTGATTTAAGTGCTGAGGCGAGCACTACCAGGGGGGCGACTGCACCTTTTCATACATTGGGCTCCAAGGACTCATTTCGCTGTTAACATCTAATCATTAAATCCACCTTGGATTTGTGCCCTCAAAGTACAGTGGGGGGGTGGGGGGGGGGCAGTGACTGAAAATCTATTATTTTCTGCACAGACAAATTAGTCGCATTATTATCCTAAATGGAGTAATTAAAATCAGACATGACAATACACCTAGACTTCAGATCCATCTTGTTCAGCATGAAGGCAGATTATTAAGGGGAATTATAGCGGGGGATTCTGGAGATAAATGCAAGCCTTCAGACGGAGACTTCATGCTCAAATGATGAATGGTTGGGGACTGTGTGCTGTATTTTCTGATAGGTCTGCAATTTCATATAGAGCCGATGGGCTATTATTATTTTAATGTGGGATATAAAACTTTTACGGATTTTTATACGCATTTTATACACAAAATAATATTTTTATACACACATAAAAGTTTTTTAAAATAAAGCTGTGAGATGTATAAAATATTGTTTAATGTTTTTATTTTCTCTTTTTTTTTTTTTTACACATTTTGATTGCCTAATCATATTCAGCAGTCGCTGCTATAAATTTGGGAGAAGCGAGCCGTTGAGCTTGAGCTTGAGATTCTTGCACAGAGGTGTCTCTGACCCTGAGGACTGTGGGCACCCAACTGACCAGCAGGGGTCACTGGTGAGTGATGAGATACCGAGTGCTATCGAGGGTAATCGACCGAATCCCTCCGTCCCATTGGCCTGGATGACACACCACGGCCAATTACGCGTCGCCCTCCGGGGCCACTGGACACATTCGGCACCGGCGACTTCCCGTCCCGACACCAGGGCGTGGCGAGGTCCTTTTCTTTTAAGCCCATTGGCCGTTCGTGTCCTTCAGCAGTCCCTAGGACACGATAATGTTGTCTCTTTTTTTTGTCCGGCGTTAAACAAAACAGTATGAGGGGTGTTACTTAACAGAGGCGTGCCTTGCGGGCGTAAAGTCAGGAGTGGAATTGAAGCCGAACTGTTCCATCAAATTAACGCTTCAATTAAAATGATGGGCGTATCCAAATCAGCATCGCACGACCTTCGACCTCTCCCCCCGCGTGATCCTGACAGACATCGGGTGCGTCTGAATGCACCACACGCGCTCTTTGCCATGTCCTCTTTTTTTAGCGGTGCTTTTGATCTGAGGTTCCTTCCTGCGTAAAGAATGGGAAGTGACGGTCGGAGGTGGGTGGTGTTTGGACGGGATTTCGTGGGCTATTAGAATGGAAGAGTGAAGCCCGAAAGCTGCCCCGCCCCTGTCCCCGCCTCTTCCCTGGGATCACGGCCCTCCGTGGATATGCACACGCACACAAGGGAAAAGATTATAGACGATGCTGTGCCTTTGCAAGTCATGTTAAATGTAGGATTTCTGATCTATTATCTGATATGCAGTGGCAGGCAAAAGCTCGGGTGCCACTGGTGAAATAACATTTTTCTTTAATCTCTGAGTGAAAATAAGGTAATACAACCTCTGCAGGGTGCAAACATAAGCACACTTCTGTCATTTTTTATGTATCATTACCACATTACAATATATATGCATGCTAAATTGCTTCATGCTTTCTGTTAGAGTCCCCAGGTCAAGTATCTCTGTGACTAGCAGCATATACACATTGTACCTTCTGACAAACAAGATGATTTCCCGGAGGTCTTTCCGTTTCTCTGATGAGGGCTGACATTTGTTTTTTTTACTCAGAGATGTTTTTGACGCAGCATGAAGCCTTCTTTTGAGGTGTTTCATGTTTTGACAGCGATATCCTGCCCCCTCGACCTGTGGTGACGGAACATAAGGAACATAAACACCCTTCCTTTAATGCTCGATCACTTCCTTGAGTTTGAATTTTGAATTGTAAATATGAAAATTATAATATATTATATATGGGAGTGTGTGTTTGTGTGTATGTGTGTGTTTGTATGTGTGATCCCCTTACACTGTTGCACCTGATCAAATTCAGTTGATCTGATTGTATTACTGATTCTTGGCTCTTGAATGAATAAAACCTTCACTACCAGCCAGGTGTGTAGCACAAAATTCTGTGCCCTGTGTATATGCAGTCTCATTAGCCACCCTTAAAATTGTAGACCCCTCCCTTTGCCCAGGGTAGTCAGTTCCCCTATTCCCCTCACTGTGAACCCCTGCTACCAGCACAGCAGTCCAGAAATGTCTAATGACTTGGCTTCACCATTGTATTGTCAATGATTCATTTGTCCAACATTAAATGAATGTACGTAACTTACTGTCTTATTTTCGACTGCAGGTCTCAGGAGAGAGTATGCCACTTTGACTTTCACACCTTCAATCTCCGGGTAGGACTGCCTGCACGTTTATTTTGTCTTTCAGTGTTTTAATATTAGTAAGGTGCTGCGCAAATTACAGTTCATACTGCATGAATATGATTGACGTGGATCCCATTATTAATGTGTGGCTGAAACTATATCTGTCTATTTCTGGATACAGAAGAAAATATTTGCCCATATTTCCTTTTTCATACTTTGTTAGGACCATGACTATTTTCATACTACATGTACATGTTGAATTAGGGATGTACAATGTGCGTAAATAAATAGTTTGCTGTCCTTTTCAAAAAGATTGCCACAATAAGTGGTTTCGGCTAAACCAGCCTGACTGACTTTGCTTGTTGGGGTTAGCACAGATAAATTAATGAAAAAACATGCAATTAGTTTGAGAACAAAATGTGTTTTGAGAATGAATAATAGGTATGGCTAGGTTAAGAGAGTTCAAACCCAGAAAACGACATGTGTCTTTAAAAAAACACAGTTGTGTTCCAGCACTGTTGTGTACAATGTGGGCATTGAAGGGTTAAATTAATGCTAAATCCATTTGAGTGATGCTATTCCCTCTAGAATATCCCTTAGCGATTGCCGATATGGTTGGAGCACTGGAAAATTGCAATGTTTGAGCCGTGAAACACATATTCAAGCAACAGTTCATAATAATTTAGACAATATTGGATATTCTATATTCAATGATTGACATTAGAATTATGAGTTCCCATCATATCATGAATCCGGAAGAGGAAAAGATGGTTGAAGTACTGTATGTGATTTTTTACATCGAAAAATATAGATTTCCCAGTTTGTATAATTCATTCTCCTGTATTGAGAGGGATCGAAGTAGAGATTGAGACAGAAATAGAGACAGGGAGAGAAATAAGGCAAGCAGAACTTCTGGGAGGTGTTAATATTGGATATTTGATTAAATAAAGGACCAGTGGGATGTAAAGAGTGTGATAAAATAATCTTCCGATGTGCCAGTGTCAGTTGCGGTATTAAATAAACAGAAAAAAGAGAAACTAGGAACGCTCCAGCTTGCTCTTTCAAGCACGGGTAGAATGTGATCACAATTTTAAATTTTGATGGGACTCATTTTCATTTTATTCGAAAATGCCACACACACACACACACACAGAATTGACTCATACAAACACAATGAATTCTAATACAAGGCCTCACATCGCAGCCAAAGCAATAGAAACCATAGAAAGAAAGTGTTCACTGCAGTCGCTCGCCTCATTTTCTGTTTCATGAGCGGGTCCAAATGACAGTTGTGTGCCCGCAAATTGATGAGGCTTTGAAGTTATCACCTACGCCTCTTTTGTTTGGTTCAGTTTCATTCTGTCAAATCTGTATGCCTTAAAATGCTTACGTTCCACTGTTTCTCATAATTTTACGGTATTCAGTGTTACAGAGTGTACTTGGCGCTCTGTATTATGGTTTTGTTTTCAATCTTTGTTGACACATTTGCAAATACGCTATTCAATTTAGATTTGATCATTGCCTCCAAGCATAGACAGGTTTCCACTTTAGTCATTGGTAATGTACAGAGAGAGTCTGAGACCTCAATGTACCAGACACCCTGTATGTTGACAAAAAGAACAACGATATGTTAATGTTTGCGAGCATTTAGGAGACGACAGGAATTTGAAAGACATCAGAAGCCACAGGCTCAAAGCATTATTTTCAGCGAGGCAAGAGTTCTGATTTGAATAAGGGTGGGATCGATTTGTCAACAGAATTGGCCAAATCGATGTCAAGGCACTTTATAAGCATTTGTCTCCATGGTTACTCTCAACAGAGCAAAAATGTCTCTCTCCATAGCAATTATCAGTCTCACCAAAGGGAATGTCTATAAGAAGAATGTAAATAAGTAATGTATTGCTTCGCTTAATGAATTCTGAAACTGAATCTTTTTCTCCCACAAGAACACATTTAAATTTGTCTTGAATAAATTCAGCTGGAATACAACTCTTCAGAAACCTCACAGGTGATGAGCCTAGAATTTTTTTTTTTTTTTTTTTTTTTCTCCCACCCCCCAAAACAACACTCCATAAATATAATACCGAATACGTTCTTCCATTCCGGTTTACATTATCTTAAAAGTGTACCGCGCGTGAGAAATACTGACCCATTCCACGACAGGAAGGCAGTTTGCTCGGCCTCGGAACATTGCTCTGATTTCGGTGACAGGGTAGCGGGAGGCGATGGGGTCCGAATCCTGCTGGAGTCGACAGAAACGCAGGGCTCCGGCCCCTCATTCAGCCCCGTAAACCCGACAGCCCCCGCACCCCTTTCAACAGCGCGGACGCTGTAGAGCGCTGTTTCTAACTTCCTGCCAACAGCACTCTGCCAATAACTTTATATTTCATGGATAGACTTTCGGAGAATAAAAAACCCCATTTCAGATTTGTTGGCTGTTAGACCGTGCACCGATATCTCTCCGTGTCCGGACGCGTCGCTGAAAGCTTTTCGGCTCTTAGAGAGGCGCCCTAAACTCAAATTCATCTTCGCCCCGTCTGTGCGTGGTCCCCTATGACAAAAAAATGTGTTTGATGACATGCCTGTTGTAATACAGTTACGTTTTTATTTATATTTCGCAGTTCTTTTGTTTACCTATATATACAAATGTATACAAATGTGACCCTTTCCAACATGACAACATTTATGTTATACACGATGTAGTACGATGATATTTTGGCTAATTTGGGACTCTAAATTGCCCATAGGTATGAATGCACGAGTAACTGGTGAGTGAATGGTGTGTGTGCCCTGCAATAGATTGGCAAGCTGTCCAGGGTGTATTCCTGCCTCCCCAATGCACACTGGGATAGGCTCCAGCACGACCCTGACCAGGATAAGCAGATAAAGATAATGGATGGATGATAACATTTTTAAAATTTTTATCTATGCAGTTGGGAATTGAACTGGGATTGTATTTTGTTTAAGATAATTAAGTACTTCACAAATATGTTTTAAAAGAGAGATGGGAAAATGGCTTAAATATATTGGAATTCTGCATTACAGTCCATAGCCAGGCTGGCATGGCCATGGTATTCACCATATCCTTACCGAGGTCTTGTGATTTCAGCCTAAGAGATCGATTTCCCTTTAAATCTCACTGACAAATGTTAAGAAGCTAATCTGATGAGAAAGAGAATGCTGGCTCCTGACGATTAGAAGACCAGGCTGTAGACATTTTACATTAGAGAAAGCTGTTCAGAATGGATTTTTTTTTTCCCCTAAAGAAATGGGAACTACAATCTTCCTGATGTTGAAATTCCTCATTCTAACAGATCACCTCAAACTGCATCATTAATTAAGATATATTTTATCAACACAAAATGAGATATGAATTATTTCAAGTGCTATGGGAATTGCTGATAACCCAACTGTGTGTTCAAGAAAATAAGTGTGCCAGTAATTAATTCACTGGAGTATTATTACTATGCACATGTCACTTTTTTTTTCTTTGATGAAAATAAAATTCATACTTACTTTAATTGGGCCTTATTGTATTATTAGTGAGTGTATTATTGTATATTCAGTTTCTCATCTGACAGTGGTACATAATAGAATTCAATAGGATGCGGTCTCCACCAGTGCTCACGGTATCTCCCAGACATCCTCTTTAGAGCCAGTCCCTTAATTCTTCTGTTGACAGGGTGTAGAATGTCTAACGCAGTCAGGTTCCCCTGCAATAGTGCACTCACGGTCTGTAAATGCACTTAGAAGCTACCTTTAGTTCCTGTGTTACGCAACATAGCTCGCGTGCGACACCGCAGAAGACAACATCTGAAATGGATATTGAGCTGCAAAAGGGATCGTATACATGATTCAGTCTGCATGCAGAATTCCAGGCTTCCCTGCATAATGCATACAGAAAGCAAAACCAAAGGCAAACAAAAAATGTATTTATGAAGAATGCACATCTGACCTCAAAGTCGGTTGATTTTCAAAAAAACAGAGTATTAACCGGCCTTCTCCACAGTGTTATTCAAGAACGTAGAAGTCAATGCACGCACACACACACACACACACACAGATACGCACACACATGCACACGCACACCTTTGGTGGAACAGGGTCTTTTCAAGTCATGTCTTTCTTTCTCCAGTGCAAGTAGAGCAGACAGTGTTATGAACTACGGGAGATTTGTAGTCAGATACGCGGTATTCATGCCGAGATTGAGGAAGAGGCTGAAAAATCCATGTTTCATCAGCTGCTCAAACCAGATCAACAAAAGAGTTCATTCTCAAAAGAGAGGGAGACAGTGTACATCAGTTCACACTTTAGAGGAGTCCACGATTCTGTCACAGTTGACAAACGATTTCTGCTTGGTCCCACATTTCAACCAAAGCCTTACAGTACATACAGCCGCACGAAGCAGAACCACAAGTTGCTGGCTTAACAAAAGAAAGTTTGACAATGTGACATGTTTTAAATCTGTACACAAAAAGGTTTTGACCATTTAATTAAGCAAGACCTTTTGATTAGCGTTGCAGAAGCATGATAAGTAGCATTTCAACCTCGGATTTATTCAATTTTCTTTTTTTTCTTGGAGGAAGATAATTGTGTCATTTTTGATTGTAATGTGGTGAAATAATGATGTGTTTTCAACTGAAAGGGGATCACATTGAGCCATAAATGTGGCTTTAAACAACTAAACTTCCTATTCTAGAACATTATTCCTTGTTTGCAGAATGAGTTCAGTTTTAACTAAAATGTAAACAATTTAGTGTGTGGGAAAAAGTGGCACATTTGCATTATGCTACTGCCTGCAATGTATTACTGGCTTTAAAACCTCTATAGAAAATAGCACAGCATAAACCAGCCAAGATTTAATAAGCTTGGAGCTGATTCAGAGGACTTTTTTCAGTTTCAGTGCTATGGCACAGACTGTGGGCGTGTGTGTCTGTAAAGGGTGATGCGACTCAGACCGTGGTACCTACAGAACTACAATTCTGACATGGAAGCTGTCCCACAGTTTGCAGAAAATGGAGGGGGAAGAATTGGAGAGGAAATGAGGATAGGCACAGAGAGGGGAGTCTGGTTCAGCCGCTGTTCTGGGTGATTTCAAGTGGTCAGATAAAGTTACAATTGCGAAGGGGGGGGGGGGGGGGGGGGGGGTGGAGCTTCTGCACTGCGGGTGGGCAGACTGAGTGGTGGAAAATGGGCAGGTTTGGTAGATATTATACATGAAGAGTCAGCAAGCGCCGCTGCAAGCCAGTGTCGCCTTATCCCTCTTGTTTCAGTGTGCTATCACATTTTAATGTGAGGTTTCTGGGAGAGGTTGAAGCAACCTACTTTTTGGGGAGCTGGTTAGCTCCTTTGTTGACTAAATCTCATAAGTTTGCCAGCGCAGAAAATATTAACTACAATAGGTTGGTACGTTTATCTTTTACCTGCATTGAATATTCATGTAAATATTTTGGCAAAAACATGTTTTGGAACACCTGCTTGAACACCTTTTGCAATTGTGTCCCATGTAGATAATGGCCAATAACTATGTATTTCCACTTTTGATACAGACAATATAATATTTAGATGATTTATAACTTTTGACACAAGCAGATTTGTAGTTGGAAGCTGTTTCAATGTTTACAAAGAGTGATAAGAGATCTCATTAATTCCAACGAGTGCCTGGATTATTCATGAGGTTAAAGCCGGATTTGATGTGTTGTGACTTCCCCCCTCCGAAGCTCTGCACTGTCTTTAGTGAAGGGGGAGAAAGCTCGCAGAAAGCCGTTTCCAGAAATTACACTCATCTTTGTTCTGGCAGAATAATTTTTTAGGTCACTTTCTTCCATTTTTCCCATTTATTGTAATACTGTAATTACCATACCAAGTTGAATCATCCATGATAATTATGTCTGCGAATCCTTCTTCAGCAACTCAGATAATAGGATTCCCTTGCATGGGTCCTCCCTGCCTGGCAGACACATCCGCTTATAAATCTGTCATAAAAAAAGCTCATTATCTTTCGGAAAATAAATGTATATGAGCTTTGTTTATGTAATAAGAGAGGCAGGTGAACCTACTGTCGTAGGCCCGTGGCAAACAGGCTGTTTTCTGTACAACAGTACGTGTTTGCTAGGTAGTGCGCATTTGTACTGGACTATAATATGCATCCATTAAATTTACGAAACATTTGCTTTTATTTGGAAGACAAAATTAAATAAAATTCTACTATATCCAGACCTATAATACCTTTTACATTTTGGAGTGAGTAGGACATGAAGGTTTCACATAAGGTGTAGTGAACATTTCATTTCAAGACAGGAGCAAACTTATGTTCGTGGAACAGTGAGGAGCACTATTTTTGCTATGCCTTGCCGTCGGTTGTTATGGAGATGAATGTGACTTTGAATTGGATATTGCTCTCATTTCAGATGACACTTGGAAGATCTTAACTTTGAGGTAGACGATAATGGCCGGTTATCAGAACCCACCTTCGGGGAGCAATTACAGCAGTTTTTTTTATTTTTTTGACAAGCTGCTTTTTTTTTATGACCGAATGCCCTGAAGTGAGGAGAGAAATCTTGACGAAGCGTCTTCGCGACGGAGGCGACAAGCTCGGGCAGATTACCCACAAACGTCAGTTGGCTCGGGGGAATTCGCGGACGTTAGCGGGCGGCCGTTATGGGCGAAGGCCCAAAATCAGGAGCGGACGCAGACGCACCTGCACGCGCTCATGGGTGTAAAAAAGTGCGGTCGTCGACTAAACGCGGGTCGGCCGCGAGATCCCGTCCGCGCGCCTCAGAATCTCTCCCGCCATCTTTAACTAACTGAATGTTTTTTAGGTTTGCGCCTTCACAGGCCGCTCCTTCCTTGACAAAGAGCCTGACAGGCAAGGTGAGATCCTCTAGCTGTAGTACGTCAGTGATGTTTGGCTTCGATCTCAATGCAGTGGAGTAGGTTTCGTTTGAACATTGGGAGGGGGGACACATTAAGCGGCTGGTCTGGGGCTCCTCCCCCAGGAAATTTTGAGCGTCAAACACTTCATTTCCTGCATTCTGGTGAATTTTAATACACCAATTTGTGCCTTTTCTGCATCAATTTTAAAGTCCTCTGCTTCTTTCATGTTTTTATTGGGGGGGGACAAATGCACGTGTTCTAAACATTGAGGGGGACGTATCCCCTGCGTCCCCCCCCCCCCCCGAAATCTACGCCTATGTCACAATGTTGGTGCTGCGAAAATGCTCATTGTTCTTTTTTTTCCATTGGTTTTTAGTTGACTGATAACACCAGTTATCATTCGGTTGGTAATTTATTTCAATCAATAAAAACTATTGACCGCACAGGTCTTGCGTGGAATAGAGCTGCAGCTGGCATCATTCCTGAATAATCTGCCGTGAATTAATCTTTACCTTTCATTTTCTTTCCTTGTAGCTCCATCTACTGTAACCTGTGCTAATACGCAGAACAGTCACATGACTTGAAACAGGCCATAGACGTTCATGCGACTAGATTAACACTTGAGCAGCCCAGGCAGAACACATTTCTAAGGAGCACAACAGCATTATTCAACAAAGGATGTATTTGTTATTTTATCATACATAGATCGCATTCATGTCTGTGTTTGGTACTTGGTGAACAATGATGGCTCTCACGCACAAGAATAGATTATTCTCTTGTGTTTCTGGAATATATACGCAGAGCAGGGATGACTACTGAGTGTAAATGGCAGGTTATTATTTTTTCATGTTTTGTTTATTTATTTATTTTGACATGTTATTAAAAAAAAAAAAGTTGGAGTTGTTCCTTTGGGTTGTTCTCACTTGTCCCTGGGAAGCGCATTCCAAGCATTGCCAATTAAGAGCTAAATTTACTTTGGCAGGGATATGATGGCAGTGGGTGGGAGTTGGGAACCTCGCCGTCCCTCTTGTGTTAAATCTGAACGAGTTAAGAACAGCTGAATTATCCTTTCCCTCAGCGCACTGGATTTACCACGAAGGAAGATGTTAACTTGGCCCACATTCAGATGTTGAATTATTGAGATTGCACCAGAGCGATTGCTTAATTAAACATTTGTCCATGTAATGACTTCACTGAAAGAAAGGCTTATTTGTCTAAACGTTGCAGACTCGAAGTTAAGTGGGAAAAAAAAATCAATTTAAGGCACAGTACCTTTCCTTAAGACTACTTAACCTCGTAAAGAGATTCAGAACTTGAAGTATTGATACAATTTACCCGTCAGTTGGCCGGCATTAATTGTGAATTCGGAATAAACTATGGGTGTCCTTAACTGATTAATTTAAATCATGTGATTTGGGGTCTTTCCCATGGAAAACCTAAATAACATTATTTTAAGGTCATTCCACATAAGTTGATCCCTGCAGTTTGGACTGTCTTCTGCAATAGATATACAGTTGCTGTGTGTGCGTGTATTTGTGCATACTGCATGCATTTTCTTGTACCTGTGTGGGGAAACAGATGGGAGTATCCTTTAGCTTTTTACTGATTTTAATTGGATGCCGATGTAGTCTACTTAAATAAAATATGTGTTTGTGTAGTCAAGTAGGGTGGATTTAAGAAATTATTTGGCCAGAACTAAAAAATAAATAAATAAACATATATTTTCATTATATATGTGTGTGTGTGCATTTACAATTTTTCATCCACTTCTAGTCTGTCAACAAATGCTGTTACTTACCTACTGCAGATATTCAGTAAGCCCTATGCAAACACTTGCCTCTTTTAAGATAATTTTATGTCAACATTTGAGAGGATGGGAAGTTGAATCACGGTGGTACCGAGGAGTGGCTTGTGGTTTTAGCTATCTACTTTGTGTACTGTAATAATTCCATATTAAATCACGCCAAAGTGATATTGATTCTGGCCAGAGATGTCCGATCTTCGAGTACGTCTCCATAAATATAGTGTACTGCATCTCACTGTGCATACCTCATGGTTCACTGATGCCTCTTTACACTGCTCAGTGTTAAATCAACTCTGATAGTGTATTTTACTCAGAGTAGATTCGATCTCCACCATATTAACCCTCTTAGAGCTGAATTAACACTGAAATCAGTTTATTTGTTTTCTGTACTTCACGTTGCCTGTATTTACACAGAAAGCACTAGACTGACCAACTAAAGTGCACAAAATAAATAAAAAAGCTGTGGCTGAAGTTGGAAACCAGTCTTGATTTCCCTCAAATGAAAATCAATAGCAGGGTCTGAATGCACAGAAGCAAACAGAAATTAATAAAACGGCCCAGTATATGTCTACGTTCTCTCACAATCTGCCTGGATTTGTTTTTGGGTTTTTTTTTTTCATTCACTGGAACGCAACCAAAGAAGTAGAATTAAAATTGATTTTGCATTAAAGAGCTTGCCATTCATTCCAGTGGGTAGTTTCCACAAGTTAAAATAGGCAGTTGATGCCATTAAGGAACCATTTTGACACTGCCTTTACTTTTTTAGGTTCTGATGTCACAGTGTAATGGCTGAAATTATCATACTCTCAGCATTACATCAGTTAAACCCTTTCCTTTCTTCCTTTTCTTCAAATTTGGAGTCATTGCTGAATTTGTAGCCTCTTGTTTTTTTTGTATAACTTCTACAAAATGAGGAAAGCTCTGGAGGGCTGTCCTCTGAAGCAAAGGCTTCTTCAGTCATAATAAGCCATAACAGATCTTTGGCTGTATTGTCTGTGCAGAAAAGAAAACATTGGAATATTAAGCACATTGTACCATTTTGAGAGCCGTGTAATTTCCGCGTTTTTTTTATTTTTTAATCGATCGCAAAATTAAATTCTGCCGGTTCTGGCCAGTGCCACAGGTTTTTCCGAGCGAAATAACTGACAGCCAGTGACAATATTACATTTCCACACGGGCAATTTTCACTGCAATGGGCATCACAAATGATCAAATTGCCCATAAAAGGTGACGGTGGCTGCTTTGAGCAGCTGAGCTTTTGACTGACGGCCCTGTTCGGATCCCGCTGAGAAGCTCTCCAGTAGTGTTTTCACGGGATGCGCTCTTTGTCTGTGATTTATGCAAATGGCCGTGGCAAATGGAGGACCGTGAAGCGCGGTGGCTGAACAAAAGAAGAAGAAGAAAAAAAGAGAAGAGAAGTCAACTGTTGGAAGCCTACCTTGCCCAAGTTATTTTATGAAAACATAAAATCATGGTGCAGAAATAGAAAGTTAGCCCTCTTATGGCTTTAATAAATCATGAAATATCACTCCTTGTCTGGCTAACCCACGGTGTGGGAAAGAGGACGTGACAGCGTGGGACCTGGAGAAACCGCAGCTCTGCCTCTCAGATGACGGACAGAAATACTGAAGCACACTTTCAGTCTCGTGCAATGTATGTTCTTCCTGCCTCTCCCCCAGTGCATGCTGGGATAGGCTCCAACACCCCCCGCGACCCTGCCCAGGATAAGCGGGTATAGATAATGTATGGACCCTGCCCAGGATAAGCGGGTATAGATAATGTATGGACCCTGCCCAGGATAAGAGGGTATAGATAATGGATGGATGGATGGATGGATGGATAATGTATGTTCTGACCAAGCATACTGATGCACACTGTTGGGGGCTTACATTAAGTGGATGAAGGAACTCAAATGGAGACTTGAATGACAGGTTCTAGGAAACTCATCAATGTGTCATAATCTGTGGAGATATTTATAAAGGTAGCATCAGAAAACCTTTTGTTGTTTGTGCATGGTGAATTAAGACACTTAAATCAGTGTGCACTGAGTAGCACTTTGGTATATTCTCTGAACGTATCTGGATTGCTTGGAAATCAAACTTTAAATGTTACATATTTCATCACAGTTTCTACAGATATATTTTTTCTGTGAATGGGTTATGAAAAGGCTTACTAATGTATAAGTATTATTTATTATGCCAGATTTTACCAGATATTCTTATTTTGTTCATTTCTTTCCCATATTTTGTATGTCTGCTCAATTTTTGTAGGTTTGTCTCAGATTCAGAGGGTTTGCATGAGCGGGTTCCTGCTGGATTTGGGTTTGCATTAGATTAAATGGAAAGTTCAGTACAGGCATATTTTAAAGTGTACACTTTTTTGACAGTTCATTCCCCTTCTCTTCTCAATCCACTGGCTATTGGTATTGGCTCGCATCAAATTAAAAACCTTGGCTCTACCGTACAGTATCAGGCAGTTGAAGGGATACCTCTGGTCTGTTCTGATCTCCCAGTGGTAGAAAGAGGATCATAGCGTAGTCAGGACAACAGAACCCCAACCTACCGCCATCTTCCAATGTACGCTGAAGGCCCATACAGAAATGTTCCATAGCTTTCCTGACTCTGTTTGGCTCTCTTACTCTTTCTTTCTTTTGGGATTTCCTTTTAGGATCAGAGCTGGCCCTGTGGTTTGGGTGGCGCTAAGACAAGAACGTTGTTGCGGCTCTAAAATAAATTAATAAATTAAAATAAATTATAACATAAACCCACTTAAACGAAATAAATCCGATATAAATGACTGCACGGATTGTTTATGCCAGAAGCCGCCTCTATTTGGGATAATAACATTATTGGTATAGCTGTGTAAAGATAGTTTAGCTGCGTGGAGGTAATTACTTTTGCATACAGTACTAATTGTTGGCTTGGTTGGCTAACTTTACACAAACTGATTATAAATGGTCCTTCTGTGCCTGAGACTAGCAATGATGTTCTCTGCTTTTGTAAGTCACTCTGAATAAAGGCTTCTGCAAAATGAACATCACGTAATATAATCCAATATTTTGAAAATGAATGTACTTTTTTTCACCCATTTTAGATAAGATTTATGCAGCTAATAAATAAAATTATGGTGGTGATGTTAGTCCTGATGTTGTCTTAGTGGGGCTTCATATATAAAGGTCATGTTTGATTCACATTATTGCCAATAGGTTTCATGTCGTAATGTTTAGCAGTTTATTCAACCCACCTGCAATCAAATACCAGGAGATTTAAACATGTGAAATAAAATATGAAAATGTTTGCAATAATATACAAAATCCTGAAACCAGTCGGATTGTTTTATCTCTCTGACAGAGTCACTGTTTACAAAACCTAGCCTGACATATGAGTATGACTGAGAGTACAGTAATTACTCCCAACACCCCCCCCCCCAACCACGCACAAACACACACACACACACACACACATGTCTGTTCTCCCAATGACACATAGTTCTTTTATAAGACAAACAGAATTTTCATGCATAGCATATAACAGCACATCAATGATGCATAGAACCACTTGAACATTAAAATAGGTCTTGGCAAGTGACGGGAATCGGAAGTAAGTTTGCATTGCAGTAAATATAGTCATGGTCACCATTGAGAAGTTGCGGGTTTAAAAAAGTAATGTATGCTACATGCTTTATATCATTTTGTACAAATCTACATTCTAAAACTGCCCAGATTGTGCCTTTGAACTGCATGGGTCTATTGCATTGCCCAGTGTGTAGATTTGTATTCTGTTTGTTGGGTGTCACTGGGCTTTGTGATAGTGAATACTATGTGATAGTGTATTATCGTCTTGCGATACAGCGGGAGACTGGGAGTGGTTGTGAATGACAAGATAATAGTTTGGGGACATGTATTCTCAGTTGTCCCAGACGATGTCTCCGATGATGGTGGTGGACGGAGTGTTCCAGGATTATAAAAGAAAATCTCGTATTGAATAGCCTCCATATTTTTTTTTTACCCCAATTTTTATTATTTTATGCATCTAAGTTTCATTGTATTGATTAAATTGTGTTCCGTTATGGAAATAAAGGACATGGTGGCTCCCTGTGAACTCTCAAAATAGACAGAAAACATTTTTGTGAAGGGGAGATTGCAATGTAAATCTATAGAAGAACAGCTTGACACACCTACATAGCTGAACTGCTCTCTGGCATATTTCCATTTAGACGATGGTTTGTATAAATATACAAATTTATGGACATTTAGGTTATGCATTTACATTGGCATAAAATGCAACGTATATGTGAATACAAGGCTACTAATGTTCCAAAGCTTCTATCTCTTCAAAGCTCTTATTTGTATAAAACAAGCAGGGCGAGTATTTAAAAATGACAAGGTCTGGATGCTGAAAAGATGAGTAAGGGAAGATTTTTGAAAACTTTATATTATAATAAATGCCATTTACAATAACACAACCCTAGAGTGATTTCTTAGAGATTTATTAAAGAAAAAAATCCTAAACATTACTAACTTTTGTTAGTGTTGTTTATTCGTATGGCTAGCCATAAAAAGAAAGAAATATCAATTAACGTTCAAGTTTAATCTTCCGCCAGATAAATATTTATAAATAAATATATTTTTTTAATATCTGCTTGAGAGACAAGGAAGAAGGTTCTTTTTATGGTGGCAGTGCAGAACTTTTAGTCTACATTATCCCTTGTGGCATGTTTTGTCAAGAGGAATGAAAAAAATGAAATATTAACTGAAAATACACCTCGGAGAGATGAAAAATAAATTACTTCACTGTGGCAAGGCAGGAAGATTGTGAGATTTATCAAGTCAAGATAGAAATGTCTGTTAAATTGTGGCACCTACCTTGAAAAATTAAGGAGGATCCAAAATGCCTCCCAGCAAATTGAAATTGTTTATGTAAAGCCCAATGTTCTGGCAGTATTTTTTATGACAACTCTCTATAAAAATGCATATGAAGGTTTTAAGAATTGTCTGTGTTAATACCACAATCATGCCTGACCTGAGAACTCCTGGAAAACAATGGGATTTACCATCTTTGTTTTTTAGCTACAATGCACGAGGATTGCATATATTTTTTTTTTTTCAGGGCTTTGATCTTGAATTTGTATATCACCTGTTCAATATGAACTTGCCAGATTTCCATAAGATTGCATAACAACTTATAAATGAAACATATATTATCTATCTAGAACATCAATAATAGATAAGCTGTGTTGAATTAATTTACTTATATTACATGTTTTGCTAAGTCCAACACATAAGACATTATATTATGTTGTTTACTAATAATTGATGAATGAATATATCTTCTGTCTTGCAATATTTACTAGATCATGGGGCCCATGCCGCAGAACAGTCCTTTAACAGATACCAAACGATGAGGCCCATCCTCATACTAGAACATTGCTTTAACATATACCAAACCATGGGTCCTATTCTCATACTAGAACATTGCTTTAACAGATACCAAACCATGGGTCCTATTCTCATATTAGAACATTGCTTTAACAGATACCAAACCATGAGGCCCATCCTCATACTAGACCAGTGCTTTAACAGATAGCATGCTGTGGGGCCTATCCAAGTACTAGAACAGTGCTTTAACAGATACCAGACCATGAGGCCCATCCTCATACTAGACCAGTGCTTTAACAGATAGCATGCTGTGGGGCCTATCCAAGTACTAGAACAGTGCTTTAACAGATACCAGACCATGGGTCCTATTCTCATACTAGACCAGTGCTTTAACAGATAGCATGCTGTGGGGCCTATCCAAGTACTAGAACAGTGCTTTAACAGATACCAGACCATGGGTCTTATTCTCATACTAGACCAGTGCTTTAACAGATACCATGCTGTGGGGCCCGTCCATGCACTAGAACAGTGCCTCAACAGATACCATGCTGTGGGGCCTATCCAAGTACTAGAACAGCACTTCAAGAGGATGAATGACTACCCCAGCCACCACTGATTTTAATGAACCCCCTGGAAAGGTTCTTCACATGCTTTAGCTTTAGCCTGTAGAACTGAAGGTAAATTAAAATAACTGGGTGATGGATTGCATAATTCATAAAGCAAAAATGATGCTTTTCTTAAACATTTACCGTTACCTTTTTCCGCATATTTTACTTTGATTTGATCAAGATAAATTATAGTTTATGTGCCTAATGTTCAGAAAAATATATTTGGTTTAGCAATGGTTAATTATGTTTGATATTCCACTTTTTTGATAAATTGGAATCTGTGGGGCTAAACTCATGTTTCCGTTTAAGATCTGAATGCATTTCAAAGGAACGTTCTCCATGATAACTAATCAATTACCCTTCAAAGCTGTGATCCCAAAGGAGCAATTGAAGCAATGAATTAATTTCAAGGTCCAGAGAGATATGTGAAAATCTCTCTGCAAAATGAAACGGAATTCTGCAGAGTGTCTCCAGGACGTTCTTATACCCCTAGTATGTATTAGAGAAGGCTTCTACCTTGAGAAAAGAATATTTTAATATTTTCATCAATGTGTCCACTATCGATTAAAGATCAGGTAACAGGGTTGCATTATCTGTCTGATTAAAGCTAAATGCTTGATTTCTCAGTATAATGGTATAAATGCAATGATGGTTTCATCACCATAACTGAGGTGAAAGGCATCCACTGATGGGATAATTAATTTAATGGTCAATAATTTTAATCATGAGGAAAGATGGAGCCTGTCAAAGGATTATGAATAGTTGGTATATAGTGGACATTTGTATTGCTTAATATCCGAATCTTAGACGCAGAGATGTGAGTGCACTGATTTGTTGTCTCGCTGTAGATGGGGCATTGACTTGATGTGGGTTTTTTTTTTTTTGAGCTCTTGTCATGTACAGTACCTTGTAATGTATCATTTTAAATAATGACAGCTTCTCATAAATAAATAATGCTAAGATTATTGGATGCGCGATGAACATTGATCACATTGTTGGTCGTCAGTAGCATCAGTGTTTAGAGCTTATGCAGCTCGAGGACAGTCTCTATTCATTTGCATTCCCTGGCTCCCAAATCGTTTGTGGACGTTAGCGCGGAGTCTATGAGAGCTCTCCTGTGGTAAAAGCTCTCCTGTTGCAACGTGCGGACATTAGAGTGTGTGAGTGCCTCCATCACACTGGACAGCCCCCCCCCCCCGCCCCCCCGATCCCCCCCCCCCCCCCCCCCCCCCCCCCCTTCCCCCCGCTTCACTTTATGCGTCAGCAGAGCTTTATGCCTCTCCGGATTAAGAGGAGAAATAGCGGATGGCTGCCGGGAGATTATGGCGCTGCTGGGAATAAACATTTATTTAGCGCGCATTTTCAGTATCCTCCGTGGAAATACGTTTGGCTATTAGCTTTTCACATTTACATTAATTTAATGACTTTCCGCAAAGATGCCTGAACGCTCAGGGCTGACTCGCTGTAATGATGGTGCGTGAAATATGGAAGCACAAGAGTCTTCCGACAGCGAAGCGTTCTGATGGTTCCATAATGGCGTGGGACGCATTGTCCTGGTACGCTCTCGGTCAGACGTTGCCCTGCGAGGACAAACTTGATGTCAATCATTACTTAATGGTAATCAATCATCTTCTTCACCCTGTGATAAAGCACGTCTATCCTGCAGGGAGGGGCATTTTTCATAATCATTGCACCGCCATCCACAGCGGAGAGTTGCCACCAAATGGACATGACACTGATATTGTCCATGTGTCACAGCCTTCTCATCACCGTTGACATGTGAGAGCCTGTGTATTTTATTTCATTTTATTTTAATATGCACACATTTTAACGTGTGTTTGGTCTTCCCTTTAGTTACCATACTACAGAACAGCACAGAGCAGACTCAGTGATGGAATTTGACTGTGATGTTATATTCTCTACTGTACTCCGTATCCTATAGCAGTGTAACAGGAACAGGCGTTTTTCACCATCCCTGAGCTGTATCACTCATGTATCTGGCTTTGTTTATTTATTGCAAAGTCTACTGTACAACATATTTTTTACAGCTGTCGAGTAAGCCAGAGGGCAAAACAAAACCCATCTCCTGCAACCACAGATTACTAATAAAGCTCTGCGGCTTCCATGCAGCATCTGTCATATATTTTGAAAAAGCAGTCAAAGTCAGCCATGTTGTATCCAGACGTGTTGATTTTTGCCACCTTTGTTATACTAGCTCAAACAGAGAACATCCCTGCTCCGTCGTTCCTAAAAGAATTTTGGCTCCAAGATCACCGTTCTAAATTTAAAGATACCCTGCTTTGTAAAAATACACTGCTGACAAATTCTTGTTTATAAGCAGCTGGAGTGCAGGCTATTAATAACACAGTATTCCCTACCCGCCCACCATCCCACCACCAAGCCCCACCCCCCCACCCCCTCCCCGACCTTCTGATAAGGAAGCAGGAGGCGCTGCCACGCCGGAGAGTAAACAGTACGATAGATAAGCTCTTAATCCCTGGAATTGTGGCCGAGCGTGGTTGGCCGGGCCTGGATACGGGCGGGCCCGTGTAGGCAACGCCGCTAACGGCTCGCGTCCTGCGATCGATCGGAGCGTCCTCACCTCGCCGCGAGCGGAGCTGTCTGTAAGGGCCCGACACCGGACCCCCGCCTTAAACCCATACTCGGCCGCCAGGATTAAGCGGATCGGCCTACGCTGCTCTCGGCCTGTCGGATATTCTGTATCGCTATGGAAACGTAACCGTGCTCCTCGCTCTCGTGTTCACGCCCGCGAATGCAGAACGATGACCGCGTGCAACAGGGGTGCTCAAACATGGCGCTCTGGGCCAGAAGTACTGCTGGTTTTCTTTTCTACCTTATAGTTAAATTATTGATTTGTATGACCCACTCACCCAGTGTTCCAGATGTAAATCGGTCCCTGATTAGAGGGGGAAGATTGAAAAGCAGCTCAAGGCTAAGATGTGAATATCCCTGATGTATACTACGAAACTAACTTGAAATGGAGATCCCTACCATGTAAATATTTGTTTAGATATTACATTAAGAAGTTTTTTTTTTCCAGTTGTGTGCTTATTCTGTGGATATAGAGGTACCTGCGAACCTCTGCCTGGTTACTTTTCTCTACTTGAAGAAGGTATCAGTTTTATACACATGAAAACACAAGTGGTGGTTCATATTCATCATAAGTTTCATATGACACAAATGGAAACTGAGTAAACAAAAACACATTTTTTGTAAGTTATTATTTCATTTATTTCATGAAAATAGTTATCAAACACCCATATCACCCATGTCCCCACGGCACTGAGACATAGTTTGAGCCATCAGCTAAGGTACACTGAGCCCTGTGGGAAAGGGAAACATGTCCCTGTGTGTAAGAGTGGCACCACAATAATGCCCCCCCCCCCAACCCCCATTTCTAATGTGCGCAGTATCAGATCAGGATGCTGTTTGGATCTTTTTCCCTTTTTATAGGGTCTGCGCGGCTATCAAAAATGAGATCTGTCAGGTTTATCTCACACTTTGACGCCTTCGAACAGCGTAAACCGCACACTGGCCTGTGGGTGGGGGGAGGGGGGAGATAAAAAGCCAACTGAACAGACTTCAGATCGCAGAACACGTCTTAGCTCACAACGGAGACGCATACGCATCTGCTTTGATAAATGAAGTCCGCCAGATGCCACACCACCAGCGAACGCATGAATTACTTGGTCCAGGCAGTGGTTATGACCAGGGTCTCAGGACTTGTTGAGTACCATCCCATGAGAACATGAGAATGGAGTATAGTCTAAAGACCAGGGAGATCTCTAACACAGTGGTGAATAATCTGGTCTTTGCATATACGCTTCAAAGAAGGGTTTACCTCTTTCCGTGTTCCTTTCTGATGAGTAACATAGCACCTATATGTGACGCCTCTTTACCACATTCCATGCTGTGCACGTTGTCAAATATTAATGATTTAAAATGGATTTTCAGTGACATACACGCCTTAAGCAGATTACATTCAGCGCCGGGCTGGGGGAGATATCGCTGACGTTTCCAGCCAAATTTAAGTCCGTTCGAGACATTCCTTTGACAACAACCGGGAGCTACAGGTTTATTTACGGCTGAGCAGTAGTCTTACCCTTGTGTGCAGTCTCATTTAAAAAAAAAAATCTCTAACAATCTGTAAAGGTATGTACTGAATGTGCCTGAACCCCTTCCGTTTGAAAATAATGTTAACTTTTCATTTCAGTATATCTGTATTTCATGATATTCCCTGCTTATAAAACCAAGCCAACAAACAAATGTTTAATTAGCTTTAGACAATACTATTAATTGTCTGTTTATATTATATTTTATTGTCTATGTCTATTATATTCATTCATGTGTAATTTATCATTTTTAATGTTTGAATTTTCATTTTGATGCCGTTTCGGACATTTTACATTTTAAGAAATATTATCTAGGTCAATGACATGATACGATACCGTCTTCCTTCCAAAGAAATGCGGTGTCTGTTCTGTCCATTCTTATGTGCCATTACATATTTACGCCTCATTTATAAAACATCTGCTCACCTAGTTTTTATTTATTTTTAGAAGTGTTTTTTCAGCATGCAGTACTTCTTTTGAATAATATAAAGCTCTCTGGAGATTTGATGAATTTTGCATGCTGAAAGCATTTGCTGGTATTTTCAGAAGCATTCAATTTTATATCAAGGGCGGTAATAGACCTCCATCTTAAAGGGAAATCTGCATTTTGCTTCCCCTACATTCAATTTACTTTTTACTTGCATAGTACTGCATCCTGATCTGTTTTTTTTTTCCTGTCCAAATGATGAATTTACCCCAGCAAACTTGCTATTCTGGCATGTACCATTTCTATAAATATTCCTCATATTTAACTCCGGAGATGTTTGATGAGAAAGTAATTTAAGGCCCCATAATGCTCTGAGTCCCATTTCTGAATTACTGTAAACGAAATCTGGTGCCACTTTGATTTACTGCGCCCGAGCCTTTCTGAAGGCCTGCATTTAGCAAAGTGCGCATGTCTGGCTAGTCATAACTCATACGCACGCTTCGGTTTAATGACAATTGTAATTGTGTCACGTTTCAGAAAAAGGCGAGATAGGACCAGAGAAAAGGCTCTTTTTTATATTCTGACAGCTTTATTTGTATTCAAATTAAACGTCCATATTCGTGTTCTTTTTTTTTCACCCCCCCCCCCCTCTGAATGAAAACCAACTTGGAGAAGGTCACCCTCTGCTGCCTGTTGAAATTATAAACAACATTACCGTTTCATTTAATAATTTCTGACACGGCTCGTTAATAGACCTCGCTGCGACTTTTTGTGTTTGTGGGAACTGGGTCATAAATGCAAGCACTGCAAAATGCCTCTTTGCGCATCGTGCTGTGCAGAAAGCACTCGCCCACCATGTCCAGTCCAGTGGGCCTTCACCTGGGGAATCAGTGAATGGCCTACATGTTTGCTGACTGTAAAGTTTGCACGCGTATTTGATTTTTCAGTTTTACTTGAACATAAACTGTAGTGGGATGTGTCATTGTTTTTTTCGAAAGGAAAAAAAAAAATCATAAATTTTCTACTGGTCAAAATTGAACTTACTAGGCTTCTCCTGTAGAATATACTCTTTGCCCATGTAGTACTGACTTAAATCTGGTGAAGTGCCACTCATCTGTGCCTTCACCTTCACTCCAACATTACACTGTGAGGAATATGATCTGCTTCATTTTTGCTGATGCAAAATTGATGAACAGTGCAAACCTGTAACGAAAACACAGACAACTTTTGGGCTGCTGGATGAGACCCTAGGTCTGGCACGTAATCTGCCAGTAATTGGCCTTAGTGATGCCCAGAGAGGGATGGATCCAGTCAGCCGGAATGAACGGGGTACCTGCGGCTTAAAGTGCCTTTTTCAGATTCGTGTCTGTTCAAGCTTTGTGTACTGTGATTTGGAAAGAAGCAGTGGCTTAACGTATGATTTTGAGGAGAGTGTGCGCAGTGAAATAACATTTCACAACACTTCACTCACTAGTCCCAATACTTTAATAGTCTAGATTCTCCCTAAGGATTCTTTACTTGGCTTTGCCCCCATAGTGATACTATCTACGGAAAAGGGGATGGTTTTTCAAAATTAATTTAGCACATTGCCAATAATGTACTTCAGCAGATAAGAAAGTGAAAAAACATGTGTATGCAGTCAATTGTTTCTCGAAGTTATACATATTTCCTCTGAAGTGTTTCTCGCTGATTTAGTACTGATAATTACACCTTGCAAATTGCTACACTGAATTTGTTTGTTCTTCTCAAGTAGCCACTTATAATTCAAAGGGTTTAGTAAATTTTTGCAATATGATTATTACTATGAACTAGGTTGTCCTGAATATTTCATGTTTATTTAGTAGCATTACACATGTTTTAAAAATGGATATTCCTACTTTCAGTGTTATACCAAGGTTCATTTTGAATAAATTGGTATCACAGTCTGGAGTATCGTCAAATTAATTAAGGTGACAGTTGCTTTACCCCCGCATAATAAACAGGTCTCTTTAAATTAATTTCATTTGTTATTTTCTCATTTAAGTCTTTTTAATTAAGCAGTAATTCATTTAAACTGATTTGGGATGTTTTACCCATTCAAATTACCCTCAATCTAGGATTAAATCTTACAGATGATCCATCACCTTGGTAATACATGTAATTTTATCCAAGATTGCAACTAGTTTCCACTCTTAATGTTTATATAATACCAAGATTTGGCATGCATATTTCAACATGTGCATGCTGTTTTCTGTCTGGTGTGGAATAGCTCCGCATATGTATATATAAATATGACATGATGACTTCTGGTGCGTAATACAGTTTTTGCATCAGAAACATGTGCAGAGCTGTCGGTGCTGCAGACGCCACCCGCGTGTCACGAATACGAATAATTTGTCGTTCTTCCAGGTTGGAGAGCAAAGCAGCTGTTGTGTCACCGAACCGCTCCAGCGTTATTCGCGCGCGCGTTTCTGTCGCGGAATTCCGGATCCATCCGTCTCTCGGCCCGGCCGAAATCGAGCTCAGGTGCAGGTTTTTTTTTTTTTGCGAAAGCTATTTGGAGCGCCCGCTCGCAGGCGCCCGCGGTGGCGGCGGGGGGAGTGGGGTGATAAGTCGCCAGCACCTGGAGTTCACCTGACTGCAGCCACCCCGTTTCCAGGGCCGCTCGTAACAAGCTGTTGCTGCCCGGCAACGGGATCATCAATCACGGTAGCCCTGTGGCGCAATTGGCCAGACCGCGTTAGACTACGAAACAACAACAACAACATAAACAGCATACACCAGGTTAAAGGGGGGGAAAACATACCAGGCAAAGGATAAAGGTATCCGTTCGCACCTGTGTGCTTTGTGGGTTCTTTCCCACATGCCTGTTTAATAAAGTGTTCACGTGCTCACTGAGGTGTGAGCAAGGAAGAGAAATGTATCCAAACTGACCGTAATATCTCATCAAATTATGACGATAAAAAGTTCACAGTTTGCTGTGAAATAGTTGGTTAACCAAGTGACATGTTAGTATTGAACTGGAGTGCAGTGGCTATATGGTTAAAAAAAAAGGCATTATGCTGAATGTGATTATTTATTGCATGTATGGAATTTTTCATCAGTGGGATCCAGCAGTGAACATTCATCAGTGTGCACTTACCAATTTTGTGCAAAAGAGACAACCTTCAAATTTTGCAGAAATATTCATAAAATGACATCGCCTCAATGAATTACCTGAGTCGCGTGCTTTGTGACAAACAGTTTATTCAAATCTGACTTTGAATCTTACAAATAGGCACATGGGACGTTTATTCGATATGTGTATGGAAATGTGCTTTCTTGTTTGAAGTGGTGGCCGTACCAAGCATTGATGATCACAATGTCAGTCCTGTAGATCAGTCGTGGAGTTAAAAGTATCAAGAAAGTAACAGTGTACCTGTTAGACCTACAGGGTACAGGGATTTAAAATGAAAATAACTGAAAGAAATGTATTTTATTAAAATAGTGTTTAAATGCTGATTTAGCTTTTAACGATTCTGGTTGCTGCCGGGCGGTTATGGATTATTAGGTCCCATCGCCGGAGCGAGTTGCTGACGAATGAAAATCACAGCGAGGAAAAAACAAAATGACACGGGGGTCAAGCTTTTGACCATAACCAACGATGTACCAGCACTTAATTGTTCTCGCTTGGCCTTGTAGGCCCGCTGCCCGGCACATAGAAAATTAATTAGGCGGGTCGTTCGCCCCCCAGAGGAGGGTGGAACGGGGCACGTCCGAAGGCATGTGAAGTGTCACCGGGATAAAGGATGTCGCCGAGGTTCTAAGTCACCGGCTCGGCCCCCAAAATATCACCTCGGGCCATCTGTATTCCTGTTCCCATGATAACCCCTAAATCAACGCAGCTGACACGAGCCAGCAGAGCCTCCAGGCATTCATGTATGGGTTCACTGGAGCCTTTTTATTGCATTTTTCTCCTGACACCCCCCCCCCCCCACACACACACACACACACACCACTCCTCTCCATCCCACCCCACCAAAAGAAGGGAGGAAGGAAAGAAAGACAAAAAGAAAGAAAGAAAAATTTTATGTATGTATATATGTACTGTATGTGTGTGTGTATATGTATGACAAAAACTACATTTGGGCACTTAAAATAACTATATTGTTATTTTGTTTTTGCTTTTGTTTATTTTCTGTTTAACAGCTCTGCAAGTACTGTACTTTGGATGACACAAAAGTCTACTTAAGTGCAGTTTTGCGTCAGCCACTGCTGGTCATTGGTGTGCTTGCCTCTTTTAAATCTCATCTGAGGGAAGCCTTGCAGAGTCACTGTGTGCAGATCAGAAATAGTCTGCATGCCTCCCATTCCGCACACGCCTAAGTTCCCTAATGCTAATCTGTGTATTTTGACAAAAGACTCCCAGAGTGATCAATGAGGAAGCTCTGCCGTTTCCGACAGCAGACATCTCAATGATAAGTCAGATCTGACAACGGCAGCACTGCAGAAACAGGAAGTGTAAACATGGCGAAGATGGATATGTTTGAGGCTTTGTTCTGCACATCTCTATTTAATGATATTATATTTCATTTCCCGGGCCTAAAAAAAAACAAAAAAATAACGAAAAAAAAAAACCAACACCATTATGCAAAGCAGTCATTCGTAACGAACCGTTGTGAAACAGACTTCGCGCTCCTCGGTGGCACCGCGATTGAAATATGTTTAGGCTTTGTATGATGGAGAACGCCAGATGTTACCAGTGCTTCTGTTCTCAATTCGAGGGTTTTTTTTTTTTTGCCGTTTCCTGCTTTGGCGGTTTGCGGATGTACGCGGCATCGTTCCCTCGGGGGGGGTCCGTTGACAAAATGAATCGCTCTGTTGTTTCAAGGCGAGGCCCAATCAAAAGCCGGAGATTTAATTACGAAGTCTGTCCTAATGCGAAGATGATTGCGGAGGGCCGCGGGTCAAGAGGGGTCACCCTTTATTCATCACAAGCTTTCCTCGAATCTCTCGACCCGCGCGTTTCGATCATGTGAATAGTCGGAGAGCGGTGATCTTAGAGCGAGGCATGGACTCATCCACATAAGCGTACCCCCAAAGTCTCCCAGGGACATGTCTGCATCGTTTCCCATGGCTATCTCTAAAGCGGCACGCAGCCCACACAAATAAACGCACGTTTATCTTCGTGATCTAAGAGATTTAGCATGGGTTCGGTTCACCATATTTCTGTACAGAATATTGCCTCTTTGTAATAGAATCCAGATGGCATTAATGCACGGGGCAACAAGATAGCCAATGGATAAAAAACGCGCTTACAAAATGTGATTGCATGGACGTTTCTGACAATACTGTACAGGCATTTCTTTTGGCTATCATTTAATGGATACTGTGTTGGGATATAAACAATAGTGATATCAAGATCACACTGTAGTTCACTCAGGAAACAGGTGTCCTTGATGAATCTGATGAAACCACTGAATGAAGACTTTTCAAAATAAAAAATAAAAGCAAAGAGATATTAAGAGCATAATTTATTTTTACCATGTGCAAAACCTTTTAGCACACACCGGTATGAACAAAGATTGGTTGTGGCATTTGTTTTGCACCAATCATTGTTTGTGTTTTTAATTTTGCTTGTGCCTAAAGGTTTTTTTTATTTTTTATCGTGCTCCAGGTCTTAGTAAATCAGGGCCTAAGGGTTTTAAAGTGCACGATTTGAAACATATGAAAATCTTTCCCATCCCATTGCTGCGATGTCAGCTGAAAATTGATGAAGGCACGCGGTGGCACATCCATTGCAGCGCAATGAGCTGCTGCTTCTTGGCCGACTGCGATGGCTCAGCCGAGCTGTGAACATGCTGCACCAGTGAACCGCACAATTGACACAGCGGGAGACTGCAGATCACGGGCACTCGATCAAGCAGAGAAGTTGCCATTGTGCAATGTGGGGTGCCCTGCCAACTGAACACTCCCGACCCACCCCCACCCCCAACCCCCAACCCCTCAGTGGGTGATAATATGGCCATTTATACACATTCCATCCCGGTCTGTCAGCACTGGCACACTGCAAATTTTAGATATCACTGCGTATACTGTGTGACCCAAAGTGTCTGGACACCCCTTTGGTCGGGGCTGTTGTTCATGGGTTTGTGCTAGGCCCTTTAGTTTTTATTCCCTAACAGTTTGGGGAAGGCTTTTTTCTGTTTCAGAATGACAATGCCCCCGAGCACACAGCGAGGTCCACATAGAAATGGTTTTGTCAAGAACATTGTGGAAGAACTTGACTGGCCTGCACAGAGCCCTGACTTTAACCCCATCCAAAGACCTTAGGGATCAATTGGAAAGCCAACTGTGAGCCAGGCCTAAACGCCCAATCAGTGCCCAACCTCACTAATGCTCTTCTGGCTGAATGGAGGCAAATCCCTGCAGCAATGCTCCAACATCTAGTGGAAAGCCCAGAATAGTAGAGTTGTTATAACAGCATAGGGAGGACCAACTCTGCCCATGTTGGATGAGATGTTGGATGTCAGGTGTCCACATACTTATGGCCATAATATATAATGGCTTTTTTGTCCTATGTCCTATTTACAATGAAGACTATGGGAAATTATCTTTCTGAGGGAAAATAAAAAACCTGAGAAGTTTTCCTGGGGCGGGAACTTCATACAAGAGCACATGGAGGAAAGAAAGTTAGCAATATATCTTCTGTCAGACAGTTTAGAAGATGAGCAGCTGAGCTGACATCTCTCAATGCCTCTGTCATTTGTTGCTTTGTGTGGAGGGGGGAGGGGCTAGTATTTTGATGGGAAACCATAATTTTATACATTGGCACAATTGTGAACATATTATATGGGGTACACAATGCTATTATAATGAAAGAGAATAAAATAACTTCTCTTTTTTCTTTTTAAATGCTGACTTAAACAATCACGAATCAACTAATAAAATATTTTGTACTTGTTTCTTGAAAGTTTCTACTACTACTACTGCTACTACTACTAATAATAATTATAATAATTATAGTAATAATAACAATTATAGCAATAACTGCATTCCCAAATGCAGAACATCTACACTCTATCTTGTTTGACTCAAAAAACATTAGGCGGGTAATCCCCTGTGTTATTCTGAAAGATGTGTTTTGCACTGAGCTGCTGAGAGAGTAATTGCACGAGGCTGTTAGCGCTCTTGCTGGCTACATTAAATCATTAAAACGTTCAGCATATTTCGGCAAGATTAATTTGGAGTGGCGGTTTTCCCTGGCAGCGACAGGAGTGACAGGTCACCAAAAGCAGAAGCAGATGCACACTGCTGTGACTTCTGTAGCCAATCAGATCACGCTTCCGCTCCACGGGGGGCCGTCATTCGCTGCTGCCATGCTCCAGTTACCCCGGAAACAATTGCTTATTCCCCGTGCCCTCTGCTTGACCCTAATGGTTCTGGGTAATGAATGCGGACGAGGGCCTTTTTTGTAGTACTTGTGTGTGTCTGTGGGGGTGGGGGTTACAGGTGGGTAATTTATTCAGAATTATTGTGAGAGTAAAAAAAAAAACATTTGTCACTTCATACTGCAAGATGCCAGTGCAAAACGGTGAGGCTCTGCCCCTCAGCTTTGCGTCTTAGCGAAGAGACGTAGTGTACACGCGGCACAGAGTAAGTTTGTTTGTGTCGGCTGACAAGGAGGGGGTAGGTCAGTGCTAGGTCACTGCATATTTGCAGACTATATGATAATGATATTACAGACAGGATGGAGATTTTGACACCCAGTTTATATCAAAGTGACACGCAAGGGCAAGTTCCCAAGGGTTGATACATTAATCTTTGTGGAAGAATGATGTGGAGGCTGGTGAGGGATTGAACTGGAACTCAAGTGAACTGCATCCCCAGTAATAAAACACGGTTTAAGTGAAGTTTTGATCTTGCGGCAATTATGGCAGTGAACATGTTCTTTGTTCTCAAGTAATGTACCCTTGATCTACATTATCTCCCAAATAATCCCTTTAAGCCGTTATTGTGTTGTGCCGAGATTTTCAATGTGCATAGTAAAATGTGCTTAGAAAGCCCCCCATCCCCCCCCCCCCCCCCCCCCAACCCCCCTTCACAGGCACTCCTTGTTGATCCTACAGGGGTCAGATTTTGAGGATATGGTGTTCGCTGTTTTTTGTAAATGTGACAAAGTAATCATTCATCCAATATACATCATTTTCTTCCATTCTTTAATTTATTTATATATTCCTATGTATCTATTTTTACTCCATATTCACTTAAAGCTTCATATATGATTGTAAAAACATATTTTGGTATTGATTGCGCGAAAAGTCCGTTCAATACTGCAGTTACCTTCATATTTGCTTTTACTGAGCTTGTATCCAGTGCCGGGCATGATCAACATTCATCATGTAGTTTGCTGAGCGTTAATTATAACAAATACAAAGATCATTGATTTATGAGAGCCTCTGCATTTTTGCACATCATTATCTATTGGACATTCTCTGCTGTGTAGCCCTCCAAATCCATTACCATTCTTTTCTTTTTTTTTCACCTGATTTTGATAAATGGGGATGCCGAATTTTTCTATGCGCATTGCGCGCGTCCTTTTTTTTTTCGAACCGATGGCAAGAGTATTTCAGCACGGAATTTCAACGTGCGGAAATGCGTTAAAGCAATAGTAAAAAAAAAACAGTAATAATAATTTAAAAAACAGCTAAATTCTGATTGCAAAATTGCGCTTCTCGGAGCTTGTCGTCCAGAAGCAGTCGAGTCTCTTTGTTTCTCTGGCCCGATGATGTCAGGCATTAGGCGCAGTTCGCCAGGACATTTTTTTTCTTGGATCCGTCGCCACGCGGCCATCGAGCGAGCGAGCGAGAGAGAGAGAGAGAGAGAGAGAGAGAGCCTCGCGGTCTCCGCTGGACCGTGTCGGAATCACAACACTAGCCGCGGGGCGACGGCGACTGCGATCAGTCAGCGGGAAAGGGAACAGCTGTGTTCTGACAGCGGGAGGGAGCAGCCCTGACGTCCCCGCGCGGAACAGCGGGCATGTTCCGGACGCCTATGTCCATTCGGGGGGGGCCTTGCTGCCTGTCTGAGATAAGGATCACACCCTCCCAACAATGAGGGGGTCTGTTTAAATTTTTTTTTTTTTTTTTTTTTTTTTTTTTTTTTTTTTTTTTTTGTACCCACCTACCCTACCCTCATGAGTCTATTAATAAATGTGCCTTCTGGCCACATTTCTGTTTTTGGTTACATTACAATTTATTGTAGTATTTTATGCATTTTATTGATTCTGGCAAGTTCATGACTGAGAACAAAGGATCACAGCATCTGAAGGCGGAGAAATGTTGAGAACATATTTACAATCCACTTAAGGGCACAAAATGCATTTCTTAGTCGCCACGGGAAAGAAAAAGACATTGGCGTGTTACAGTGGTTCATATGTGTTTCATACATTTGTACTAGAACCTGAAAGAGAGGTGGAAAGCATTAAACTCAAGTTTTGATATTAAAAAAAAGAGAAAGGGAGTTCTGAATACCCCAGGCAAATAAACATAATCACCTTCAAAGCTTGACCAATTTAATTGCTACTTCATTTCATGAATAAATACGCCATGTAACTAGGCTCCGATAATGAGATCCATTAGAAACAGGAGATGTGGGAGGACTGGTCTCAGTAATTGCACTGAGATACCCTCGAATCTCTTTGATTACGGGGCTGGTGCATTACCATTGTCTCCGAAACACAATCTCCAGATCCCTTCCTCGGGCCCGTACAGAAGAAAAAAAAAAAAAAAAGCTCTTTACCGCGAGGATAATTTTGAACCTCGCAACCCCCCCCCAACCCAAACCCCTCCCCCCGCCCCCCCCCCCCCGGATTGCAGTGGCCTGGCCCAGGGCTTGGTGTGACGACTGGCGTGGCATTGCGATAGGCTTTAACAGCTGAGGCCGCGAGTGGCCCCCCTCGGACTGAGGGGAGTCGCCGAACCGTGTCGCACCTTTAGCGCAGCGCGGCTAGCGTCGCGCGGCGTGGCTAATCGGCTTTTGTACGCGGCTGCGCTTTCTCCACGCCGGCCCCTTTTTGGGGAGGCTCCACACCCTGTCAGGTCCCATCCGTCTCATTAGGAGCGGAGGGGGGGGGCGGAGGGGGGGCAGCGCAACGTCCGGTTTAAACGTACTCCACGGCCGGGTTTAGGAAGTGAACGGCCGTGTTACAAATTACACCCCCCTACTTGCCCGCAAACCCCCACCCCCACACCCTAAGCCTGCTTATTTACATCAGCTCACGTGCAAAGGTGGCGCAGGACATGCCCCTGTAGCCCCTCAAGCATTAAAAGTTGGTCAAAGGGGTGCACAAGTGACCACAGGACAAAAAGCGCATTGGGACTGGTCGTATAGCCATTTAGCTTTTCACCTTATGGAACATCAACAGGCTTGGAAATCTGACCCCCTATGTGAAGGATTACGCTCTCTATAGGAGCATGTTGCCTGTTCAGGTGTATGTACTTTTGGTCATCTCATAGTTTGCATTTTATACTTCTGTTTTTCATGTGTAATTTTACACACATAAATCTGAGACAGAAAACGGTATTGATCTTGCTTCTGGTTATTTTATTTATTTATTATTTTTTTTAACTCATAATTTTTTATTAGAAGTCAGAGCTTTTTTTGATGCAGTTTGTAAATTCAACAATCCAAGGTGCTGTTAATTGAAGCGGCGACAAATGATGTAAGTCATGATTATGCGTCGAAGCCCCCAATGTCTGCATCTCGAGCGTCCCTCGCATCTCGAGGCGAACGCCGGCGAACTCGCCGAAGTTCGGGCGATAAAAATAGTCGTCTGCCCTGCGAGGCCGGGCCGCGGTTTCTCACGGAGGGAACATATGCTCCGGCTCGGCCTGTGTGGTCTCAGATGTTTGTTAACAGTTGATTTCCCCGAGTTGTGCTTTTTCCTCGCCGCATTTATCGTGCTAATTATTTCTCTGGAAATTACGCTCAGCTTGCTTTTCATTACGGCTCTCGAAGGGGTCCCTGATTTTTTTTCCAGAAGCACGCGATAACGCCTCTGAAGATGGCACGGGGCGAGCTTTCGGCCCAGCTGCATGACACATTGATTCCTTAACGCCGTTAGAGTTTATAAATTATGAGTGAAAGCTCACGCGGGCGCTCGCGCAGCTGCGCAGCTCTCTCCAAGCTTCTCGGGTTAACCCGTCTTCGCAGAAGCCGGAATCCGTCACGTGAAAAGCTGTTTGCGCCTCTTCAGATCTCTTAAAGCCGTAAGAAGAGACACAAGTGCATCTGCAGCCAGCGCGTACCGTCATTACGCCTGCTGAGTGCTTCGGCGAGGTTTTTCTTCTTCTTTCTTTTATTTATTTCTTCTTTTTTTTCTTTTTTGACGCAGTTTAAGGGTACGCAGTTGGCGCACCAACAGGTGCTATAGTCCATGATACGATGTTGATGTTGAAATACAATTTTTTAAAATTCCTGTATTGTCACAACTGCTTCTCCTCAGATACTCCAGTTTTGAATGTGGATGGCATTTTAGCCCACTCAACCTTCTTCTAGACTCATGCGTCCCTCTCTTATTGGAAAAATGCATTTTAAAAAAAAAAGAAGTTGTAAGAAATATGTACTGCTTGGCCTACATTTTCACTGTTTTTTCTTCTGCTTTCTAAAAGGTTATTTAAACCTGTAGAGTTCCTGAAAGGGTGTATCGAGCCCAATTATTCTTGTTATTGTGACCTTTGCTACATAATTAGGTAGACTGTGTATCACAGCCCAGTAAATCTTCGACATGATAATGATAACGCACCTTTAATGGTGGTCCATTTCTTCATCCGGCTGCTTAATGGCATTTTAGCATGAGCTGTGCCAGCAGCACAGCCTGAAATACAGTATGGTAGCCATGACACATGCAAAATGTTATGCCTGTTTGTTGTGATGCGTTGATGCATTTTCACAAATGTTTAGTGGCTTGCAATAAAGACACTGCAATTCCATGTGTTTGAAAGATAAAACATTATGCCATTTATTTAACAGCCGGTAAAAATCCGCTGTTTCTCAGCTGAAAGGGGTACGCTCTGAAATGGCTGTTTTATGCAAAGATTCAGGGTGGTTTACTGCGTTAGATGTTTATGAATGACTGCATCAGTTCAGACAGAAATTCACTGTGTATGTCCCCTGAAGTGAAAAATAAGTACAAATGAAAACATTTGCCAGGCCTGGCATTAAAGACTATCTTTACAGAAATGTGTGTACTTCTCGCCGTAAACAGCTTCCGAAAACCATGTAATGTGACTGGAACCCTGTATTTTTTCCCCATTATCTTTCAGAAATATAGATAATGTTTGTATTATATTTTTTTTATATATTCATATGCTTTGTATCATTCCAGTACTGTAGTACCATCGACATAAAAACATATACATACAGTACCACAGAATATGACTTTAAACTTTTGCTATTCTTAATATAGTGGTTCATCGGATTTGAACTACATATACACCTGTGGATGGTGAGAGAACATTGAAAACAGAACAGTATAGTATGAGACGTATCCCTTTGTCCATGAATCAATACATTGGGCATGCATTATAATAATTAAAATAAGAACTTAAAATAAGAAAAACGATCACACGTAATTCATTGGTGCATTTTCATTTGTGAGTGCAAGCCCTGCCCCCTGCTTCTGTCTAGTTCTGAATTTGCAGCCTTAGCATTAGGGTCTCAAGCTAATCAAGAGACACACTTTGCTTTAAGACTGAGAAAAGTCATCCCATGCACTGTGGACTGCTACAAGGGAGCGTGGAAAACAGTGTTCTTCAATTATGGAGCGAGCGAAGGATGGCTTTTAAAATGGCTTCTCTCACACTTCCTTTGGTTTATAAAGAGCCCATACATGCCTAATGGCACGGTGCGAGTTTGGGACTTTTCTCCGCGGTGTCACTTTTGAAGTGCGGCCTCTCTGCATGCAGCCTGCGTTCGGTTCACTTTGTTTTCCTTTTGATCAGGAGATGAGCTCTTCCTGTTCGTCCATTACGAGTGTCCATGGGAGGGCAGGGGAAGATGTGTTTTCATGAGCAAGACAATGGTCCAAAAGCAGAACCGTAGTCCAGTAAACAGGAGCTTCAGAAATGAATGATAATTACCCCTTTCTCGTGATATTCATTAAGACACAATAAAGGCTGTACTACTACATGCAGTTTACATACTGAGATGCCCTTGTGATGATACTTGATGTTCTGTACGACGACTATATATTTTCAGATTATCTGGGTTTAGCATATACTGAAGGGATTTCAATATCAGGGATTGTGGGATTAAGCAATAATCCACTGCTACACCTTAGTGTTACTCAAACAATGGAATTGAATCCTGTAGTAATATGAGTTGTTATATGCATTATATGGAAGTTAAAAGTATTACTGAACACATGCACACACACGTGCGCACACACACACACACACACCACCATTCAGAAGAGATACATAACTCTTTTATGTCAGGATACTGTCACTTTCTGCATTGGTAGTGACAAAATACATAATTTTGTTTTTATTGGCATAAGGATTTATGAATGCCATGTTGTGCTTTCATTGGTAATATGTCATTTTTTGTGAATGAGTTACATAAAGTAGTTTAAGGGCCATTCGTAGAACAAATTTACATGTATATGGCTTCATTATGAGCTATTTCTAAGGAAAATAAAATATATTATCCATTGACACATAACTGTAAGCATGTATGTATATGTATATTTAGATAGTATATACGCATACCAGCTTCACTATAATGGTGGGATATAGTGGAGCTAGAGCTTCTTAATAAGCATATTTGACATTAAGCAATGCTTCTGTCCATTTCGTCTGGAAATCACTCACATATCACGCATTGCTTCGAAAGTGTAATCATTTAAGCAAAACATTAAGCTCGGCATGGAGTGATACAAAGAGATGAGCCAAACTTAATCTCAAATTTCAAGGGAAAACTCTAATCCAAGTCTGATGTTCCAAAAGATCTATTCAAGATTCCACGTAAAAGCCCTCCAGACCAATTCACATTTTAAGTGTGCATTGGGTTTCTCTTCAAAAATAAATATACTCGTTTTAATATTTACTGCCATTTTTAACAGTTTTTTGTGGAGTGGGGGTGGGAGGGAGGGCACAATGCTCCATGATATTAGTTAATAACACTGAAAGTTTCACAGTGAGTGTCTACTACATGAAGCTGCGTTCTAAATGATTTTACAAGCCAGCTTAACCTAATTATTAATTGCCTTTGGAGATTTGTGGTGGAAAGCTTATGTTATGTTAAAAATACAATGTGCAGCGGTGCAGGTATGACTGATTGGTAATTGAAGGTATTAGTAGCTGTAGAGGCTTTGCAAATGCGCATTATTTATCCATTTCTGAAATGGAAGTTGTGTATGCTCTTGCTGTCTGGTTGCAGTTTAACATGTCTTTTAGCTCTTGTTGAAATTTGTAAGTACGCACGCTAAAACAAGATGTGTATGCCTTCAGGTGAGCGTGGGCCCAAGAATGTGTACATTTCAGTGTCCTTATGGGTGTTCACTTCAGAGTGCATTAATAATGGCAACAGCTACATGTACAGTCTGTACGGAAAATTCATCAAGGGATGTTTTAATAACATCAGAGTGCCCATGACTAATTTCAGATATCGCGTCATGGGTGCAATTTGGCACGAGATAAAGCAATGCAAGAATTAAGACAGTCTTTAAGTATGTGTCAGAGCAAGGAAGCTTTCAGAATATAATTATGTGCAAGAGAAGCTTACAAGTTATGCAAATACTGATTGAATATTCTCTCTCTCCCACTTCCTCTCACTCGCTCTCTCTCTCTCTCTCACTTGCAGTCCATCTGTCTGTCTGTCTGTCTTTCACTCACTCCCTCTCTCATTCTCTCTCACACCAACCCACACACACACGCACACACACAAACACACTACACAAATGTTTGACACCAGCAAGGTCTTCTCGTTTGTTTGTTTTCCTGCTATTTTTGACGGGAAATGACGCCGCTCGGTCAGAAATGCGCTGACACGGCGTCTGATTGCACTTTTCCGGGAGCGCGGCTCGCGGCGTTAGCATGGCGATACGAAGGGGACCGCCTCGCGCGGCATGGCCTCATCAACAGCGCTCCAAACCGGTTCTTACCCGCTCCGGCCCGTTCTCCCTGTTCTGAAAAGGTCACCGGTACAATCAGGGCTTATTCAGAGTGCAGTGGTGTGTGCTACTAATTCCAAAAAAAAAAAAAACTGAACCAGGATGGCCATTTTCAAAATGTCAGTAAAAAAAAGGGCAGTCAAAATGTTGTTTGATGTACTGCTCTTAACAACGGAGTCACAGTCAGAGACTGCTCCACAAATCACATTTTGTTTTGAAAATTATAGCAGGGAAAACCTACTCATCACATGGCTAATATATAGCAGTTGACCAAGCGAAGTAATAAATTAAAGAATAAATTAATTTACTTAATATAAAACCTTTTTTAAATGAGCTGTATTGTCTTCTATGTGCTCTCTAGAACATGATGAACACCAAATTAATATGTGCCACTAGCTGCTATCTGGCCGAAAGACTATTTAGATATCTTGCCTACTTTGTTATACGCTCGCTTTACAACACAACACATAGGCTAATTAAAGTAAAACTAATAATTCTTGGTTTCTGTCATTATTTGAGAGCGTATGTATGCCTTATGCGTTATCTAGTTTCCCCGAATCTAACTCGATCACCCACACAGGCCCCACGCGTGACATCTGAATGAATGAACCGGCCATTAAATCAATAGCACATTGGTTGTCTGCAAACACATTATAATAGGCTAATCCCTCTCTCTCTCTCTCTCTCCTCTGTACTGATATCTTGTGATCAATTTGTCCATTTAATGTGTTGCTGGGCCAGCTGCTTTACAGGCAAATGAATAGGCTTTCTTCTTCTTTTAGCAAATGTCTTCCCATGATTCATCTCCGAGCCGCTGATAAAAAGATATACGCCATGAAAGAGCAGCGGCGTAGTCACGTACACGGCGACGGTCGGCTAGAGACACGTTGTCAAAGTACAATGACGCCTCTCATTAGTCCGCACGGCGTCTTTCTCGCTTTTAAAGAAGGCACGGCGTCGGCCATCTTGTGCTTTCCATTTAATTGTCCGCGTAAGCTAATTAACACGCGCCGCTTTATGAACTGAGCTACAATGTTAATGCATTGTCTCGTGTGGCCCTCTGTTAAACACGTAGGTCAGAACCCACACGTAAAGATGGCACCTGTCATTCTTGACATTTAACAGAAAGGCTGATTCTCCAAAGGACACGGCTAAACTGTAATCAGTTGTCGTGTTCGTATGTGTAGCGCCGTTATGAAATAGGGTTGACAAACCGCTCGGCTACAGCGCAGTTCTTTGGGATTAAAGGGAGGGATTTATTTTGTTCTTTTTGATCTTCTTATTATACAGACGGATAATCTGCATCTTCTTGTGCCCATTCTGCTTAAAGTTGTTCACTTCAAACGCTGTCCGCGTAGCCTTTTATGTGTTTATTGTTAACTTTTTTTTAAATAATTATCAGACACTGGGAATTCCTGAAAACAGGAATGATGGTCTTGCAAGGCAGGAATTTACAAGTTCTCATTGTCTCACTGTGGTGTTGACCATTAAAAGGCATTTTGGTTGTGTATGATGGGAAATAAAGATTTTTTTTTAAAAAAGAAAAAAAAACGTCCAATGTCCCTTGTGCTTTTTCCACCCTTTGAACTCTGTGAGATTGTACAGTGTTTTTATTCAGACAAGGAGAAATAACTCTGTTTTAGTAATATGCACACATTCAATTTCTCATGGGGCAATTATGTATTGACATGGCAGGCAATGAAAGAAATGCATAAAATTCATGCTAGGAGCTACATTCAACCTTTTAACAATGTCATTTTCCTTCATACCTCAGCTGCGCACAAAAAACTATGACAAGCCTGGCATGAAGGTAACATGTTGACTTCTGAAATGCAGCGTCAATAAAATATAATGAAATTTAATATAACACGAGAGCATAAGACTGTTAAATAACAGGCTGACTTTTATAAAGTGCCTTTGGAGTGCCGTCACATAATCAGACCAAGACACCAGCCTATGTAATAAAAGTATTAGCCAATGTTTTTGATGAAAGAGTAATGTTGATTTGTGCTTAGTTTGTAAAGTATTTTTCAAATATTCAATAAACTATTACCATTGATTGCTCTGGTAATTTATTAATGTTTATACATACTACAGTACATATCATTAGACCCCTGTGTTTCTGTTGAACCGTTTATTCAGGCGTGTGATTGGCTACCCTTAATAAGTAGACCATGGAGAAGTAAGAGCTGTGGGACAAAGCAATGCTCTGGTTTTACATCGTCTGGTGTCTTGCACTCCATCCAGTGCCTCCTATTTAAATGGTAATTGGTTTCAGATGATCACACATTTAAAAGTTCCGGAGACTTTAATGCTCGTGGTTCATGCCACTCGTCACAATCCATAATTCTCCGGTGTCTCACTCATCCTTTTCAAATTAATTTTGTGAGACCCTCATCTGCCGCGGTGCCATATTACCGAGGATCACCGTGTTCTGTCGGGGAACCCGAGGAAGAAGGTCAGCGCTTTTGTTTACCTGAGTGCAGACAGGGGGCAGAGGCGAGCCAACTTCAGTGTGAGAACAGGTGACTTATTTCAGGCTGTGCTTGGAGGGGTCTGGAATGCTTAGGTAAAATAAAATCTGTGTGGATACGCTCGCTGCCTGCAACATCTGGGATTGCACGTTTTTGGGGGAAATTTTAACTTTCTACTGGTTGGTTGGTTTAATCAAATATCCATTTAATCAAATATCCTCTGAATCAAATATCAAGTGCCAGAATTATCCGAACGATGTGACTACTATTAATTTCTGTCTGCTTTCTTTTCTTTCTTCTTATAATGTTTTCTTTTTTTCATTTACGTTATGAACAAAATGGTGCAGTATGATCGCCATGTATAATGTGTGTGTGTGTGTGCGTGTGTGTGTGTGTGTGTGTGTGTGTGTGTGTGTGTGTGTGTGTGTTTGTGCATGTATGTGTGTGACTACAGTATGTGGAGGCATACACAATATGCATTTTTTGTTTGCCAAATTATATCAATTCTAGGATGACTGATCAGCACTGTCTGTGTTTAATCCGGAAGGTTCTGTGGGAAAATGTCAGGTTGAGAAATCTATTAAAATGAAAAGAACCCTTAGGCTGGCTGGGATTGTCAGGAGTCAAACCGCAACCCTGGAGAGAAAGCAACAACTTGCACAGGCAGTCCACTCAAAACATAGTTCACACGCTAGTTAAGAAAAACCAGCGCTGCCGCCATACTTTTCAAAAAATATTCAATCAAGAACTCCTTTTGAAAAGAAAAGAAAAAGGCAAAACAATTAGTGTGGCTTTTGATTACATTATTAATCAACATCTATTGTGTTATTTTTTCTTTCATTTTTTCTAGGCCCTAATAGTGTTTTTCTTTTTTTTGATTGGTTACTGGATTTTTTGTTGTCCTTTCACAAGTTCATTTAGCACTTTCCACTTGTCTCTTCACACCGGCTCACGACCCTGTCATAAACTAGCATGACATTTATCAATATGTGCTGCACCGCAGAGAAATTTATCAGACCTCAGAAACATTAATGTATTTTCAGAGATTTGTGTTCCCAGTTTGTGTGAACTAAATCTCAGATCACTGTCTGGTGCTTGACAGTATAAGGTGTTTTGCAGTGCTTTGTCCAAAAAGCAATTTATTTTTAAAATAGCAATTGATCATGTTTTTTAGATTAAGACTTTTGGGTTAATTTGGGTTAATGTAGTGGCAAAATAAGAAACTCTGGCCAATGTAAATGTAGCTACCCAACCAATCACACGATGCCAACTCATTGTTGTCAGCTCCCAGTAAACAAGTTGATTAATGATGATAACAAAGAGTAGGACTTGACATAGTAACCAATAGTGATGGTTAAGCATCAGGTATGTCAACTGTTGGTTTTGAACCATGGCCACAGCCAGCTGCCCTGTGCAACAAGAGATATTCTTACCAAGGTCACCAGCCGTGGGAACTAATCATGCTCTTATTGGTTCTCCAGGAGTGATGTCACACTCAACAGCAGACATACACATGCTTACTCATTTCTCCCCCTCTAAACTTTGCTGTAGTAATGGCCAGTTTGCAAAATTCCTTTGCATGAAAAAGTGCCTCTTTTTTAAATTAACATAAATAAATATTTAAGTTATGACTGTGGAAGAATTATATTTGAAAGGACTGTTATGCTTTTTTGTTCTCTCTTTAATCTGTTTTATAATGGGTTCGGAAACGTATTATGTTGTCCAGTCTACAGAGATGAGAACATCTTGAGAGGCACTTCAAATAAAATAGCAAGCAAACTTTTTATCAGTATTGCATAGAGGAAATGAAGTGTCAGAATTAACGGTCCATCAAATTAAAAGATGCAATTTTATAACATTGGCAGAGTATCAGAATAGCCGAGCGGGGAAATTGTACACAATTAAAATGTCGGTGATATTTAACAGGGAATGAAAACCACGGGGGAAATTTGAACAAAATGGCCATCAAATCCTTTGGATTGTAAATGCAAACATGCCAGGTTTCAGTGGGGTAAAGGTTAGGTGACTGCACACGATGCACAGTTTGTCCTCTCTTTCGGAGGGTGCTGTACTGATATGAATGCACATACTGGCCCTGGTATAACAGGATTTCTCTTCACTTTACATTTATATTTAAAATAAATAACCGTGAGTTATATTCTATTTGATTCACGCTGATGGTAGGTGTACGCCTTAGGAAAAGGCATTTCTTTTTGTATATACCTCGTATCTCCTACAGAGCCAAATGTTTACCATTTAGGCCAATGTTCCCTCCGTTTCCAGCATGAAAGCGACTGCTTTTTTCACAGTTTTCACACGCACACCTGAGTCTGGGCCACATTTTCTCATATTTTTCTTTCCATTTTGCACATAAATAAATGGCTTCTCGGGCCCCAACATCTGCCATTTGTTGGCTAAAGGAGTAAACACAAAGACGGCGTGTTTTCCAGATTTCGAGAGCAGTTGGAGGGAGAATATATGCACTTTCACAAGCTTAGCGAGGCAGAAAATAGATTGGAAGGCGCATGGGGAAGTAATGTGTCTGTGAGGGAGGCAGGCCAGGGCTACCATAAACCCAGCCATGATCTGACCCACAACCGCAGTCATGTGATAAGCTTTTAGCCCTCCTACATCCCACTGCAATCAATATCGCGCCGCTCACTCAGTAATTTGAGAAAAAGGTAAAAAAAAAAAAGGATAATACTCGGCGTGCGACCCGTTTTGTCGAGGAGCGGTAGGATGTGGTGTTATTCCACTCCCGCTCGTACCACAATATTTCAGCACAAACAATAAATTAAAAGCAGCCCTCGAGGGACATTTTTTGTGTCGAGCAAAAACTCTCCTCGCCCGATTAACCCAAATTTCCTTGACAAATCAAAGGATACCGGTGCTGTTTCGTGTATAAAGGTCTTTCTGAGAAAAGGTTCTAATTTTTAAATTTAATTTTAATAGAAATACTCCTTGTAAGAGTAAATGCATGACCTTCTGCTAATTCAGGGCCGCGACCCTCAGACTTATCGTTTTCATAACCCTAACCCTAAGTTGAGCCCTAAAACATAATTGAAGCCATAGGAACTTTTGAAAACATGTGATTACTCATTTAAAATTGTGGAAAAACTAAGTCAAGACTGTGAATTCCATAGTACAAATGCTAAAAAATATATTTGAGGCCTTAAAAAAAAAAATGTTTTCCCTGAAAAAATATGTATATATTCCATATCTTGTTGTCGCAATAGGTACCTATACTAGTATATACAAAATTTTTGACTTGTCCAAAATCAAAAAAGAACCAATGTCCTAACCTTTCTTTAACCTGCTGAACACAGCCGTGAACTTGCCGCGACCCTCAGACTTATCGTTTTCATAACCCTAACCCTAAGTTGAGCCCTAAAACGTATTTGAAGCCATAGGAACTTTAGAAATCATGTGATTACTCATTTAAAATTGTGGAAAAACTAAGTCAAGACTGTGAATTCCATAGTACAAATGCTAAAAAATATATTTGAGGCCTTTAAAAAAAAAAAATGTTTTCCCTGAAAAAATATGTATATATTCCATATCTTGTTATGGTCATAGGTACCTATACTAGTATATACAAAATTTTTGACTTGTCCAAAATCAAAAAAGAACCAATGTCCTAACCTTTCTTTAACCTGCTGAACACAGCCGTGAACTTGCCGCGACCCTCAGACTTATCGTTTTCATAACCCTAACCCTAAGTTGAGCCCTAAAACATAATTGAAGCCATAGGAACTTTTGAAAACATGTGATTACTCATTTAAAATTGTGGAAAAACTAAGTCAAGACTGTGAATTCCATAGTACAAATGCTAAAAAATATATTTGAGGCCTTAAAAAAAAATGTTTTCCCTGAAAAAATATGTATATATTCCATATCTTGTTGTGGTCATAGGTACCTATACTAGTATACACAAACTTTTTGACTTGTCCAAAATTAAAAAAGAACCAATGTCCTAACCTTTCTTTAACCTGCTGAACACAGCCGTAAACTTGCCGCGACCCTCAGACTTATCGTTTTCATAACCCTAACCCTAAGTTGAGCCCTAAAACGTATTTGAAGCCATAGGAACTTTAGAAATCATGTGATGACTCATTTAAAATTGTGGAAAAAACTAAGTCAAGACTGTGAATTCCATAGTACAAATGCTAAAAAATATATTTGAGGCCTTAAAAAAAAAAAAAATTTTCCCTGAAAAAATATGTATATATTCCATATCTTGTTATGGTCATAGGTACCTATACTAGTATATACAAAATTTTTGACTTGTCCAAAATCAAAAAAGAACCAATGTCCTAACCTTTCTTTAACCTGCTGAACACAGCCGTAAACTTGCCGCGACCCTCAGACTTATCGTTTTCATAACCCTAACCCTAAGTTGAGCCCTAAAACGTATTTGAAGCCATAGGAACTTTAGAAATCATGTGATGACTCATTTAAAATTGTGGAAAAACTAAGTCAAGACTGTGAATTCCATAGTACAAATGCTAAAAAATATATTTGAGGCCTTAAAAAAAAAAAAAATTTTCCCTGAAAAAATATGTATATATTCCATATCTTGTTATGGTCATAGGTACCTATACTAGTATATACAAAATTTTTGACTTGTCCAAAATCAAAAAAGAACCAATGTCCTAACCTTTCTTTAACCTGCTGAACACAGCCGTAAACTTGCCGCGACCCTCAGACTTATCGTTTTCATAACCCTAACCCTAAGTTGAGCCCTAAAACGTATTTGAAGCCATAGGAACTTTAGAAATCATGTGATGACTCATTTAAAATTGTGGAAAAACTAAGTCAAGACTGTGAATTCCATAGTACAAATGCTAAAAAATATATTTGAGGCCTTAAAAAAAAAAAAAATTTTCCCTGAAAAAATATGTATATATTCCATATCTTGTTATGGTCATAGGTACCTATACTAGTATATACAAAATTTTTGACTTGTCCAAAATCAAAAAAGAACCAATGTCCTAACCTTTCTTTAACCTGCTGAACACAGCCGTAAACTTGCCGCGACCCTCAGACTTATCGTTTTCATAACCCTAACCCTAAGTTGAGCCCTAAAACGTATTTGAAGCCATAGGAACTTTAGAAATCATGTGATGACTCATTTAAAATTGTGGAAAAACTAAGTCAAGACTGTGAATTCCATAGTACAAATGCTAAAAAATATATTTGAGGCCTTAAAAAAAAAAAAAATTTTCCCTGAAAAAATATGTATATATTCCATATCTTGTTATGGTCATAGGTACCTATACTAGTATATACAAAATTTTTGACTTGTCCAAAATCAAAAAAGAACCAATGTCCTAACCTTTCTTTAACCTGCTGAACACAGCCGTGAACTTGCCGCGACCCTCAGACTTATCGTTTTCATAACCCTAACCCTAAGTTGAGCCCTAAAACATAATTGAAGCCATAGGAACTTTTGAAAACATGTGATTACTCATTTAAAATTGTGGAAAAACTAAGTCAAGACTGTGAATTCCATAGTACAAATGCTAAAAAATATATTTGAGGCCTTAAAAAAAAATGTTTTCCCTGAAAAAATATGTATATATTCCATATCTTGTTGTGGTCATAGGTACCTATACTAGTATACACAAACTTTTTGACTTGTCCAAAATTAAAAAAGAACCAATGTCCTAACCTTTCTTTAACCTGCTGAACACAGCCGTAAACTTGCCGCGACCCTCAGACTTATCGTTTTCATAACCCTAACCCTAAGTTGAGCCCTAAAACGTATTTGAAGCCATAGGAACTTTAGAAATCATGTGATGACTCATTTAAAATTGTGGAAAAACTAAGTCAAGACTGTGAATTCCATAGTACAAATGCTAAAAAATATATTTGAGGCCTTAAAAAAAAAAAAAATTTTCCCTGAAAAAATATGTATATATTCCATATCTTGTTATGGTCATAGGTACCTATACTAGTATATACAAAATTTTTGACTTGTCCAAAATCAAAAAAGAACCAATGTCCTAACCTTTCTTTAACCTGCTGAACACAGCCGTAAACTTGCCGCGACCCTCAGACTTATCGTTTTCATAACCCTAACCCTAAGTTGAGCCCTAAAACGTATTTGAAGCCATAGGAACTTTAGAAATCATGTGATTACTCATTTAAAATTGTGGAAAAACTAAGTCAAGACTGTGAATTCCATAGTACAAATGCTAAAAAATATATTTGAGGCCTTAAAAAAAAAAAAAATTTTCCCTGAAAAAATATGTATATATTCCATATCTTGTTATGGTCATAGGTACCTATACTAGTATATACAAAATTTTTGACTTGTCCAAAATCAAAAAAGAACCAATGTCCTAACCTTTCTTTAACCTGCTGAACACAGCCGTGAACTTGCCGCGACCCTCAGACTTATCGTTTTCATAACCCTAACCCTAAGTTGAGCCCTAAAACATAATTGAAGCCATAGGAACTTTTGAAAACATGTGATTACTCATTTAAAATTGTGGAAAAACTAAGTCAAGACTGTGAATTCCATAGTAGAAATGCTAAAAAATATATTTGAGGCCTTAAAAAAAATGTTTTCCCTGAAAAAATATGTATATATTCCATATCTTGTTACGGTCATAGGTACCTATACTAGTATATACAAAATTTTTGACTTGTCCAAAATTAAAAAAGAACCAATGTCCTAACCTTTCTTAAACCTGCTGAACACAGCCGTGAACTTGCCGCGACCCTCAGACTTATCGTTTTCATAACCCTAACCCTAAGTTGAGCCCTAAAACGTATTTGAAGCCATAGGAACTTTTGAAATCATGTGATTACTCATTTAAAATTGTGGAAAAACTAAGTAAAGACTGTGAATTCCATAGTACAAATGCTAAAAAATATATTTGAGGCCTTAAAAAAAAATGTTTTCCCTGAAAAAATATGTATATATTCCATATCTTGTTATGGTCATAGGTACCTATACTAGTATATACAAAATTTTTGACTTGTCCAAAATCAAAAAAGAACCAATGTCCTAACCTTTCTTTAAGGTGAACTTTCACAGTCCTGATTCTGCAGAGGCTGCAGATGTTTCTGAATTTTACAAGTCAGCGCTTTACATTATCAAGTCACATGATGACACACTTCCTTGATTCAGCAAGTGAACAACTTAAACTCAGTGTTTAATCATTTAAACAAGACGTACAGTATGTATGTATATATATATATATATATATATAGAGAGAGAGAGAGAGAGAAGGAATCAAGGAAACACTTTCTTACACAGCCTCCACAGTGAGTCCACAATGCTGTGTTGTGAAGTGAGCAGATTACGTGCAGGATTCTGAAGGTTGCCCAGATGTTGCCTGGAGGCCGCGAGTTGAACATCGATGTTTGTGTGAGCTCCGGGGTGCGGGATTATTACTGAGTAACCGGAGAAATTTGTCTGGGCACAGATGAAGGGCCTACGGGCCTCACTGATAATTGCTGTGGCTGCCTCCGTCTCAGGCAGGACAGCTGTGTGTCGGGGACGTGGAGAGACACTTCATTTTTCCAACCACGCTTTCCTGGATTATGACACGCCATTTGGTTTGAAAATACGTTCGTTTTCACGCTATCGGGTTAAGAAGGCACAAGTTCAGCTCAAAGTCAATCATCCATACCCGGCTTCCAGTTTTGTTGTTGTTGCTGTTGTATGTTGTCGTTGTTGTTGTACGCCTGCGTTCCATATGATGAACGTTTTCATGTGGCGGTGTCAGTGTCAGCTAGCAGCTGAATGTACTTCAGTCTTTTTGTCAGGGCTCATGTAAATATTACATTAATTACATGCACCTCAGGGAAGGAAGGAAAACCGGGAGTCAGAGAAGACGCGTGCCACGTGACAGTCGGAAAAAAAGCGGAGACTCCGTTCTGCTCTGCGTGAGTCCTCCCTGAAGGACGTCGGTGGCCACAGCCCTGCTGGTCTAAAAGCTCCATTAATTCTCTGCCGCGGCTCTATTGAGCCACCGGGGGGTCTTAAACAGGTGCGGAGGAGAGTGCTGCCGATTATTCCCGCCTCTCCCCGCCCGGCTCCGCCTCCCCCGGGCGCCAAAGGCATGCCCGTCCTGCCAACCCCTGTGCCAGGGATAGCTGCGCTGAGTTTCCAAAACCCCCGTGCCAACGGTTATGGGGGGGGGGGGGGGGGGGGAGTTGAGGAGGCGAGAGCTGTTCTGGAAACGGGACGATCCGTACGGCAGAAGAACCCTGTGAAACAAAATCCCCTGGGGAAGAGCATGCTGGGAATTATACTGGCCCAGACTTTACCCAGTTACAGGGTGAGCCGGTGACATGCGGGAAAAAAAAATTGGGACCACCCTTCCTTACCCCTCACAAGGACTGGGGGGGGGGGGCCTTAAATAAGATACATGATGAAACAGGGTGGGGGGGGGGGGCTTGATCCTGGTTCGGCACAATGCACAGAGATTCAATTCGCTAGCTTTCCTGCGTAGCTCACAACTTAATCCGTCAATAAGCAAGGAGTGTAGTTTGATTTTCTGCATGCCATTGCATGAACAGACTGAACAGACTGAAGACCTTCACAGGATACAGTATGCCCGCCCACACACACACTGATTCAGTGAATACTGGTAACAGCACCAGAGAGATGTGCCACATTACGGTGCAATGCCAATAGCCAACGACAAAAGAGAACTCAGATTGGGCCCCAGTGCCAGCCTTAGGGTTTGGTGGCCCTAAGTAAGAATACTGTTGTGGCCCCAAAGTGCTGCAGCATAAATCACTAAATCACGTTAAAAATAAATAAATTTTAAAAAATAAATAAAACTTTGTGGCCAAGGGGTGGTTGTGGTCCTATCGACTGCATTGAGTGTTTATGCCAGTGGCCGACTCTAATGGACCAGTTCCAGTTGTTAAAAGGGTGGGTTGTAATAAGCCAAAAGACACAGCACTTTGGGAAAGCTACTGGTGATATGCATAATTGTGTTTAACTACAATTGAGCAAAGAAGTGTACAAAATGCTTTTTTGTGGGCGAGTGATCACAGAAGCCAGTTCCCAGAACAGACTCTAAAATGTTTTGAAATAGGGAGTTATGTTAACTGTTTTCACTGATGCTAGAGTGCATATCCAGCTCTTTCATATAAACCTGGTTCTGTTAGGCCCAGCTTCTGTTAAAAAAAAAAAAGAAAAAAAGCTTTGGCTTCACAGTCTCTCATTGGGGTGCACAACTCCAGTCCTGAGGAAAAGTCTGCTCTAACCAACTGCCATAGCTTTATATCTCAGCTCTGTATCCTA